>NC_134236.1:34488410-34798978 GCF_965152275.1 Natator depressus
GAAAGAAAGGGGCACCATTTGGCAGTATGGGGTGCCACTGTGTTGGTTCCAGCTAATGATCCTTGTGTGAATTGAGCTGTAAGGAGAGCTGTCCATTGACCAACACTGATTGCTTCCACCGACAGGTGCTAATGTGCAGAGGGCAGGACACAGCTGCTTGAACAGGGTTCCCATTATCCTTTGCTGGGGATTGATTTGCCCTGTGGGATATTTGCTTTCTAGCTGTGCTAATTTTCTGAGTGCACATTTGCATGGCTCTATGCTGAGACCGATATACAGAGGTGCTTTGGCTAAATATGTGGTTTGCTCCCTCCCCCCCCTCACTCTGGAAAAACTGTCTGTTAGGATGCAAGTTTTCTCTAATTATAGTGCATATTAAGGGACAGGTTCTGTGAGGAATCTCATTACCACTCATATAATGGCTTCAGGTGCAACCACAATTTAATCACATCACAAAATGGGTTTTTCAGAGGCCTTTCTTAGCCTATAAATATAGCTGTCTGCTTTTAGAACTGATACCATTGTGATGTAGAAGAATTAGAAAGGTAGTTGTCTGGGGCCAGGGACTGTGGTTCCCATTCACTGTTGCCTTGGGCAGTCAATTATACTAGTGCAAGGTGGGTGTAAAAAGCTGTCAAATCAGAATGGTAGCTTTTTACTGTGCTGGTGTAATGGACTACAACAAGCTCAAGGTAAAGATAAATCTGGCTTTTTGTCTTAATGTGTGTTTGCACAGCACCTAGCACAATGGTTCCCACCTCAATAGAAGTATGAAAGGATAGGGTTCACTGGTCAATTTCAGTGATTCAAAGCACTGATTGGCTGTTGGGTTTACAGCAGTTTTATCTTGATAGAGTGACACAAAGAAGCCAGGTGAATCTGGGCCTATGTAATAAGAATATTCAACTGCTGCAGCTTTTATTTAGGCTCACCATTTATGAATAAAATAGTACATATGTTGCCTCCTCCATAAGAGAAGACAGATCATTTATAAACTTTGCATGGATCTATTCATTTAGGTTCATTTATCAAAATTTAACTTTACAGAAGCAATCTGTTCCTACTATATAACCTTCCCTGCAGGGAGCTGCATTTTGCAGAAGGGAGTCTGAATGAGAAAATAGCCCTGCTAGCTCCACCCCATCAAACCTAGCAGTCAACCCTGAATCAATGGAACATGTGAGCATTTTTCCCCCTTCTGGCTGGCATTTGCACATGTTCCTTGCTCTGTATTCACATCAGCTCCTACACGGAGCTGCACTGCCCCTGCAGCTCCCATTGGCTGTGGGAGTGGTGCTTGGGGTGGGGGCAGTGTGTGGAGACCCCTGGCTGCCCCTAGGCATAGGAGCCGGGGGGAGGACATGCCGCTGCTTGTGGGAGCCATGCGGAATAGGGTAAGGCCCCGACCCCACTCCCTGGCTGGAGCTCGAGGGCAGGATTAGAACATCTGGAGGGCTGGATGCGGCCCCTGGGCCATAGTTTGCTCACCCATGAGCCAGTCGCTAAGGCAAACACGTTTGTTTACATTTACAGGAGATAATGCTGCCTGTTTCTTATTTACGTCACCTGAAAGTGAGAACAGGTGTTCACATGGCACTGTTGTAGCTGGCATTGCAAGGTATTTACATACCAGATATGCTAAACATTTATATGCCCCTTCATGCTTTGACCACCATTCCAGAGGACATGCTACCATGCTGATGATGGAGTCTGCTTGATAATAACCCAAAGCAGTGTGGACCGATGCACATTCATTTTCCTCATCTGAGTCAGATGCCACTAAGAGAAGGTTGATTTCCTTTTTTTGATGGTTTGGGCTCTGTATTGGAGTGTTGCTCTTTTAAGACTTATGACAGCTCGTCCCTCTCAGATTTTGGAAGGCACTTTAGATTCTTAAACCTGGGGTTGAGTGCTGTAGTTATCTTTTAGAAATCTCATTTTGGTACCTTTTATGAGTTTTGTCAAATCTGCAGTGAAAGTGTTCTTAAATTGAACAACATATGCTGGCTCATCATCCGAGACTGCCATAACACGAAATATATGGCAGAATGAGAGTAAAACCATTGACTAGGAGACCTACAATTCCCACCCAAGGAGTTGAGTCACAGACGTGCAGGGCTGAAGCAGAGTTTCTAGCTTTTGCAGTTTTTCAAAATCTTTACTTGTCAGCACTGATAGATTTGTGTTTTTTGAAGACCTAATGTGGCTGTGATAGTGGCTCTATTGCGGAGGAGGTGTAACTCATACACCTCCTGGGTGTGGTGTTCTGTCCCATCTAGTGGCACCAAGACCACTTAAAAAGAGAGAGATAAAATGAGTCTGCTCTACAGCCTTAGCTAAGAGCCAGCTGGCTTTTAGCTCATGCGGTAGAGGCTCATGTACTAAGCTCTAGAGGTCTCCGGTTCAATCCCACTTGCCAATGAGCGGGGTCTGTCGGCGTTAACAGGCACTGAACCATACCCAATGTGGAGTTCCATCTGGTTGAAATATCTTGTACAAGAGGTTCTTGTTTCTGTCAATTTGCAGCTTGTTGTATTCCTACCTCTTTACTGTGAGCTGGACTGTGTTTGAAATGGCCCACAAGTTTTCTACATTTTGCCAGCACATTTTCAAAACCACCAGCACTGAATGCTACTGTAATGGATTGCTGCAGACTGTGAGCAATGTACATCATGTGGTCAAAAGGCCAGTGACTGTCTGCTGCTATCATACTACATGCACTGTCAATACTAATAGTTACTTTTTCTTGAATATTTCATTCTTTCGCAACATCCAAGAATGCTCTGCCCGTGCTTCAGCATAATGTCTCTTCAGTATGTGTTACTGTTAAAGCAAATGACTGACGTGTCCATGCAGCATCAGTCAGGTATGCCTTGACTCCAAAATAGCTGTGATTGCTCAAGGATGTCCAGTGATCACCAGTCAAAGCAGCAGCTTGTGCATTTTTCAGAAGCTCCACCTTGGTAGCCTTCTCGGTGTGACATAGGTCATGTATTCATGATGCAATAGTTCTTCAGGAGGGCAAGGTGTATGACTGAATGGAAGGTGCAATTTGAATAACATCTCTCAGCTCTCTATCATTTACAAGGTTGAGTGGTCTGCAGTTCATAGCTATCCACTTTGCCATAGGATTAGTTAAGCTGTTGTACTTTGACCCATGGGCTTGTCACAATCCTGAAACTTTGTAAGCATAATCTTTCATGGCTGGTGGGATTCATTTGCTGTCAGTGGCATGGGTGGCGGGTGAACTGCTAGCTGTGGGGAGGCTATGCCATGGCCAGGCCCACCCCCAAGCATCAGACAGATGGGCTAGCGGCTCTCCCAGCTCCGAGCGCTGGGCAGGAAGCCCTCCGTCAGCCCCTGAGCACAGGGAGGGTGGTGTACCGCCCCAGTGCATCCAGACCCCCCAAGCATGGGGCAGGCAGTGTGTGGGGCCCCCCCCCCAACACCTGGGAGGACTAGTGGCACACGGCACCTCTGACCCCCAAGCGCTGAGCTGCGTGGCCCCAGCCACCCCAAGTCCCAGTCCCCTAGCCCCAGCAGCACTGAAGAGGAGCAGCTTGCCTGTTGCCTGGGCTGGGACCCAGGGGGAAGGGCAAGCAGGAGTGGGCTTCGGGGAGGAGCATGGGTGGTGCCATGCCAGGCTCTTTGTGGAGGCACAGCCCAAGGTCGGTGGGTTATCTGTAGCAGAAGAACTGAAAGTGAAAGCATGTTTAGTGCATAGGTGGTACTGCATAGTACTTAGATGGTATTGGAACTCAGCATTGCAATAGTTACAGAGAGCCATCAGGAAGTTTTTTTTTAAATAAACGTCCCATTCAAAAGACCTCAACTTTTGCTGCTTTGCTTCATTAACTTTTTCTGATATTTAATCGCTCCAGATCATGAGAACACAGTAGAACTGTGCCAAAGTATAGTAGGTGAAAAGAATCAAAACAGCGGTGTGCTATTAACGCTCTTTAAAAAAAGTGTTAATTTGTTTTACATTAATCGCTTGTGTTAACTATGATTAATTTACAGCCCTAAAAATATAATAATAATTCTATATTTGTAAATTGCACTTTCATGACAGAGATTGCACTACAGTACTTGTAGGAGGTGAATTGAAAAATACTGATGGTTTTTTTACAGTGCAAATATTTGTAATCAGAATAATATAAACACTGTACATTTTGTGCTCTGTGTTGTAATTGAAACCAATAAATTTGAAAATGTAGAAAAACATGCACAAATGTTTATAATAAATTTGAATCGGTGTTCTATTGTTTAACAGAGCTATTAAAACTGCGATTAATCCCTATTTTAAAAATCTAATTAATTTGTTTTGTGTTAGTTTGAATTAACTGCAATTCATTGACAGCCCTAACGAAAATATGAATAATTTACATTCAACAGTCAGGGAAGGAATTTTGTCAGAAGCATGGGAATAGCCAGTGGCGAGTTGTATTCCTCTTTTTTTTAATTTTTACATAGCTGGAGTTGCCTTACCCTTAGAACACGGGACTTCCATTCATATCTTTTTTTGCACTACTGTAATGGCCATTGTGGCTACTTGAATGAGTTACTTGTGCTGCAGCACATCAGCTTATTTAAGTAGCCTTTCTGATGTAAGTGTGGACAACACTAGGAAGTGTCTCATTAAATGATAACTGCAGCATACTGCTGTAGAGTACAGTCTTTAGGTACCATTGGGGGGGAAAAAAGGCTAGCTGTAGTACTTCAGATAATTTAAAAAGTGAAAAACCAAGACTATGTACTTAGGGTGACCAGATGTCCCGATTTTATAGGGACAGTCCCGATGTTTGGGTCTTCTTCTTATATAGACTCCTATTACCCCCCACCTCCTGTCCCGATTTTTCACATTTGCTGTCTGGTCACCCTAAATGTACTAGAAAGAGAGGGCCTGGCTGTGCTCTCATTTTCACCGGTGTAGGTCAGCAGCAGCTGCACAGAAGTCAATTAGACTGATATCCGTGTAAATGAGTTCAGAATAAGGCCCAGAAGGAATGGGGGAAGGGAAGAGATGACAAACAGTGGGAGGGATGGGAGTAAAGAGAGAGAATGTTTATTGACCACTTCCTGTATTGCACTTCTGCGTGTCTGGGACAATGATGTTAAGGATCTTACAAAGGGCAATAAACAGCAGTCCTCTATCAGGCCATTTCCGTTCCCTTTAGGGTCTAATTCTTCTCTCACTTGCACTGGCACAAATCAAGTGTGACTTTCTTGAAATCAGTGCACTTACACCACTGAAAAAACAGTGTACATGAGTGAATCAAGCCCTATATATGCCAAGGCACCTAACGTGTTAAAAAAAGAATGATTAGAAATGGGGGAAAAATACAGACATTTAAAAGAAGCAGGTGAAGCTAATAGAGCTTTACTGAAAGGGATGGTGAGATAGTGCGCTGTGTAAGACAGGAGTTAGCTAAAAAAGAAAATAATTAAAGTCAAATAGAATGATAATTAAAATATAAGAGCAGAGAAAAGAATATATTAAAAAAGGCAATAGGAG
This sequence comes from Natator depressus, assembly GCF_965152275.1. NCBI lineage: Eukaryota > Metazoa > Chordata > Testudines > Cheloniidae > Natator > Natator depressus. The sequence goes on from NC_134236.1 coordinate 34,493,926, forward strand.
TGAAATAGGAAATAAGAATGTAAGAACTAGAAGGTAGGAGGTGAAAAAAAAATCTTTGTATCTAAAGCAATAGTACAAAAAAGCAGCATTTTTATAAGATACCTTTTTGGATTGACAGGCACCCTGAAAGATCTCTAAGGAAACCAATTCAATTCAACTATGACTCTAGTTAATTAAGATACCAAAGTACGTTACTGATTTAGACAGCAATTCAATGCAGTTGTAGTGAAGTTGTCAATCAGTATAACTACAATCCAAATTAGATTTTTTTTTAAAGGCTTGATCCTGCTCCCTTTGACGTTAATGGCAAAATCCCATTGATTTCAATGGAGCAGGAAAAAGCTCTAGTACAGAAAAGGGAGTTGTGACCTGGCTGAACAGCTATTAGAGGCAGGGAAGAACATGGACAGGGGTTAAGATCAGAGATATTATCTGGGGTAGGATGTGACTTGGACTACGCACCTACATTGAGGAATGAAAGGGAGTAAGAACTTCCCTTACATGTCTGCATAGGGGTATGCTGGAGTAGATGGGTAGAGGGTGGCAGGGAATGGGTGGAGCCTTAGTTCTTCCCCTCTGGTGTGTGGCAACCAGCAGGGCTCGTATAGGTAGCAGCAACTTACTCTTCCCCAGAGCAAGGGGAAAGCAGGAAGGGATTGTGCCTCATAAGAATGGCCATACTGGTCAGACCAAAGGTCCATCCAGTATCCTGTCTACCGACAGTGGCCAATGCCAGGTGCCCCAGAGGGAGTGAACCTAACAGGTAATGATCAAGTGCTCTCTCTCCTGCCATCCATCTCCACACTCTGACAAACAGAGGCTAGGGACGCCATTTCTTCCCCATCTTGGCAAGTAGCCGTTACTGGACTTAACCTCCATGAATTTATCCAGTTCTCTTTTAAACCCTGTTATAGTCGTAGCCTTCACAACCTCCTCAGGCAAGGAGTTCTGCAGGTTGACTGTGCGCTGAGTGAAGAAGAACTTCCTTTTATTTGTTTTAAATGTGCTGCCCATTAATTTCATTTGGTGGCCCCTAGTTCTTATATTATGGGAACAAGTAAATAACTTTTCCTTATTCACTTTCTCCACACCACTCATGATTTTATATACCTCCATCATATCCCCCCTTAGTCTTCTCTTTTCCAAGCTGAAAAGTCCTAGCCTCTTTAATCTCTCCTCATATGGGACCTGTTCCTAACCTCAAATCATTTTAGTTGCCCTTTTCTGAGCCATTTCTAATGCCAGTATATCTTTTTTGAGATGAGGGGACCACACCTGTATGCAGTATTCAAGATGTGGGTGTACCATGGATTTATATAGGGACAATAAGATATTCTCCGTCTTATTTTCTCTCTTTTTTTTTAATGATTCCTAACATCCCGTTTGCTTTTTTGACTGCCGCTGCACACTGCGTGGACGTCTTCAGAGAACTGTCCACAATGACTACAAGATCTTTCTCCTGATTAATTGTAGCTAAATTAGCCCTCATCATATTGTATGTATAATTGGGGTTATTTTTTCCACTGTGCACTACTTTACATTTATCCACGTTAAATTTTATTTGCCATTTTGTTGCCCAATCACTTAGTTTTGTGAGATCTTTTTGAAGTTCTTTACAGTCTGCTTTGGTCTTAACTATCTTGAGCAGTTTAGTATCATCTGCAGACTTTGCCATCTCACTGTTTACTTCTTTCTCCAGATCATTTATGAATAAGTTGAATGCGATTTGGTCCTAGGACTGACCCTTGGGGAACACCACTAGTTACCCCTCTCCATTCTGAACATTTACCATTTATTCCTACCCTTTATTCCCTGTCTTTTAACCAGTTCTCAATCCATGAAAGGATCTTCCCTCTTATCCTATGACAACTTAATTTACATAAGAGCCTCTGGTGAGGGACCTTGTGAAAGGCTTTCTGGAAATCTAAGTACACTATGTCCACTGGATCCCCCTTGTCCACATGTTTGTTGACCCCCTCCAAGAACTCTAATAGACTAGCAAGACATGATCTCCCTTTACAGAAACCATGTTGACTTTTGCGCAACAATTTATGTTCTTCTAGGTGTCTGACAATTTTATTCTTTACTATTATTTCAACTAATTTGCCTGATACTGACATTAGACTTATCAGTCTGTAGGTGCTAGGATCACCTCTAGAGCCCTTCTTAAATATTGGCATTACATTAGCTATCTAATGAGTTAAATACAATACTTCCCAGAGCTACTCCAAGGATTGAGCAGTTTATGCACCATTCTTTACTCAGGTCTATGCCCAAAGGCACAATTTAGCCCTTACTGGGTAGCTTTACAAAGTAAGGACACAATCCTACAAAGAATTGAACATGTGAGTTACTTTGCCTCCCATGAGTAGCCCCATTGTCTTCAGTAGCACTACTCACCTACATAAACCATGGCCCATGTTTAAGTCTTTGTTGCTTTGAGTGATGTTAGAGATTGGAAGGAGTCCTGTTTTGGTTAAGGCAATGGACTGGAAGGTCTGGAATGGAGAAGATCTGTGTTTAGTTCCTAGCTTTTCCACAGACTTTGTTTCAGAGTAGCAGCCGTGTTAGTCTGTATTCGCAAAAAGAAAAGGAGTACTTGTGGCACCTTAGAGACTAACCAATTTATTTGAGCATAAGCTTTTGTGAGCTACAGCTCACTTCATCAGATGCATTACTTTGTGTGACCTTTCACAAATCATTTAACCTTTCCGTGAAATTCCGTCTGTGAAATAGGGTTGATAATTTCCAACTCAGTGATATTATGTAGATAAACCTGATGATGTTTGTGCAGTGCTAAGGTACAGTGGTAGAGGCTATGGACACATATCTGGACACATTGATGAAAATAAACAAGGTAATTCCAATCCCTAGCATAAACATAGTACTAAATTCCTGTAAAGGAAACATAGGTTTGTAAGTAACCATGGGGCAAATCTCTCTTCTATAGGTGCAATACAGGATGTATGAAAGTACAGTTTAACCATTAGTCACATGTGGAGCAGTAGTGTGGTCCTGGCCTTTCCCTAGTGACACGTGTGGAAGAGGGCATGGAAGCTGACTTATGGAGGTCCATGTGGGTGTAATTTCAGAGTAGCAGCCATGTTAGTCTGTATTCGCAAAAAGAAAAGGAGGACTTGTGGCACCTTAGAGACTAACCAATTTATTTGAGCATAAGCTTTCATGAGCTACAGCTCACTTCATCAGATGCATTCTGATGAAGTGAGCTGTAGCTCACGAAAGCTTATGCTCAAATAAATTGGTTAGTCTCTAAGGTGCCACAAGTCCTCCTTTTCTTTTTACTGAAATTAATGGTATTTCACATAACTGACTACAGACACCATATTTTTATGTAGAACATTAATATGCATGTAAAATATGTCATAAAAACAAAAAATCTGCTCCTTCTTAGGACTCCTTTTTGAAACAGGGCTCATAACAGAAGTGCCAGTGGACCTCTTGATGGACACCAGCCACTATTTGTTTTTACTTGGGTATTTACTCTCATTCTTTATAATGCCTTGCTAGAAACTTGAAAACAAGATTTTTTTTCCTTCTCTGATGATTTCCTTTTCCGTTTGTCAAGTATAGTTTTCTCCTGGGGTTTTTCTACTGATGTTTGCAGGGATATGCAAAGTCCTATGTTTGCTAATTTGTTGCTGCTTAGTTCTTATCTTTGATTTTTCATGTGAACTGATGGATTATTTATGCTAAATAAGGCAAGGGGGGCACTTAAATTCCAGAGAATTCCTCCACTAAATAACTAGGGAAAGCTTGGTGTATAGAGGAGGAGAGTGTGAGAAACACAAGGGCCAGCTGAATCCTACACTCAGGAAAGTAAAGGTACTGATATACCATTCATGTCAGTGGAGGCCAAGCCATGATCCTCTCTCCCCTCCATATCACCAAACAGCCATGCATTGCACCCTTTGAATGTGTGGTGTTGTGGACACGTTCCCTAGACAGTGTGGAGCTCTGGGAGGCACAACGAACTAGATCCTCAACTGGTGTAAATTGCCATAGCTCCATTAAAGCCAATGGTGCAATGTTGATTTACACCAGTTGATTTACACCAGGCTCAATGTCTTCCACTCATCTCCCTAAGGCACAATGCTTCTCATAGCTCCTGCTGGTGTGATGCAGCTTTGCATTACTACCTGCTTAGGACATAGGACCACAGTCACACCAGAGCTCGCTCCCATTGACAGCAATGGTAAAACTCCCTTTTTCCATTAAGAAAGTTTAGCTTCTAAATTAACCTATCAATGTATCTGAAGGACATAAATCCACACCATGTAGAAGTCAAGCACAGGGTTTATTATGTACAACGCTGACGGAGTGTCACCTTGCTTATTGGGCTCAGAGACCCTGTCAATCAATTGATTACAATGGAATATATGGATTTTCCATGGGCAGGGGAAAGTGATTGGGTAGGTTAGGCAGTTCCACACTCCCGGATAGGTCTAGCTGCAATACATGATAGCACAGTAGCCAATGGTCAAAGGTTACATAATGTCTCTGCCTGTGGTCTCAAGTTGACAAATAAAGTACTAATTAAATGTATTAGTATAAAATATATATATATATATTGAATTCTGTTTTGGGGTCCGTAGGAATGAAGTAGCTCCTTTGATTGTCCAACAAATACATAACTAGAGGTAAAAGCAAAGAAACAGTGAAAGTATATGGCAATAAAGATTGTCTTTCAAGTTGTTCGTTTGTGTTTTAAGGCAGGCATTGGTCCCTTGGAAAGGGAGGTGGGAGGAGGCCATATCTTATACTGACATGCTTGAACCTTTCATAAACTCAAGGTTGGATGTGTGGGAAGAACATCTCCCTGCAGAAGAAACCAACACAACAGAAACAGGTCTTCTTTGCTTTGTTTGCAACTTTGAATAAGACACAATTATTGTCCCCAATATCTGGCATTTTGCTAACCTTGCTTTTGCGAAGATATGCCTGGTCATCTTTGATTATTCTGCTTTCTCTTAGCTAATCACTATTTACTAGGCCTCTGACCTCTTGACCAAATTCTGGACTTTGGGCCTTTATGCAAATCCGTATACCAGGTTATTACATCAGCAATGGATTTTAACCCTTCAGTCTCTTTAGCAATAATGGTGCTACCAGTACAGACTACCAGCAATGTCTAAATTAGGAGTCATCCCAATCTACAGAGGCCTTTGAACTTACTTAAGACAGGATCTGCTGATGTTTGGACCTAGGGTTTTGGCCAATCTCTGATACATAGTAGCAATATGTAATTTTAAAAATATTTTGATTAATAGGGTTGACTGCCTCCCTAAAAGTATTTAGTAAATTAGTGCTCTGATTTATTCTAGTACTGTACCATAGGAAATAATTGTGAATTAAATTGCTACATTTCTTGGCTTCCAGCTATCCATGTATTTCATTAAAAGCTATGAAGAATAGCAGCAGCTCTGGTTTATAAGAGGGAAGAAGTGTGGATAAAGCTCACGCTTAAGATTACAAAATATGTAAGGAACTCTTAGACGCTCAAAAACCAAGCTACAATCGCAATAATAACAATGAGCATAATAATTCCCTCTGCATAAAACAGCCCTCTTAAAATAACAACCTCTCACTCCATACATTTAATTGAGATTTATTACTGTCTGTGTTGGGTTCCCCCCCTCGTCCCCCCAGGATGCTACCCTCATGGAAATCAACACAAAGAAATTGTTAACTAATCACACATTTCAGATTGGTTTTTATGTGGAAGATGTTTCCAAGGTGTCAGTGCCTGGAAAGCCTGATGGTTTCACTGAATACTGGAGTGAAACTTGAAGGCAAAACTCAAGGACAGATTAACACTTGGAAGTATAAAATTCAGGTAGTAATGAGAAGCCAGGTGTGTACTGTCAAGGATTCCAAGTTTCCCTAATTATGGGTGAGTCTCTGGCTTTAACTGCCTCTCACGGGTGAGCCAGTAATCTACTGCTGAGAAAGAGTAATAAAGGAAAAGAGAACAATAGGGAAAGAGGAAATATGCCCAGCTTTATGATAGGTAGAAGATATTATACAGACGCTCCTATTTCTATATAAATTAAGAGGAGAAACCAAGTTGGAAGTCATGTACCCACATCAAACATTCTTTAACTTGCACTATGGATCTGGAATTTCATGTTCATTGCCTTTTACTTGGAAAATTTGCACTTTGCAGTATTGGCCACAGCAGTAGAGGCTTGATTCTGATCTCACTCACATGGGTGTAAATCAGGAGTATCTCCAATGAAGCTGGTGAAGTTATGTCACTCTAAAACCAGAATAAGGGAGAATACAATCAGTCCCTAGAGCTTGCAATATTGCTATGACGGTTACCTGTTTTTATTGGAGAATGCTGTCGCATTTTTTATGCAAGTAGAAATGCACCAAGGTGCAAAACCTTGGCAGTACTATATATGAATCAAATCATCAAAATTCTGACTTAATCATGCCTACAAAATTTATGTACACACCTATTGCATTATCATACCGGTAACTGTGCATATACAGGGGCATATGTACAAATATCCCTATACATTGTGGGTTTTGCACACAAAACAACAGAATTTAGCATATATTTGTGAAACTGTGCCTACCATTTCATTAGTACTGTAGCCTGTTCAACTGTTCGTTGTCTTTCCACTTGAGTAACTGGAGTCATAGACTTTAAGGTCATTAGGGACCATTATGATCATCTAGTCTGGCCTCCTGCACAACACAAGCCACAGAATCTTACCCACCCACTCCTGTAATAAACCCCTAACCTATGTCTGAGCTACTGAAGTCCTCAAATCATGGTTTAAAGAAACGTGGGGGAGGGATAGCTCAGTGGTTTGAGCATTGGCCTGCTAAACCCAAGTTGTGAGTTCAATCCTTGAGGGGGCCATTTAGGGATCTGGGGATTGGTCCTGCTTTGAGCAGGGGGTTGGACTAGATGACCTCCTGAGGTCCCTTCCAACTCTGATATTCTGTGTTGCCTCTGCTGCCCACCCATCGGCCCTTTATGTGCTTCACCTTCTCTCTGTCCTCACCCTGCTTTGCCCCTTCCCCCTGCAGTCCTGCTGTTCCTCCACATTCCCTCTGGCGGGAGCACATCCCGCTCACAGCCCTGTGTGGAGAACTAGCCCCTGGTCGGAGTGCTCAGTTCACCAATGGCCTGTCTGGCAGGCTCCTTCCTTTCCCCACTGCCTCTGACTGGACCAGCACCCCGGGAAAGCCCAAGGCCCGGGGTACTGGCTAGGAGGAGCCAAGCCCTGCATGTGCCAAAGCTCCACAAAGCACTGGCACGGGGAAGCCCCTCTGCTAAGCTCTGGAGTGGGGGGGAGTGATTTCCAGCCTGTTCATGCCCCAACCCTGCAGGCACCCTCTTCACCACCCTGTCCCCCCACCCTGCATCCTGCCCCCAGGGAGCGTGGGGCTGCTCTGTCCCCTTGGCAGCCTTCCCTGCTTAGCCACCTCTCTGTCTGGGTTCGCTGAAGCTCCTGCAGTCAGGTTCCCTGGGCCCTGGTGCACAATGCATCTTTAGGGCTTAACCCCTTCCTGCCCGCACTGTAGCCAGGGGACTGGAGGCGGCTTGGTTATGTCAGTGGCTAGCAGCAGCCTGGAGGTGTTAGCTGTTTTTTGACACTATGCAGGCAGGAAAGGACGGGAGCTGCTTCCAGCCATGAGGGAGGGGGAGAGATGAACTCTGCAAAGACACAGGTCAGGCCATCCCTTCCCCACCTCTGGCTGGAAGCAGCTCCTGTCCCTCCCCTCCCGCACAGTGCAGTGCTGCTGCTGGCCATATTCTGGTGTGAACCTTGGCTGAAATCTGGGGAGGGCAGGCGTGTGACCCTGCGTGCCCCCCCCACGTGTTGCCTTTGGAAGACATGGCGCCAGGTAGGAGGAGAGACGGGTCTGTTCTTGGGACCCAGCCAGGCATGGAGGGCAGAGAGCGCTGGGCAGAGAGGGTCGGGTCAGTCAGTAACCCACCCCCACCCCCTTCCCGAGCGAGAGGTGTAAGGGAGTGTGTGTGTGTGTCACCTCTCCCTGTGTGAACCCTAAAGGCTTAAAGATAAGAAGGTAAATAAAAAGACTCCAGCTATGCAGTATTTCTTTTTAACAGGGGCTCAGTCAACTTGATGGTAATTTGGACGTTTGTACTGCATAGTTCTGATATGATTGCTGTTGAACTCGCTTGAATGTGAGTAATTTTACCAGGTGTCCTATATTCAGCATAGGGAAATATGGTCACCCTATGTATCCGGTTTTGTACTAACTAACACAATAGCAATTTTCATGTCAGATTTGTAGTTGTTGAGAACTACCTATAAGTGTGAAGTTCAAATGGGTGTGAATTATTGAGTCTTAGAATTGTATTTTAAATTCTTTTTTATTTACATGATGTCCTTTCTGAGGCACATCTGGTCTCTGACCTAGAAAGCTGAGCTGAGAATATTTGCAGTTAGTTTAATATATCAAACAGAGGAACAGAATTTAGCTCTACTCTTAAACCACAATTATTTATGTAACGGCAAGTTGGCCAACAAAAAGAATGAAAGCTGAAGGGCATGAAAATAGCCAGGCTGCTAGTGTTTGAGTTTTGCTTGCAGCGATCCGAGCCGGAGCATGTAAAGGACTGCATAGACTGTGAAACAAAGGATATGGTTAGCACCTATCGGGGATGACCAGTTAGGAGATTGCTAAACACATCAAATCCCACCTGGTGGTACAATGGTGAAATGGCAAATTCTGAGCTTCATGAAGCTCTACATACATGTGTGGGGGTCTATCTATATAAGGGGTTGGCAACCTTCGGCACGCAGCCCATCAGGGTAATCCGCTGGCGGGCCGCGAGATATTTTGTTTCCGTTGACCGTCCACAGGCACGTCCCCCTGCAGCTTCCAGTGGCTGCGGTTCTCTGGTCCCAGCCAATGGGAGCTGTGGGGGGCTGTGCCTGTGGACAGTCACTGTAAACAAAGTGTCTCGCGACCCGCCAGCGGATTACCCTGATGGGCTGCGTGCCGAAGGTTGTCGATCCCTGGCCTACATACAGATGAGAGAGAGAGAGATATGTGCACACGTACTTCCATATAACTATTTATGTTTAGTTATTGAAGTTAAAAATCACGTGAGGTTGTAAAATGAAGCATTTTAAAGTCCATTAAGGCAGCCATATATTCTTAATGTGGTCCCCTTATGTGTACGTATTATGATGGTCTTAATTACATGATCACATTGTATTTTTTCCATGGGACCCCTGCCTAATTCAACACACTGCATGTACGGTGCTCACAGAATGAGTAGCTGTTCAGTATTTCATTTTTTTCCCTTCATCATTCATGCTGTGAATCCAGGCATTGTTTATTACACAAAACCTGCCCTGAATTCAAACTCATCATTGCCTCATGGGCTTTTCCTATGGTGCTCATCACTGTAGTAACTGAGCACTTCACAAACATTAATGAATTTTATCCTCACAACACCCCTGTGAGACAGCAAGTATCATTATCTCCATTTTACTGATGGGAAACTGAGACACTGGGAGAATCAGCCATAATTTTCAAGTGTCCACCAATTTTGGGTGCCTCTATAATGGGATGCCTGACATGAGACGTACCTGGACAAGTTCCTCAGATGCACTGAGCAACAGCAGCTGCTGTTGACCTCAGTTGGAGTTGTGAGCACTCAGCATTTCTGAAAATTAGGGTCTCACCCTGGGAACTCGTACAATGAGGAACACACAGTTGCCACCTCTGAAAACTGTGGATCAAGTGCCTTGCCCACCCTGACATAGAACGTTTGTGGCAGAGTCCAGCATAGAACCAAGCTGTTCTGAGTCCTCAACTAATGCCTTAATCACAGACCATCCTTTCTCTTTCTTCAGCCTCCTTCCTCATTCACTATATGCTTTCCAACTTTTGCACAGATTGGGGAAGACATTCGTTATTCTACAACACTGCTTCATTCCCATGCATTCTGTTAGGAGTGTATTTTACAATGAGGCTTTGTGCTGCAGTGTTGCATGGGGGTCCGACTATTACATAGCATCTGTTGTGTTGTGTGACATGGTCTCATACCTGGTAAGACCATGTGACCAGATATAACTCAATGAGAGTGGGATCAGGCTGGAGAATGAAGAAATAGGGGATATATTGTTGTATTTCTGACACAGAGAGGAAATTGTGGGAAAGTGAGAATCTTGGCACTGCACCTGCACCGAGAGGATGCAGAATAGATTAATAGCAAGCTACAATGAGAAACATTTTGTGGCTTGTCAGTATCTTGTAATGTCTCTCTCATTTCCACATGCTAATACAATTTTGCATTTTTTCACTTTACTTCCATTATTTTTTTCCTATGGGAAAGAATCCTGGAGTAATATTTCTCTGGCTACTATAGTGGAGTAATTTAAGAAAGAGAAAAGGATGAATATGAGGGAGGGGGGCAACAAAATGAAACAATTCCCCCCACTTGAAATTATTTGTAAAGATGGAGTCATGAGGATTTTTTGTTTTAAAGCAGAAACTTAAGAGGACAAAGCATAGGTCCAATTCTGCAATACTAATATGGGGCATCCTGCTGAAGTCAGGGACTACTTTCCCTGGGTTTAAGCTTTACAGGAGCAAGCCTGAAACATTTCATACATCACTGCAACATTTCATAAACTCATCAGCTTGAAATTACTAAAGTTCAGAGAGGATTTTCTAATTACTTTGATGTGTGTGTAATATGAATAGACCCAACAGAGAAAAAGACAAAGATGATTGTTAGAATCTTGCCAGTATAATAAAAAAATGAGCAACTGTCTTTATAACACAAATCCTGGGTCTCTTCCAGTTTTCAGCTATACATAATATTCAGCTGAGTGACTATGGCATTAAAATGAGGCTTGCTCACTCTATCTTGCATTATTCTTGATGGGATAACATGCCTGTGCAGTATTATTATATTTAATAAATCATTCTAGGAGCAAAACTGCAAGATCTTGTGTGGAAACATAACTTTGTATTCATGGCTGCTTTTTTTTTCTTGTCTTGTCTTTTCTCCTCCCCCTCCCCCCCACCCCAACAGAAAAATAATGCGTTGATGCTGTGGTCTAACACAATAGGGGCTAATGAATAGAGCTTGCTGTACTCAAGAGACTGCAGTTCAATTACTGGTGGTGCCAATCAAGTCAGAAATATTAACCATGGTAACAACAGATTTCTACTTCTGTTGGGCAAGGCAGTCACTCTTTAGAGTAGCTGGTGTCCGATGAGGGAAAGGCGTTCTAAGAGACAGATGCACTGAGTCAGAAAAAGCTACTAGATAACAAAGGTTTCAGAGTAGCAGCCGTGTTAGTCTGTATCTGCAAAAAGAAAAGGAGGACTTGTGACACCTTAGAGACTAACACATTTATTTGAGCATAAGCTTTCGTGTAGCTCACGAAAGCTTATGCTCAAATAAATGTGTTAGTCTCTAAGGTGCCACAAATCCTCCTTTTCTTTTTGTAGATAACAAAGGTGGGCAGTGGCTGGTTACGGCTTCAGATAATCCTGTAGAAGGGCGTCCGCCTTGTTCTAGGAGCACTTTCTCTGGTTGATGAGTCTGAGAGGTCATACTAGACAGAATATATGTATGTATGAACTGACTCTTCAGAGGGGCCGAGCACACACAGCTTCCACTGACTTACAAGAGCTCCAGGTAACTCAGCACTTTCAATATCATGCCAATATTGTATACAAACACTACAATACTGTTTATGCAGCATGTATGCGTATGTGCTATCCTTTTGTCCAATATAATAGTAAACTTAGCTGTGCTAAGAAGAAATTCTAATACAGGGATGTTGGGCCAGATCCTCAGCTGGTGTAAATCAGCATAGTTCTGTTGATGTCAATTAAGAGATGCCAGTTTACACCAGCTGAGAATCTGGCCCCCTCTGTATTTTGCATTGTGTTATATATTTGCTCTAATTTTATTCACTTAGTCAGTGTTCCTGTGGTTCAGCGGTAGCACATTCAAAACACAAGAAACAGCTAATGGCCAAAAAGCATCTCTTCTCTTTTTTTATTTTCTGTTCATTTTTATTGCAGAAATATAATATTAACAGTTTGAATTTGAAAACCATAGGGTAACCAAAGGAGGGAATTTAGACCCTTCTCTATGAGAATATTTGTGACTGCCTAGTCACTACTGGAACCTCACTGTAGATTCATCTTCTTTCCCAGAACGCTTTTCTAGTAGTTGCCCCTTTTAAATATGGGAGTGACAAGCAGCTACAGCCCTGAAGTAGCTATTTTGTACCTGCTTGCTGAATCTTGCAGTTGGTGAGTATTCTTAGTTCCTGTTGTGCTGTTTCCTTTCTCTTATTCATGAAGAGACAGCTCATCTTAATGGCCTATGTCACCGACACATTCCTTATTGCTTACATCGGTTGCCATTAAAAAGCCAGCTGTTACCAATGGTTACCATGTCGTGTTATCTCGGACATGACCTCATTTCCCTAAATTTAGATTAGGAAAGGTTGGTAACCTATGGGAACTGAGTTAAGGGGGGTTAAATGACTGAGGGGCCACTAGTGTGCATTTTGGGACTAAGTACAATAATTTTCGCTATCAGCTGGGGACGTATCAGTTGGAAGTGAGAGAGGTGGAGAAAGAGCTGGGTGTATTGATGGATTGCTGCACGAGTATGAGCCACCAATGTGATGTTGCTGTGAAAAAGGCTCATGCAAGCCTAGGATGCATCAGGTGAGGTATTTCCATTAGAGACAGGGAAGTGTTAGAACCATTATACAAGGCACTGGTGAGACCTGGTCTGGAATACTGGGTGCAAATCTGGTCTCCCATGTTTAAGAAAGAGGAATTCAAAGTGGAACAGGTGCAGAGAAGGGCTACTAGGATGATCTGAGGAATGGAAAACCTACTTTGAGAGGAGACTCAAAGAGCTTGGCTTGTTTAGCCTAACCAAAAGAAGGTTGAGGGGAGATATGATTGCTCTCTATTAATACATCAGAGGGATAAATACCAGGGATGGAGAGGAATTATTTACATTAAGCGCCAGTGTGGACACAAGAACAAATAGATACAAACTGGCCATCAACAAGGTTAGGTTTGAAATTAGACAAAGGTTTCTAACCATCAGAGGAGTGAAGTTCTGGAACAGCCTTCCTAGGGAAGGAATGGGGGCAAAAAAAATTCAATGGCCTCAAGACTGAGTTTGATAAATTCATGGAGGGGATGGTATGATAAGACTGCCTACCATGGCATGTAGCCGGTCTGTGAGTGTTAGCAGCAAATATCTCCAGTGGCTGGTGGTGGGACACTATATGGGGAGGGCTCTAAGTTACTCCCAGGTGTTCTGGCTGGTGGGTCTTGCACACATGCTCAGGTCTAATTGATCACCATATTTGGGTTGGGAAGGAATTTTTCCCCAGGTCAGATTGGCAGAGACCCTGGGTCTTTTCACTTTCCTCTGCAGCATGGGACATGGGTCACTTGGAGGTTTAAACTAATGTAACTGGAAATTTTCAGATCATGATTTGAGGACTTCAGTAACTCAGCCAGAGGTTAGGGGTCTATTACAGGAGTGGGTGGATGAGGTAGTCTGTGCAGGGGGTCAGATTAGATCAGTGGTTCTCGATTTATCTGCTATAGTGGGCCGCACACATATGCAGCTCTCTGTTACGTGGGCCGAAACCACACAATATGTATACTAAGTGTATGGCCCTGAGGATGTCACCTGGGCTGCATCCGTGCGCTGATTGGGCTGCAAATTGGCTGCGTGTTGAGAACCACTGGAATAGATGATCATGATGGCTCCTTCTGACCTTAAAGTCTGTGTCTATGAGCCACACTATGAAATTGGAAAGACACTACAAGAGGGGAGCTAGGGCAGGCAGTGTCATCTAGTGTCTATAGGGCACTGTCCTGGCACTCAGGAATTTGGGTTCTAATTCCAGCTCCACCACTGACCTGCTCTTTGACTTTTGGCCTTCTTTATGCCTTTGTTTCTCCTTCCACCCTTTTTGTCTGTTGATTTGTAAGTTTTTCGGGGCAGGGAGCATTTCTTAATCTGTGGCTACTTCTACACTTAGAGCTGGGGTGGGGAGGGTGATTCCAAGTGTAACTCTTCTGCCAGGTGGAGCCAGCAGAGCCCGGGCCAGGTTCAATAGCTAGGGGTTCCTTTCCATCGGTACAACACAGAACCGGCTCGAGCCCCCACCTAGTAACCTGGGGAAATTATACACCACACCACCTCTGGGTGCCAATACTTCCCCACTTGCGAGCAGAGAGTCTGAGTGTAGAAATGAAACTTTTAATAAAAGGAGGGAAGTAACTTGGCATTAATTTGGCAAAACATCATAAACGGGGCTCATAAACATAAACCATGAGTAGAAGACCCACCCTCAAGTAGGTTGGCCAGTGCCCTTTTCCCCTCAGGTTCTTAAGTCCAGCAACCCCAAAGTCCCTTTCACATGCCCGACCCTTCTCTTCACCCCACTCACAGTTGCTGTTCTTGGTCAGTGCAGACCCAGAGTTCAGAGGTGCATCTGCAAAGTTCACCTCCCACTCTGAGTGGAGAGGGGCATGGTAAAGAGGCACATTACTCGCTCCACTGCTCGGGCCCCCATTTGCCACCCCTCTCTGCGGGGCCCTGTTCTGGCCCTCTCCACTAGCCACCCTGCTGGCCGCTCACTGCACCTCTCTGCCAGCCGCCCTGCTGGCCGCTCACCTCACCACTCCACCAGCCACCCTGCGGGCTGCTCGGTGCGCCTCTCCACCTCACCAGCCACTCATTCGCCAGCTGACTGTCAGTCACCTTCTGCTGCCACCTCCCTCTCTGCTGTGACTTGTGCACATCAGTCTCTGCAGGCTGGGCAGAAACACTGCCCCATCTCAAGTTATTTCAGCTCTCAGTGATTTTTAGCTCTTAGCAGGCAGGGCAGAAACACAGTCCTACCACAATTGATTTCAGCTCTGATTGAGCATTTAAAATAACAAAGAGGCTCCTAATGAAGCATATTCAGCTCTTTCTTTGAACAGTGCGGGGAGTCCAGGGAGGGTCCACACCTCCTGTCTAGGACACCTGTCCCCACCCCTCTTACTTTCACAGGCTCTGGCATTCGCGCCCCTAGCTTAATGATGTCCTTTCAGCTCAGGGTGATCCCCTCATTTGGCACAGGTCAAGCACAGCCATGTCTCCCTGCACCCACACAACAATGCCAACAATATCACCAACAGCACCCCACCATCCCTGCACTCAACACCAAAGTGACCTGTAACCCACCACCAGCCAAAGTTGATTATTTTGAGCAGCCCCGCTCTATGTGCTGGATATCTAAGCAGAGTAGGTGTGGTCATATAAATCAGTTTGCTGCAGAAGTCTCTCTCTCCCCTCCCAGCTAGCTGTCAGGGAAGAATTCATTCAGACCCTGCTTACACATGCTTGAGTAGATATACTCATGCTTGTTCTCATTTAACCAGGTAGAAAATAATAGCACGGGCAATGGTGATTGGTGGCAGAGGTTGGCCATCCCGTGTAAACACCTGCCTGGACCCTGTGGGTATATCCTTGGGGTGGCTAGGCCATGCCACTGCTTGCCACTGCCTGTGGTACTGCAGCTACATTGCTGTTTTTGGCATGCTAGCTTGAGACTTATCATATGCCTACTCAAGTTGGGAATCAGGCACCCAGATCCACGTGTAGGCATAGCCTGTGTGAATACAGTGCCTACCTCAATGGGTCCCTCATTTCTGCACTGTAATACAATTCATAAATAACAACAGGAGTCCTACCTAGTCCCCTGATCTAACCAAAGCACCTGTCCCATGTCTGGTAGTGCTATTTAAAGTTTCAGCAGACAATGTGTGAAAATAATGCAAAGAAAAAATAGAAGATAAATGCTTTCTGGGAAGAGATCCTTAACTGCTGTAAATTGGCATTGCTCCACTGACTTTGCATCAGCTGAAGATCTGGGCCAGCATTTTTATTCCTTTAGTCTCTGTTTTCCCATCTCGTCTTATAAAATTTTGCCAGATGATCATCCTTTCCAGTTGGAAAAACCATCACTGCACCATTTTCCATGCACATGCCACAGTTCTACACTGAAGTGTAATAATCTGAAGGCTCAGGGTCATTCAGAAACTCCCTCCAGATTTTCATTCTTCCTTTCAAAGAAGAATAGAGATTCTCAAACAGCTGTTTTAAGGACTGTCTCTCCTTCACCTGAGTGAAAATGTAGGAAAGGAAATCTATTTTCTGTTCATTCTCATTGCTTCTGAACTCATCTAGTTGCTCTTGGGAATTTTTAAATGAACACAGTTCAATACTGTAACAAAGAATTACAGCATTATCTTATCAGTGGGCTCCCGTTTATCCTATCTCCCTTTGTCATTGCCTCTCTTCAGCTCTTGTCTGCTGTATGAAGAAAACTCACTGTCTTACTGACAAAGTATTTATGGTTGAATATGGATTTAATCACAGAGTGTGCTTTGTTTCCAACCTAATAACTGGAGTTAGCTGAATGATATTCAGACCAGTTCTACTAATAACGAGTCCCTTGTTTTTAACCCTAGTTGTGCAAGTAAGCAAGCAAAAATAAAATAAAATAAAAAATCTCAGAGGCTTAAGTCAGTGCAAGACCACACATGGAAATGGTACAGCTTGATGCCATTCCTTTCTTTCTCCTTTCTAGTGTAAGTCTTGTAAATTGCTGTTCATGCTTTTAATTCTTTAGAAAGGTTACTATGGATCTTGGCATAGTGGTATCCATTCAAAAGTCAATGTTTGCCAACATGCAGCTACCACAGTTATTTTCTGTTCTAAGTATAGGGAAAAGCTGTGGTATCTCAGTTACCAGTTTGTTGTGACTGTTGGTAAATGGTGACCTTCCAATAATTGCGGGAGGCAAACAATCATTAGGAACAGAAGACTGGGTGGGACCTCCTGGGTTATCAAATCTAGTCCCTTGCTGGTGCAGGTAGCCCCATAATACCATTCATAAATTTTTTAACACAAGTATCTCTACAAAAGGCCAGATTCTTTTACCTCATATCTAGTTTAGCTTCTTCTCTTGAACATCAGAATGGCCATACTGGGTGAGACCAAAGGTCCATCTAGCCCAGTATCCTGTCTTCTGACAGTGGCCAATGCCAGGTGCCCCAGAGAGAATGAACAGAACAGGTAATCATGAAGTGATTCATTCCCTGTCACTCATTCCCAGCTTCTGGCAAACAGAGGGTAGGGACACCATCCCTGCCTATCCTGGCCAATAGCCATTGATGGACCTGTCCTCCATGAATTTAGTTCTTTTTTGAACTTATAGCACCAGATTCTCCAGTACCTTGTATCTTGTGTAGTCATTTACACTGATGGCAAATAGTGCCAGATTAGAATGGCAGAATTTTATACGCACTCTGCGCTGATGTCAATAACTACACAAGGTGTGACGCAGTGGAGAATAAGGTCCACAGGACCTCACTGATTCGTCTGTCATTTGCTGTGCAGGTGGGGAAAATAGTATTACTTACAACAAATGATCATAAGGAAAGGGAAAATTGCATTCAATCTGAGGACCTGCAATGCCAGTTGCCATGGGATGGGTCACTACATACTAGCAATATCTCTGTTAGTTTTTTATGGTGTTTTTGCTCTCTCCTCACATAGCAACTAGCCATGTGCAGCATGGACTCAGGTTTATGTAGTGTACTGGTTGTTCTTTGTGCAGACCAGTGTTGTACAATGTAGCTACAGTCTGTCCCTCTCTCTTACCCACGTCTATATGTGCTTTGCCTGGTTGGACTAGGATGATTGCTTTGATGCATTCTACTACTCCATAGTTGCCACCTTAGGCTGTTTCATATTCCTTAGATACTTGATATATCCCCATTAGGTAGGGATAGGATACAGAGGGCCCTAGACAAATTAGAGGATTGGGCCAAAAGAAATCTGATGAGGTTCAACAAGGACAAGTGCAGAGTCCTGCACTTAGGACGGAAGAATCCCATGCACCGCTACAGACTAGGGACCAAATGGCTCGGCAGCAGTTCTGCAGAAAAGGACCTAGGGGTTACAGTGGACGAGAAGTTGGATATGAGTCAACAGTGTGCCCTTGTTGCCAAGAAGGCCAATGGCATTTTGGGATGTATAAGTAGAGGCATTGCCAGCAGATCGAGGGACGTGATCGGTCCCCTCTATTTGACATTGGTGAGGCCTCATCTGGAGTACTGTGTCCAGTTTTGGGCCCCACACTACAAGAAGGATGTGGAAAAACTGGAAAACGTCCAGCAGAGAGCAACAAAAATGATTAGGGGATGGGAACACATGACTTATGAGGAGAGGCTGAGGGAACTGGGATTGTTTAGTCTGCGGAAGAGAAGAATGAGGGGGGATTTGAGAGCTGCTTTCAACTACCTGAAAGGGGGTTCCAAAGAGGATGGATCTAGACTGTTCTCAGTGATAGCTGATGACAGAACAAGGAGTAATGGTCTCAAGTTGCAGTGGGGGAGGTTTAGGTTGGAGATTAGGAAAAACTTTTTCACTAGGAGGGTGGTGAAACACTGGAATGCGTTACCTAGGGGGGTGGTAGAATCTCCTTCCCTTGAAGTTTTTAAGGTCAGGCTTGACAAAGCCCTGGCTGGGATGATTTATTTGGGGATTGGTCCTGCTTTGAGCAGGGGGTTGGACTAGATGACCTCCTGAGGTCCCTTCCAACCCTGATATTCTATGATTAAAAATTAACTGCATGGTGCCTTGGCATTTTGGTGTGGAGAGGGGGGATTGCTACCTGCTGTTATATGTAGTGCTGCTTTTATGACACTTCTGGCAGAAGCTCTGTCATCCTATGTAGACGTGGTGCACTCTACTTACCTTTCCGTCTCCATTTCAGAGAGATTCTTGCATGCAAGATGTACTCACCTTTTTGGGCCAGGCATCCTTTTAACTGCATCATTTGCAAACCAGTGAAAAAGTGCATTATGTAGACAAAAAAGAAGGGTGACCTGCATGCAATTCACTTGCCTAGTAACCCCCATGCTGGGCTCAAAACCCATGTAGTCCGCCCCCTCACCTATAGGAGAAGGTTCATGAAGATCAGTGTACGAACTGAAACAAACCTAGAACATGTGTGCTGTTCAGGCAGTAGGAGTGTGGAAGCAGGGAGTTTGCTGCTGATAATAGGCTAGACTGTTTTACCCTAAATCAGATGCAGTTCAAGTAACTTTAGATACTTGAGTGTGTAACTGCAGTACCACCTGGGGAACTCTGGGAGACACTGCACCTCAGAGAGGGTGCAACAGGCTGTCTGCCTGAAGTGGAGATGGAGCAGGACCAATGCCCTGACTTCTTTGTGCCCCCTTCTGCCCACTCTGAGGTAGATTGAACCCTAGGCAGTGGGAGCTGTCCCTGTGTAGGAGATGTAACAGAGTGTAGGGAATGTAATTGTGCTTGAACACTGTTACCTCACAATTTGAATGTGCATGTTAAGCTTTAACCATTTGTCCTGTAAGAATTTCTGGAATGTGGTAATTTCCTGTGAAATCCATGAGTATGGAGGTAAGTGGTGTGTGATGAAGGGAAAGGAAAGAGTTACTTTAAAAGGAAGTGCTGTATCTGACTTCTATATATTAAAATAAAACATAAGACACTGTGCACTGTAAATTAGGTGTCTTTCCAGTTGCTGCTTCATGTTATGTTGAAGAATCACAGCCCAAACAAAATTTAACATGTACAATGGCTGTAATTTATGAAGTTAGAAGCAGACACCCATACATCAGAAGTGTCAGCATCATAAAAACAAAATAAATTAAATCTCCAGCAGCATATCTGCTCCACATTGAATTACTCTAGAAGAGTGTAAAAAGAAAAGGAGTACTTGTGGCACCTTAGAGACTAACAAATTTATTTGAGCATAAGCTTTCGTGAGCTACAGCTCACTTCATCGGATGCATTCAGTGGAAAATACAGTGGGGAGATTTATATACATAGAGAACATGAAACGATGGGTATTACCATACACACTGTAACGAGAGTGATCACTTAAGGTGAGCGATTACCAGCAGGAGAGCCGGGGGCGGGTGGGGGGGAACCTTTTGTAGTGATAATCAAGGTGGACCATTTCCAGCAGTTGACAAGAACGTCTGAGGAATGGTGGAGGGTGGGGGTGGGGAATAAACATGGGGAAATAGTTTTACTTTGTGTAATGACCCATCCACTTCCAGTCTTTATTCAAGCCTAAGTTAATTGTATCCAGTTGCAAATTAATTCCAATTCAGCAGTCTCTTGTTAGAGTCTGTTTTTGAAGTTTTTTTGTTGAAGAATTGCAACTTTTAGGTCTGTAATTGAGTGACCAAAGAGATTGAAGTGTTCTCTGACTGGTTTTTGAATGTTATAATTCTTGATGTCTGATTTGTGTCCATTTATTCTTTTACGTGTTTAGTATCTCTCTTTGAGCAGTGGGTTAGTGTCGGAAGGATCTTTTTTGAAAACAGAACCTGAAATTTGTACTCCATAAAGATGAGATCAGTGATGTTGGAACATTTAACCTATTCCATATGTTTACTTGTTAGTGGTTGAGTTTAAAGTAGTAATTATTGGGCTGTTCTATAACGTACTCAGGAGTGGGGATAACTGGCAAAGAGGCACGGTACTTTTTAATTAATCTGGGCTCATGCAGTCAGTCAGGCCTAGGTTGTGACAGTGGAGCATGGAAAAAGTGGGTATAAGAACCACACCTTTATAACCTTATGAAGTCTACAAGGACCTTGGGTCTGGGTGTGTGGTGTAAATGGACACCTATTTACTTTCTCCCCACAGTAGGAGGACAGGGAGTGAGTAGGCTCTGGTTCCAGTCTCCTCCTCCCTCCCCTCCCGCCCACCAAAATTCACTGGCCAGTGTAGATGAGTTCACAGCAAATTTCTCCCAAACATGGTTCCTGTTAGCAAGGAGGACGAGGAGAAGAATGGTGGCTCAGTCATAATGCTTCCTGGGGAGGGGTTCTTGCTCAGTGTTGTGCTTAAAGTTACAGTCTAGACCTAAAACTCAAGAGGTGAATTAGTAAAATAGCGCTGTGTATATAGCATGAAACTTGTGTGCCTTTATTTTCTGTGTACTGTTCCTTGATATTTCTAAGTATTTTTCCTTTCTGCAGTGACAGGAGCAGAATTACCCAGCATGTCAGATCTGTGTGCTTTCCCTCTCAAGGAGACTTTACTTTTCTTTACGTTTCTTTTCTTGTGAGTATTTTCCCCAGTCTGAAATCATTGTCGATTGAAAGTACTTGTATTGCTCTTTCTGTAGGAGAAAGCAAAGAACAAATAACTTTTTTAGAAGATGAACCACTTCTTGCTTCTCTCAAATTGAGCTAATTCAAGTTCAAGTTGAAACACCAGGTCAACAGGATATTGAGTGATAATTGTGAGTGACTGTGATTAGAATAATCCTCATTTGTTATCCTGAAGGCAGAAACTGTTACCTAACAACTTCTAAGAGCCCTTTCTGATATCTCAAATTAATATTGAATAAAGATGATAATAGAGCTAATATTAGTATTTTTACAACTAAAGAGTAAATAGAAGAACCAGGGTCTCATTAAACAACCCACCTCTTTGAACCCCCTTGATTTTCATTTTAAGTCCCTATACTGTTACACAATACAGGGCTATATACAGGTTGATATGTGTACAGCATAACATTGGCAGAGATTTAGTGTCAATTGTAAACTAAAGATGATGCTGTATTTCAAAGTTGTGTTTAAAAGAGAGAGAGTGATTCTGTACCTCTGGAGGAAGGAAAAGAGTCCTGGAAGATAGCGGCCACTAAGTGTGGGGAACTGCAAGAAAACGACAGAGAACAAGAAGCCAAGATCTAGGGAGAGAGGAATCAGTGAGCTGTGGGGATTAGGGCCCAGAAGAAGGGGTGGACCAAGTTCATCAAGAATTTTGAAAATCGAAACAGCAGTTTTAAATTGTATACACAGATGGACAGGAATCCAGTGAAAGTGGTAGAGGATGGGGTAATGTGGCACAACTTCTTTGGGCAAGAAAGTAGTATAGATGCAGCGTGCTGGACTCTGAATGTTATTCAAATTAAAGGGTCCGATTCACCCTTTGATGTCCTCCTTGATATGAGAATGCTTCTGGGGAAGCTGGCCACAATTTCCGTACCTCCAGGAGGCCTGGAAGCAGCCAGCACAGCTCATAAAGTGGGTGGGACCAGCCCTGGAGTAGAGGGGGAGGACAGCTTGATGCCTCCACTCTTGACAAGGATTAAAGCCGCTTCTCCTCGGATGAACTCTGCAGGAGAGTGAGGCAGTGCTATCAATATCTCCCCTCTCTTCCCCTGAGGTCATAGCCTCCTCTGCCATAGTTACTCCCTGATTGCAAGGGGTGGGGTACAAATTGTACTTTTGTTCCTGAACCCATTGGATTAATCCAGCCCATGGGATTGAGGTGGATGAGCTGTAGTCCAGACAGAAAAATAGTGTATGAATAAGAATTTCTTAGTAATTCTGGCTATGTTTTGAGTTTGGTTGGAGGTGAGGCAGTCTTACAGATGAAGGTGATGTCACAGGAAGGAGAAAGCTCAGGCTCATGAATTTTTGGACTTGACAGTGAAGCTAAGCAGAGTGAAGGCAAAGCCAGCAATGTGACCAAAAAGAGAAGTTTTATCCTGACTCAAGACTCCATGTATGAAGGAAGCTATGTCATCTTGGAAATAACATAAAAAATGTTTTATCGTTTCTGGAATCAAGGCAATCAGTTGACTTTTCTGGTATTGTAATGTTATTCCTAGTGGCACCATGTTGCATGAACAAGGAGAAATTATGGCAAGGGCCTTCATTTTCCAGAACAGGCACATATACCAGAAGGTCACTGCCCTTTCCCTAGGCCCTTTTTTGGAAATACCAAAGTTTTTCTTGAAGAGGTTTGGGCTTCCGTAGTGGAATATGTATCGTGTAGTGTGGCAGAACATATTTTTTCCCTTCTCACAAAGTCCATTTATTAAATATATGTGGGAAACATTCATTATTACTACTGCACTTCATAAAATAGAACCTATTGGAATGAACTGATCATGACTGTGCAGACAAAGAACTCATATTCCCCATTACCCTTTAAGGTGAGATGGTGGAACATTTACTCATGTTGGTGGGCAGTTACTCAAATGAGTAGTCTCTTCAATGGGACTGTTTATGTGAGTATGTGCTCGTCACCATGAGTAAAGATTAAGGAGCCTAGCCTTTGGTGATTGTGGTTTTCACTATGGCAGTGAATGGAGAATCAATAGCTTTTCCTTCAGCCTGTTATAGTTATCAATAGCTCTGCCGATAAGGAGGAAAATTAAATCAAACGTGTGAACCGTTTGCCAAGGTTAGGTTTTAAAATGAGTCATTCCATGCAATTAGAGACAATAAAAATGTTCACGAAGTGGTAAAACTGCCATGCGCACCACTTCAGTCTGATTGCACGAGAGACATATTGCCTCGCTAAACACTTCAGTATATTGGTGGTGAAGCTGAGATGTCCTTGGGATCGGGCATTATTTGAATAGGCAACACTCCCAGTACTGTACATTGCTAGAGAGTTGCTTTAAATACAATAAATTAAAAGTAAAACCTTATGCAAGGCAGCATCGCTTGGTAATTGCTGTTTTGGCGCTCACGTCGCTGCAGTTATTTAGCTCAGCATTTCATCTCCAGCTGCAGCACAATTTTTGCCAAATATAGATAAATGAAGTTAAAGTTATTGGCAACCACTAGTTCTGTAGCCCTGTTTTGAGTTTTTCGATTTCATAGGAAAGGCATTACTTTATTTCTGCAGCAGGCAATTGTTCTGCAGTCAGAGCTTGTCAGCATTACAGTACATGCAACATTTTCAACTCAGCTTTATCAGACAGTCACTGGTAAATAGACAGAATTAACAGTGTTTTCCATGAGAATTGTATCACATTAAGTATGAGGGAGGAGCAGGGACAGAATGTGAACCTAATTCAACGTATTTTAGGGGTTCAGTGAAATCTCAAGGCATACTCTGCGGACAGTGCTTTGAGCACTGGATGTCTAACTACTCCACTGAGTGCTAATTTCATTGCATTCTGCCTGGTATTATACAGACATGTAACATGGTCTGCTGCAGCCAGACCATCCCATTAAAGACTCACAAAAAATTACTAGTCAGTTTCCTTATATCTTCTCTAGAGAACCATTCTATATGGCTGCACTAACAAACAATAGGCTTTAATGCAGAAGGGCAGCACATAATTCTTTTCTTTATATTTTCTAAATCACTTTCCAAATGCTAAATAATTATTAAAAAACTGAAGACATAGGATTTCAGATATGTCACATGCCTTTTCCTCTAGCTTTCACTCTTTTTTTTTAAATTTTCCAGCTATTTAGTAGTTTTCCAATCAGTAAACAAGTGAAATTTAATACTTAAAGAAAACAGATAATAAGGAAATGCATTCTTCTTCTTATTCCAAAATGACACAACACTGTTGTCAGATCACTAGCCATTGCTTGAAGCCTACAGACCTTGGGATGGGTTTAGACCAAAAATATATTAACTTCTTTGGGCAATATGGTCTGGTGTTTTCTATTAACCCACCTGGTTGCTTGTCTTTTGATCTATGAACTATGACATTTAAATGCCATCCAGAAAGCTTCTTATGATCAAACTGATCTTTTATTTTAGATGTATATGCACAATAGTGTGAAAATATGTACTAAGGAGCAGTGTGAAGCAGTCTGGAAAATTATATCTCAGAATGAGGAAATGCTTGCTTTTTTTTTATGTCTATTTGGAAATTGAACCCATATTTATTTCCACAGAACTTTTTATTGATAAAAATGTGCAACACTTATGGATGGTGCTGTTTTGTCATATCTGTAGGTGAATGAAACTGCGCCGTGATCACAGTGAAATTTCACTTGGGTCAATATTGTGAAATCATGATGTTTTAGAATTAAATTGAGCATAGACATAAAATTTGCCAATAAGCAGTACGATTTCAAAATATAAGAGAGACTGTTTTTCCTGATTTTGAGTCAAACCCCAAAAGTGAAAAATCTACTCTGTTTTTTGTGTGTGTGGTTTTTCATCAGGTTCACTGACATCGTGAATTTCTTTTCACAGATTCACTAGCACTTTCTCCAAAAACAGAATTTCACCCCTTTAGAGGTTTAATGAAGTCATAACTTTTTAAATGAAAGAACAAAAAACTTAGAAGACTGCAGTAAGTAACAGCAGGTGCTTTTATTTAACAGTGTATTATGAAACAAGGCAAATATGCCTCTTTGTTTAGGTAACACAGAATGATTTCAATACACATGATGAAACAGACAGTGTTTAGACTGAAGCTAGCCTTATAGAATTACAGAAATTTTAGGACTTGAATGGATCTTGAGAGGTCATCTAGTCCAGCCCTCTCCGCTGAGGCAGGACCAAGTATACCTAGACCATCCCTGACAGGTGTAGTATCTTGTCATAACAAATTTCAGGTAAGAACATATTCTGAGCCAAAATCTGTTTCTTGAAATCAATTGAGTTCCACAACTGAGTGCAGAATATCTCCCTCAGTCTATATTATAATTATATGTAATTATAATATCATACCTAATTACAATATTTTCACTTACCCTGGGATTTTCATTGAAGAAACTCAATGCATGTTACAAGTAGACCTTGTTGAGGAACGCCTCCTTTTTCTTTTTTTTTTCTGTGAAAAATGTTGGTGAAAATAATATGGTGTTTTTTGGCAACCTGAATTTTTTTTAAAGAACATTTTCTCCAAAACAACCCCTGAAAACCTGATCACTTTTTAATTTTGGGTTTTTGCTTTGCTGGAAAAAAAAATTTTTTTTTCAAATAAAAAATGTCAATTGAAAAGGCCAATAAAACTGTTCAACAGAAAAATATTTGACCAGCTCTAATTACAAAGTATTGTTAAAGTCTCACAGCTTCTCTCCGATGTAGGTATTATGTCTAGTTTACAGTTTAATAAACTGAAGTAGATTGGTTGTTACTTGCCTACAGCTATCGAATCAAACAGTGGTAGCCAGGAACAGAACCCAGAAGTACTGATTCTAGGTCCCCAGCTCTAGCTACACCAAATTTCACCTCCAGTTCCTTGTACTGGGTATCACTCGGACAGTTGACAATTGCACTTGGTCATATGAGGAAGAGAAAGGCAGGGGAACCCTTTCTAGTATGTGAAACACAATGCTGATTATCTCTTCTTCTGGTGACAAAAAGCAAACAAAATAATAATATTTTTCTAAATGCAGCTAATACATTCAACATTATTGTTCCTGTTTATATTTTGTGGTATGAGCTCTTCAGGACAGGACACTAAGCATATTATTCTGGTCTCACTGACCGCAGCATAACTTAGTTGACTTCATATAATTACCCCTTATTTACACCAGTATAGGTGAGATAAAAATCCATTTAATAGCTCCTTATTTAAGGATGGATGTTTTCTTAGGGTCAGATTGTGAATCCTTTACTTCCACTAGTGGACAACATAGTCACATGACCAATCCCACTTTTCATGTCCACTTATGTGAGTAATTGATCACCAGGGTAAATGGGTCACAATCTGGCCTTTAATATTTTTTGTCTAGAGGAGCCCAGCTTACTTTTGTCAGAGCATGCCTTGTCAGTTTCACAATGCCCTGTACCTCTTGCCTTTGTAGACCAGTGAATATATGTCAGGCCCATTTTGATGCCTTATCTCTGGTGTGAAAGTGAATTTGCCAGCTATACAGCAAAATGAAACCAGTTCTCATTCTAGTGATTTTTTTCCCATAATTAATCAACCTGACTAGAAATCTTATCTGGACCTATTAGCTTTACAGTTAAAACACAGAAAAAACAGATTGTTTCTGATCTGGTTGGTGGCTGCATTCCTTCTGTGTATCACTTGGTCCTAGAGAGTGGCTCACCACACAATCTCCTGTTTGTACAGAGTACTGCTCTCCCCGCCTCAAAAGATGTAACAGCAACATGATGTGAAAACAAAGTTATTATTTCAAAAGAATTTCTCTCGTTCTCAAAAACACACGTGCACAGATGCATATGTGCACATAGACCAACACACGTGTGTGCACTTTCACCAGTTGGTCACCTGGTTAATAACACCAATAACTGAAAATCTTCCCTTGGCTGCAAAATATTCACTGTTCCTTTAAAACTGTGAATAAAAGAGGTCAGTCTGTTTGCTGAACAAGAAGTAAAAAAAAAATCCATTTTTATTAGAAAACACTTGAAACTTATCATGTGCAGCAGATGGGAGTAGAAAATGCAGCTTGAAGACAGTTATATAAATATATCCTTGATGTCTGTTTTGCTTTTCAATTTGCAGTGAAAAGTACAAAGGTAGAGTGGAGCGCCAGTCAGGGCTGCACTGTGTCTCTTGATATCCATTCCAGATGTTGGCTAGACTTTGTGGAGCCAGTCTTATGGCACTGGGGCTGGAGCTAGTTGTCTTTTCCTCCAGGTGTGATGCTTCATGCTGATCCCCCCACATGCTAGTCTGTCTTATCCAAACACACTAAGCTCTGTGACAGGCATCCACCACCTTTTTGACCAAAATTCACCTCCCCCTCAGCCCAACTCCTCTCAGCCTGATGGGTCCTGCAGAGAAGTCCACTTGTCCCTGCCTATCACTCTGTCACTTCAAAAGCAAGCCCCCCTAAAACAAATTGAGCCCTGACGTTGATCTGAAATAACGTTAGTCAGTTAGTAGCTCCTTTGAATATTCCTCTTTGTGTTTTGAGAGTGTCTGGAGGTACTATTTGACATCAAGTACATCGGCCAAGCCTCTAATGGTAGTTCTCTGTTTGTGCATGCTTGTAAAGGATTTTACACTGTAATATTTTAACTCCCTGATTAAACATTGCTAAGCACAGAAGTGTATCATAAATCTTGCAGGCGCCAGCTCCATTTATCTGAATGTTAGTTACTGTCTCTGGGGGGTAAACAAATTACAGCACAGTTTATTACAATATATGGGGCCACAATGTTGCTCTATTAATATCTTGTACCCCCTGGAAATATATAGTTGGCTCACAGTTTGAATTTTCTCTCCTGAACAATTAAAAACAAATTCTGAGTGGAGGGTGGGAGAGTGAGGGTGGAAGAAAGCATCAGGCACTTTCAAGGGGAAATTTGCTGGGAGTAACAATAATGAGCTGCTAGATCAAGTTACTACTATCCGGGGTTTGAGGTCAGTACATATTGAGCTAGTCATAAGACATTAAAGTAGAAAAGTTTTCTAGTTTGGAATGTATTAGTGCTGTTAAAGCTGCCAGCAGAACAACCAGAAAGCAGTTGGGTTGGATAGGGTAAAAAACAAGAGAGCTTTAACAAATAGGGGGATCAGCATCTCTCTTTTTTCCATCAATGCACGGAGTATTTGCAAAAATCATTCTCATTGATAGCAGTGGGTCCTATGCACACGTATTGGTGGTAGACGAGCACTGGAGGAATTGGAATATTTCTTAGGCCATATATAAAAATAAGCACTCCTGCTTTTTGTACGTTTGCTGGGCCTACATAAATAAGCCCAGTTTTCTGGATTTACTGTGGGCAGTGGAAGTTTGCTTTTCACAGAAACTTCTGGGATGGAAGAACAAATGCTTGATTAAAGTAGGAAATTAAACCTAAAGAAATTTTAATATGGACTCTTAGTAGGACTAAATTAGCACTTTATAGATGGGCTTCAGTATTTTTCAGTGGAGGACTAGCAACAAAGAAGGAAGTGCTAGCTAGTTTTAAGAAGATTCAGAGACTATTCAGAATAATTACGCTTAAAAAAACTGGAACAAGATCAAGATAATAAAATCAAGCGTATAGAATTAACAAATGTCTGAATGATTCGTATTTAATTTTAATCATAAAAGAATGGTTGCTGTTTGGCCCGATACATGGAGTAGTAGCTAACAGATCAACTGCAGCTGGAGCTGTACCAGCTGGACATTATTTACTGTGGTGCAATTAATGCTTTAATCTTACAGCTTGGTGGTTAAAAACTAAAAAAAACCCCAAAAAACAAAGAAAAAAAACACCACAAAGAAATTCTTGCTCTCGTAATTCCAAGCAAATGCCTGCAAAGGAGCTGGTATTGAAAACTTTGACAGAGTCGGTTCTGACATCCTGTACAGTGGGTTCAGGCACCATTAACTAGACTATCTCGCTTCCAGGAAACAACAACAACAACAAAAAAACCACGGGCATTTTACAGACTGGAAAGAAGTTCATTACTTTCAAGTGTTCTGATGTTCATAGCCCAGCTCCAGTGGCCAGAAGCACAAACACCATTCCTCACAGAGGCAATTTGCTAAGCAAAAATAAAAATCCAACTATTTTGAAAGTTTTTTGCATATTGTCTGTCATAAATCCTTATGTAGGCTCTTATAGCAACTGGTAAGACTGTGTCATTGGCTAATAAAATTAGATCAGTGGAATTTTACCAAAGCAATTGCGTTTTGCAGAAAAAAACACAGAGGTCTAAATTCAACACTGGCCTAACTTTACTGGACTAATTGGATTTATGTCAGGGATGAACTGAGTCCTGAGTTTGACTTGGCTGTAGACAAATGACTGTAAGTAGCACTTTTGTGTCACTTCTTAAAGAAGTCCTTTTAAATATCCTTTTTGAGGGCTTGATCTAGCTGAGCGTGTGGGGCTTGACCTAGCAAAGCACTTAACTATGTGTTTAACTTCAAGCACGTAAGTGGTCTCAGTTCAATTAAACTACTCATATGCTTAAAGTTAAGCATGTGGTTATGTGCTTTGGTGATTTAGAACCAGCATGCTCTGCATTTTTGCAGGAGCGAGCCCTGAATTGGGACTCTCTTGATTTTTTTTTTTTTAAGGCAATTCAGGAAAAAAACCACAGTTCATATATGTAATGTCAGAGCACATCCATACTCCTAATTACTGCATGGAATGCCTGAAGGTGCTGAGCTCCATCAGTTCCTGTTCCAACTGACCTGAATGCAGGCTGAGAGCTCTAAACATTTCCTATGAGGTGTTCAGCAACTTGCAGGATCAATCTTAATAGTCAACTGAAAGAGTCAAATATTGTGCCTAGGTTATTAAAAGGTCAGGGACATTTTATGAATAAAATATTTGACTCTACACCTTAGCATAATAAGATCATCAAATCTTATGTTTCAGGGCATAAATTGATCACAGCAGGGATCAGGAAGGAATTCTAAACTATCATCTTTTCATCTGACTGTCTAGATACTTTTATTACCACAATCACTGGTATCCAGTGATGACCTGGAGCCGGTTCGCACCGGTTCACGCGAACCGGTTGTTAAATTTTGAAGCCAGTTTAGAACCAGTTGTTAAAGGGGTAGGCAAACTCCGACCCGTGGGCCGCATCTGGCCTGCGGGACCGTCCTGTCTGGCCCGCCTGAGCTCTCGGCTGTGGAGGCTCCCCTGAGAATCCCTTTTTAATTTTTACTCACCTGGCGGCACTCCAGGTCTTCGGCGGCACTTCGGCGGCCGGTCCTTCAGTGCCGCCGAAGTCCCGGAGCGAGTGAAGGAACCGATTCTTCAGCTTTTGGCAGCTCATCACTGCCGGTTTCTGAGCATCTCACAAACACTAATGAATTAGAGTGAAGTCCAGAGAGATTAAGGGCTTGATCCAAAGCCAAAGTCAATAAAAAGAGCTTCATTGATTTCAGATCATTCCCTAAATAGTTTGTCCAACCAAAATTATTGTATTATTTTGAGCACCCAGAAACATTCTAACTACCTTTCAAAACAAAGTAAAGACAGTCCCTATTTCAAAGGTAACTGATCTCAATATGTCAAGGCACAACAAGTGAGAATCATAAGCAGATATACAGAGGGACAGGAAGGGCAATGGAGACAATAAAATCAAATGGTTGCTCAATGAAGAGCTGATGCAAAGCTCACAGAAGCCAATGGGAGCCTTTCATTTGGTTGCAATGGGCTTTAGATCAGGCACTACAGTGGGCACACAACTAGAGCTGAGTGAATAGTGGACTTCTCAGTTTGTTGGTGATTTCAAAAAGTCAAAAAAATAGTTTCAAGAGATTGGAGTGAAAACAATTTTTTTGGAATGTTAATCAAATAGTAAAAATATTCATGTTGGATGGAATTCTGTTTGGCAAAATAGTCATGTTTCATTTCAGTTTTGGATTTTTAATAATACAATTAAAGGAAATTTTGAAACAAGTCATTTCAAACTGAAAAATGAAAATATTTTGTTTCAAAAAAAGGTCAAAACAAAATCTGAATTTTTTTTTAAATGAATGATTTGGTGAGACTGACATGAGTTCACAAAATGTTTCAATGTCACCATATCTGCATTTTTTTTTTACTGAAAAAAGATTTTTGTTGAAAAAAATTAATCCAGTTCTATACATAACTTGAAAGATACATTCATTTAGAAAATAAACCCTTTCCTTCCCCTTTTTTCCTCACAGTCTTCAAGGGAAAGCCATGAGTTTTTAGGGGGAGTCAGAATGAAACGGGGAAGATGGGTTGAGGAACACTTTTTTGGAGGTTTCTCCAGGCATAAAGCCTGGAAAGAAAGCCTGGAAACTCCTAAGAGGGAAGGAGATGAACAGCTTGGGTTCTGAACTACAGACAGTGAACACTCACAGCAGTGCAGTGAAGAATCACTAGGAAATGTAGACCAAAATATGTTCATGTAAAATTTCGATGAAGAGTTACCAGTGGCAAACAAATTTGTGAAAATTCTGGTCTTCCCATGGAGAGCTTGTGAAACCCTCCAAAAATAATAAACAAACAAAAAAGCTAAATTCAGTAAATGAATTGTTTACTAAGAACACTTTCCAAGCTTTAGATCTTACTGTGTGCTGCAGTAGATTTCTTTCACAAGTTCACACTTTCCTGCATCCTCTCATGCACTCCAGTATCAGACACTTGTCTGTCATGCCTCAGTATTGGAAATATGCACATTCACTTTCAGTTATTTATTTTGAGGTCATAAGCAATTGAGGTCAAGTTGTGGACTTGCTCCTCCATGGGGAGGGCATGTGGATCTGCCATGACCAAGTGGAGGTGCTCGGAGGCCATCAGCCTATGCAGGGAAGACGTGGACAGAATACTTCAGGCTGTGCTGACTGGAGAATGATGTAAAACCCTTGTTACGTTGATTCTAAAAGGTATAGTGTGAGCTGTCTCTATTGTCCAAAACCAGAGAGCAGAATGAGGGGCAGGATGGGCACTGTCTACATCCTTAATTTGGTTTTTGTAGCTGTGGCCTTTTGTAGCTGTGGAGCACCACAAGGTATTCTAGTCAGTATCCGCACTAGCACATAGGGATTTCACATTCTGCTTGGGTCCCATTTGGGAGCTTTAGTGGCAGAAAAGACTCCTGCACCCTTTTCATCCCTACAGACATACCCAGAAGTAGTCAGAATTTAGAGCTAAGTGAGGATTTGCCCATTGCAAAAGTCTTATTTCATACACTGGATTTCTAATATTACCAAAATAAAGGGTACTCTCTTGCTAAGAAAGGAGCATGTGGCTCCAGGCTTAGAATGGTGAATGCAGTTTGTTTATGTGACTGTATATGAAATGCTAGCTAACCAAATGTCTCATTTGTAGTTTACATGAGTGAGATGCAAATATTCCAGGTTTGAGTCCTTTTTGATGGGAAGGGTTTTTTTAATGGAAATCTGAAGTATTTTCTACCTAAATTTGGAATATGACTATCCCTGCCAATGATCTGTAGACATTCCCTCTCTTTAACCTCTTTGATGCAACCATGCCCTAGGAGGTCATGCTAACTGAACATGATGATCTCCTGAGGCTCTGCAAAAACATGGTCCAGGTCAGCAGTTTACAGAATTCTATCTATCTCAATATCTGTTAGCCAAGAATGGGTCTAGTTCTCTTACACCACCAATATCAGAATTCCTGCCTGTTTCAAATCTGGTATTGGGAGTCATATGTTGTCAGTGCCCTTCAGATTTTCACAGATGAGGTATTCCACACAAACATCTTTGCCCTATTCTTCATATTCTACCTGTGATGGGTGTCAACAGCTCATTAAGCTTGCTGAAACTGGAAAATCTCTTGCTTCAGAGAAGTATTGCTGTTCTTCTCTACTAGCTACTGGTCTTATGGATGCATGCATAAAATCAGACATAATGTTAGGGAGATAGGAATGCCTTCTAGATACTCCAGTGAAGCCACAAAAATCACATACCACTTGGTCATTATAAGCCTTGTTTGAACACTTGGAAAACTGAGACACAAGGTTCAAATTAAACTGTTAAAATTTAAATTTGAGTCCAGATTTTCTTCCAGATTTTCCATGAGATTTGAAAAGAGAATGAAATTTAGAAATTCTGTTGGAACAGGTCTCCATCCTGTATTTCACTGAGATCCTAGCCCAAACACATCAAGTGAATAAAATGGTCACTGTCATTGTTAAATAAGAGGTGTCTTCAGCTGATTATGCATATGGAATTAGAACATAAATACCTGACAACTTTAACACGTTACGTGAATACCCATCTGTTGAGAAGAAAAATGGGGGATTCATTAATATATTGCTGAATAAATTAGCCTCTCTGCTGAATGTGGTAAAATGTGTTACAATACTCAGTACTAATTCTTTATTTTTTAAAAACTGTATCTTAAAAGGCCTGCTGTATTTTTACAAACAACAAATTGGATCTGCATCTAACAAAAGAAATTCATTTTTTTTGAAGTCATAAAGTGGTGGCTGACCACTCATATGCATGAGCTGCCTAGAAATGTTGCTTAGAAACACCGCTTTATCAAAGAGAACCCAACATCAGGTTGGAGTGGTTCCCAGACAGCCGGTTAGTGATGATAATTTGCAATGGAAAACTCCAGTATCTGTTCCAACACTTCTTTCTTTCTTTTCTAGATCTTCTTACTTTTCACTCTTCAGATTATTTTTCATTTTACTTCCCACTTTTGTTTCAACTCCTTTCCCTCCTTCTCTGAGTTGAAAGATGGTATGGAGGTGTACGTACCTCTTCTTTGACAGGTGAGTCAGTGGCTTCAGCATCTAGTGATCAATCGTTGCTCGGCATCATGGTTGGCATAGCAAAATGTATGGAAAATTAATAATATCAAGACACTCCAGTATGATTAATATAATTGGTATGGGTACCCAGTTAGCTAGCTTTAAATTAACTCTTTTCTCTCTGTACATAAATAATGATCACTTACAATGGCATAGGGATTTTTAATTTCAAAGGATCCTAAAGAACTTGACAAACTCTATATACAAATATAGGAATCGTTTTAACTATCTATGAAATGCACTCACCTCTTGGGTGGAACAAGGGAACTGTTTCACATTTTAAGACAGGAAGTGAAGTATTTGGTCATCCAAGCACGGAGACTAAAGAAATGAATTGTGCACTGTGCCCTAAAAGTGGTGAGGCATGACAAACTTCCAGCACACCACATTCCAGAGCCACTTCCCATTGGGAATGTCCTGCTGTCAGAGCCTCTGAACCTCAGCACATTGGGCCATGGGGGTAGAGGCAGTCTCTCAGACAGCTGAGTCCTGGAGCATTTAAGGCTTATGGATAACAAATTTTATTTCCTAGAAGAGATGGTACGGCACAGTGACTTCTAACATAAACCTAAGGCAGTTCCGTTGGTTCCAAAGGAGGAATGATATCTACTGAGACCACTGCATCACTTCGCACATCACCTGGGTTTTGCTTGTAGGTCTTCAGACCAAGTGCCAAGCATGAGTACGTCTGATCTTTTTGTTTTCTTTTTTCTTAAGAATAATTATTTTTATTAAACTTACCTATTTTAAGAAATAGTGTAGGAAATGCAAATAACAATGTGTACAGTATAATTGTATGCAGCGAGAAATTTCCTTCACGTAGAGAGGTGAGAATGAATTGTACAGACAAAGCCCCAGTGAAAGACATGAAGGTGAAAAAAGAGGGTGAAGGACACTGATACCATAGAAGGATACTGCAATCTATATAGTGTGCAGATCCACAACTATATTTGAATTTTGAGGATATTCTGCATTACTAAGATATGCCTGGCTGGCATATGCTGTACCATGGGGCAAATGAATGCTCTGACAAGATGTGGGAGAAGGCATATTGCCTAAATGAGGGCAACTAGAAGCATTACATCTGCATAGGGCAGGAACTTACACATCCCTCCTCACTCTTTGTATGGAGCTTGCCAGCTGGAAGGCCCTGGCTCTGATACATGTTGATACCAGTGTCAAAATGGGTGCATTCTTTAGGAGATCTCTCATTTTCCTTTCCCTGTGATCTTGTGCCCATTAAAGATTTGCTATTACTATATGGTATTTTCTTTAGGTGCTTGGTGTCGTCGCTGTGGATGACATGTCCATGCCAATGCAGTTGCAATTTATAAGCTGTGGGATCCTTTTGGAGAACCTTATTATATGTGATTTTTATCTTGCCACCTGATAAGCATAATGACTCAAAGGTGCTGCTGCTGAATTTTTTCCAGCTCTTTGATGGGCCGGGGGTAACATGCCTATGTTCCATAGCTGTAGAATCAGATGAAAATAATTTCTGTGGCATGGTAAACAGCATCACAGATCTCTTCCTGCCCACCATATGGCCCTGGAACCTGAGCAGTCACGATCACACTAGAATGTCAGTCTGTCTTTGGTGGGCTGTAGCTCTTTGTGGCTGCAGCTTTGGCAGCAATGTCTCAGCTGGCCCCGGATGGCAGTGGTGTTATTAATGACGGGGAAACATAAATATTTCAGTGGTGGGAGTGTTCATTATATAACCAAACATATCGTTACTTTAATGTTTTTGAAGGCAGGCACTTGGATCATATCTAAATAAATTGTTACATTAAAGCTAGGTCATCCAGTTAGGGGAGAGAAACCATAAGGTGTGGCTGAGATGATACAGCTTGAATAGTGGGTTCTGGATATTGATGGAGCATGCACTACAAAAAGCTCCCAAATAACTAACAGACTCAAATATTTAATCACAATTATTCAAACAATTATGAAAAATGAACAAATTGGGGGGAAGGGGGAGAATCGAATGAGACCTGTTCACAGGTGACTGGTGAACAAAGAGCCAAACTGATGAATAAATTGTTCATAACAAATAGTTTAACCAACTCTGTTCCTGATCACTGGAATGCAGTGCTATGGGATGCCATAATAATAATAATAATAATTAATAATAAAAATCTTAACATTACTCTGGCCACATGCCCTGGACTTAAATAGCTGCCACAGCTGCTGCAAATTGATTTATCCCTTGATGATGGTTGGAACTGCTGTCTGTAATGTCAGTGAGAAGCAGTTTTTAGTTTATTTTTTTTAAGATCACTGTAATCTGTTTTTATCCTTTTTAACCCTTTATGACATGTGCATATGTTTGGAAGACACAGAAGTCAGTTGAACAGTGAGTGACATAAAAGGCTTAATACAAATTTGCAAATGTTACATTAAGCGTCTGATTTTCATTAAGGATTCTCAACCTAGTCTCCATTTATGTGTGCACAGTTTTGCACGTACATGCGTACTTCTATGGCCTAGTGCAACTAATGCAAGTCTTTCAATTGATTTTAGGTTTCAGAGTAGCAGCCGTGTTAGTCTGTATCCGTAAAAAGAACAGGAGTGCTTGTGGCACCTTATAGACTAACCAATTTATTAGAGCATAAGCTTTCGTGAGCTACAGCTCACTTCATCGGATGCATGATTTCAGTGGGAGATGGATCAGGCCCTACAGTCTAGCACCTGTGCACACAAGTGATAACATTTTCAAATATATACTACATTTGTTCAATGTAGACACAGGTCTAAATGCAGCAAAAGTGTATGTGCTGGTAGGGACACACAGCAGCTCGTTCCTGCATCAGGGGAGGCTGCCCACTGAAAATCTGGTCCAAATTGTTATTTTTGTTTGTACTCAAGTATTCTAACACATAATGTAATACTTTGGACAGATACATTTATCAAAATCCTTGTGGTGTGTGGGGGTTGTTTAGTGCGGAAAGGTTACAAATTTGTTCTTGGGAATTTTCAGCTTGTAAATTGCATTTTTATGTGAAGTTTCACAAATTTTGCATAAAAATTGGAATATTGCATGTTTCTGTTGCAAATATATCTTTGGTCAGAAGCAATTCTAACTTGTCTCAAAATCAGGTACAATTTTAAGTGTGAAATTTCATCCTTTTTGCCTCAGACATGGACTGAAGAAGACTTCAACAGAAAATTGGTCGGTAAGGGACAATGGGAAGAAAATCTGACGGGGAAAAAGTAGTTTGGGATTTCTGGCAGTTTCTCAAAGAGACAAATTAAAGGCACAACAGAAAACTATCCTGATGTGAAGGAAAGATAGGAAGAATAGTAAGAGGCCAGTATGACTCCACCAAGAGCTGTTCAATGACCTGAAAATCAAAAAGGAATCCTATAAAAAGTGGAAACATGAACAAATTGCTAAGAATGAGTGCAAAAGAACAGCACAAGCATGCAGGGATAAAATCAGAAAGGCTAAGGCACCAAATGAGTTACACTTCGGAAGGAATATAAAAGGCAATACAAAGAGGTTCTATTAATGCATTATGAGTAAGAGAAAGACAAGGGAAAACATAGGTCCACTACTTAGAGGGGAAAGATCGCTAATAACATGACATCAAGAGGGCTGAATGGTTTAATACCTAGTATGCATCAGTCTTCACTAAAACGGTTGTGATCAGATGCTTAACATAATTAGTATTAACAACAAGGGGGAAGGAACACAAGCCAAAATAAGGAAAGAACAAGTTAAAGAATATTTAAATAAGTTAGACCAAGTTGGCAGGACCTGATGAAATTTACCATAGGTTACTTAAGGAACTAGCTGAAGCAATCTCATTACCATTAGCATTTATCTTTGATGATGGGTGAGGTCCTAGTGGACCTGAGAAAGGCAAACATATCTTTAATTTTGTGGGTCGTCTTTGTTCCCTTTCTTATAGGCCAGTCAGCCTAACTTTGATACCTGGAAAGATACTGGAACAAATTATTAAACAATCAGTTTGTAAACACCTAGAGGATAATAGAGTAACAAGTAATAGACAAAATGGATTTGTCAAGAACAAATCATAGCAAACCAACTTAATTTTCTTCTTTGTTAGGTTTCCTGGCCTAGTAGATAGGGGGAAGCAGTAGACTTGATATGTCTGGACTTTAGTGAGGCTTTAGACACATGCCCACATGATAGTTTCTTAAGCAAACTAGGAAAATGTGGTCTACTTTAGATGGAATTACTATAAAGTGGGTGCAAAACTGGTTGAAGGACTGTACTCAAAGAGTAGTTATCAATGGTTTGCTATCAAACTGGGGGCACAGAGCTAGTGAGCTCCCATAGGTATCTGTCCTGGGTCCACTACTATTCACCATTTTTATTAATGTCTTGGATTTTGGAGTTGACGATATGCTTATAAAATTTGTGGATGACACCATGCTGGGATGGGTTGCAAGCACTCTGAAGGACAGAATTAAAAATGACCTTGAAAAACCGTAGAATTGGTCTGACATCGATAAGATGAAATTCAATAAAGATCAATACAGAACACAGGAAGGAAAAATCAAATACACAACTACAAAATGGGGAATAACAGGCTAGGATCCTGCTGAGAAGGATCTGGGGGATCACAGTGGATCATAAATTGAACATGTCAGTAATGTGATGCAGTTGCAAAAAGAACTAATATAATTCTGGTGTGTATTAAAAGGATTGTTGTATGTAAGACGTGGGATGTAATTATCCCACTCTACTCAGCACTGGTGAAGGCTCAGCTGGAGTATTATGTCCAGGTTTGGGTGCCACACTTAAAGAAAGATATCGACAAACTGGAGAGTGTCTAGGGGAGAGTAACAAAATTATAAAGGGAATACAAAACCTGATTTATGATAAATTAAAAAATATGAGCATGTTTAGTTTTGATAAAAGAAGATCAAGGGAGGACCTGATAAGTCTTTAGATTATGTTATAAAGAGTATGATCAATTGTTCTCTGTGTCCACTGGAGGTAAAACAAGAACTAATGGTTGTAATCTGCAGCAAGGGAGATGTAAGTTAGATAGTAAGGAAAGCTTTCTAACTATAAGGATAGTTAACCATTTGAGTAGGCTTCCAAGGGTGGCTGTGGCATTCCCATCACCGGAGGTTTTAAGAACAGGTTACACAAACACCTGTCAGGGATGGTCTAGATGTACTTAGTCCTGCCTCAGTGCAGGAGGCTCAACTAGATGACC
The DNA here is from genome assembly GCF_965152275.1 of Natator depressus. Lineage (NCBI taxonomy): Eukaryota > Metazoa > Chordata > Testudines > Cheloniidae > Natator > Natator depressus. Next base: position 34,533,167 of record NC_134236.1, read on the forward strand.
TCTTGAAGTCCCTTGCAATCTATGAGTTTATGAAACCTCCCCATCAGTCATTGGAAAGGACACGCCAACATTCTAAACATCACTCTTTTCCAAATCAGATGTTGCCTCATGCTATAGAATCTTCTTGGATAAATTAGAATTTCTATTAAAGTATTTTAAAATGGTTCCCTGCCCAAATAAATTGACTTTTAAATTAATATATCTGAGTACTATATTGTTATGGCAAGAGTCACTAGATGGTGTTGTTACACATGGTCTTTTAATTTTTTCTTAGTGTTTGAGCAAATGTTCAGTCTTGGGAAAATGTACTGTGGTATTAGTTTGGTTATACAAGTTTCTGGATGAAGGAAGCTGTGTGAGTAGCAAGGGAACTTGCTTTCTGCCCTGCTCTTTCAGGGGGGCCAATTCTTGAGGAAGAGTTACTCACTGTGCAGCTGAACATTGGTGTTGGGCTAAGAGTCCTGAAAAAAACCCTGATCTATATGCTGTTTAACTCCCTTTGTTCCAGTACTGATGCATGTGTGTACATACATCATTACATTCAGAATATATTAAGACTCTCTGTGTCACTGACTTCTCCTCTACTGCAAAACTGCAAGGTCCTGGTGTCAGAATGGGACACTGGTGTTGGCAGAAGGGCCCACAGCATTTCTAAGTGCTGATGATCTCTTTCTAGGATTATTAAATTATCTTGTTCACTGTTTGGACACTTCTAATAGACCCTAACCTGTAGATTTCAGAATGTGCTAAATCCCGAACAGCACATGAGAGTACGTTATAATTCCAGACTAAAAAAATTGGGGGGTTTATTGTAAGAGCTAGATTTGGACTACACACCTCGGCAAGGGAGTAAAAGAGAGTAAGAACTTCCCTTGCATCTCTACGTTGGCTACCCAGACCCTGGGAACAAGGCACACGGGAGTAAGCAGGGCTGTGCAAACTGATACCCTTTCCACAGAGTTGGTGGGTGAGGAATGGGCAGATCTTTGGAACAACTTTGACCCTTCCTCCCTTATGCACTGGGCAGTGCAGATGGTGCCATATTTTGCTGCTGGTATACACCAGCAGCAGATTACTACTCACTTGAAGTGAGGGAGAAGCAAAGGAGGAACTGTGATTCAGAGGTGTGTCTTTGAGGTACCCTGCTTCCTAGGAGTACTCCTCGGATGGTGCAGTTTATCATCATCCCTTGCTCAGCACTGTCCCTGAAGTCACAATCTACCTCTCTATATACACAGAGATGGTTGCAACATCTAATATTAAGGTTGTCTGGACTCCTACCTCATTCACTGCACAGGATGAACCTGCTCTGAGAATTAATCAGCGTTGTATGGTGAATTATGCTGTTGTCTGTAGGACTCTTGCCTCATTTGTTGCAGAAGCTGGAAGGTGTGTAGTGAATGAGGCAGGGGATTGCAGGAAGAAAAGGATGGTTTCATGGTTAAGGAAGATGAATGCCACCCTGGACAATTGTATTCTCTCCCTTCCTATGTGATGCTAGGTAAGTTATTCACACCAAACTTTTCACAGTTAGCACCTGTGAATTGTGTGTTCCCCATTTTCTGGTTGCCCAATCTGAGACACCAGGGGACAGATTTATAGAAGTACTGGGTGATCACAACTGCAAAAGAAGACATGGGGAGCTGTGTTTTGAACATTTAAAGTGCTGTACAAGTTCTAAATACTCTGAAAAAATCATGCTCTAGGTCTCTGAAATTGGGCACCCCAAATTAGTGGACACTTTTGGCTTTAATCGCCCTGTGAATTCCTCAGGTGTAAAATGGGTATAATAATAACACCTAATCTCCAGCGGGTGTTATGGAGATAAATTCATTCACGTTTGTGCAGCCCATGGGTATTCTGAAAGCTTCACAGAAGCACCAAGTAAGAAACTTATAATTGTGTGTTCTGTGCAGGGTTGGGAAGGTATGCATTAAATAAAGCCTGGAGGCCACATATTGATTGAGGAGGATAAAAAGAAATAGGGAGTAACTACCCATTCACTGAATAAGGTATGGGTCTTGGGGAGAAAAATAGTAAGCGCTAGTGTAGACAAAGCCTTAGTCTCCTTCTACAAGATTTCTCTGTGCCTTCTTCTGTGCAGTTCTTTAGATTTGCAATGCTCTCCTGTCCCTGTTTGATAACGTACTTCCCTTGCCACATTCACTTCCCTCCTAAAAACAATTCTGTCATGAAACCTACAGAAAGTGAACAGGAGTCAAGGTAACCAACTAATAGTAATGTTTTTTTAAATTAAAGGGACTCAATCATTAAAATGTGTATGCTCCTTACTGAATAAACACATCATCTTATTGTCACCCTTGTCCTTCTGCCCTTCTCCTATCTGTTTTTATGTCGGACGCTTGCTTGTAGTGTCATGTCAAATCAGATTGTATGGGTCTTCTGGGCAAGGACTGTATCTTGATTGTGAGGTGCCTACCATATTTTAGGCTAGCCTTAAACGCCATAAACTTTCCTACTTTTATTATTTATTTTTTAACAGCTTGTCACTGCAGGCCTAATTTGACTTGCAGGATCCTTATTATTCATGATATATGGGAAGGAAAGAATCCAACTTGACTTCAAGCTTTCAGGATGAGTTTGTGGCACTCCTGAGGAGTGCAACTTCTGTGTCATGATTCTGGGTAGGGTTCAGTGCTCACACCCAACAACGGGCAGCCAGATCTAATGGCCAGTTGAAGAGAGGGGCAGCACTCTGGCCAAACTGTCTCACCCTTTTTGGAGACAGTAGCTGTGAACAGACTTTTGCTTAGGCTGCAATTGTAGCTGGCCTATTTGTGGAGAGGCACAGAGGAGGGGGAAAGCACCTTTTACTCCTTTCTTCTCTTTTGTGATGGGCAAGTTTTGCATTTACTTCTCACAAAACTGTTCAAGTTACTTTCTGAAGAAGGCAAAATCAAACAATATTAAAAGCAATTGATTTCTCCCAGATTTTTGGAAACATAATGAATGGCCAGCCTTTGAGAGTTTCACTTTTAGGCAAAAGTTCTTTCATGATTCTACTAAGTAGAGCTGTGAGAATTGTTTGCAGCCAAAACCATGTGACATTCACCTGGGTTGGGGTTTTGTTCAAAACTCAAGGTTCAGGTTGGTTTTGTAAAAATCTCTGAGGCTCACAAACCTTCTGAGTGAGCCTGGGTCCAGCTCTGAATGAGAAACAGCTGATTTTGAATCAAATTAATGAGGAACTCAACTGAATTTAACACTGGGATTTTGAGTTTAGTTGAATCTGAAGGTCAGAGTGAAATGAGTGGGATGTAAACCCACAGAAGTCAGATCTGAAGGAAATATTGGTAATAGTCTCTGGGCTAGAGTCCAGTCTTCTTACTTAGTCTGTTACTCCAGGAGCAGTCCCATTCGCTCCAGTGTGACTGGTCTTGGATTAATTTATTGAGTAAGGGTATCTGTATAGTGTAACAGATGATTTTAACACTGATTTAGCTTCATGATGTTTGAAACTATTGTACATCTACACTGTTCACGTCTATAATACTAATATAGATCATCCTGATTCTTTCAAAATATGCACATGAGAAGGACAAGAAAAAAATGACATAGATCTTGGCTATGATTAGCACAGCCTAAAGACTTGTTTCTTTGTTTTGACATTATAAAGGGCTTTTAACATTTGCATCCGATGACGTGAGCTATAGCTCACGAAAGCTTATGCTCAAATAAATTGGTTAGTCTCTAAGGTGCCACAAGTACTCCTTTTCTTTTAACGTTTGATTTTATTTGAATTAAAGTGTCTTGAAGTTTTAGTTTGCAAATGATTATATAAATGTAGGTTTGATTGAATGGTGCTTAACAGATTATAAAAGCAGAATGGACTAGCCTCTGAGCTGTTTTTATAAGAAATGTGGATTTTCTATTACAAGATTCTGGCATGGATTTATTCAGCTGGGATATTACGTTTTTACACTTCCTCTTGGTAGATCATTTACAGTGATGATGACACTCCTGTCTAGTGGTTTAATAACTAACTTCTTTTAAAAGTCTCTTGCCTTCCTTACAAAGGAGATTGAAGGAAGGCTGCAGCAGTTGATACGGTAATTAATGACATCTTTATTTCTTGGTAAAAAATAACTAGGAAAACAGATTTACAGAGAGTGAGTCCCTTTTCTCATCAATCAAGCTAATATACAGAATGTAGTCACCACTTCTTGTGGCGCCAAGGAGTTCCTATAAGGTCTCCTATCCAAATACTGCCCCAGCCTGGCTTGCTACTTATGCTGTGTGATCTCATCAAAACTCATAAGGTGGTGCAGTAGCAAAGGCTTTGCAATTTTTTTTTGAGAAGGGATTATAAAGCCCCTTGATGTGCAGTATGTGAAAGGTGCTATATATAAGCAGTTTGTCTTCCTACTGCTGTGACTCATTTCTCGCTCATTTGTAAAGCCAGTGATGATTGTAGGTGAAGGCTGAATTACTCTGCCACTGCTAGTTCCAATACACCTTTTCATGGATTCATAGATTCCAGGGCCAGAAGAGACCATCATGATCATATAATCTGTCCTCCTGCAGCATAACACAGGTCATAGAATGGCCGAAAATAATTCCTAGAACATATCTTTTAGAAAGAAACATCCAATCATGATTTAAAAATTGTTTGTGCTGGAGAATCCACCATGAGCCTTGGTAAATTGTTCCAATGGTTAATTACTCTGTTAAAAATTTATGCTATATTTCCAGTTGAATTTATCTTGCTTCAGCTTCCAGCCGTTGCAATGCGTAATACATTAAAGAACCCATAATTAAATATTTGGAGCTCAATATTTAGTTTCCAGCTATCTGATGAGTTCTGTAAATGGTCTGAAGAGATGCTCATTAAAACACCAATCAAAGACAGTACCCTTGTCATTTAAGGCCTGAATGTGAGCATTGGAACTGCAAGCATGCATAAAGAATTAATGGGAAACAATGGTCTTGGTTTACAAAATGAGAGAGGAAGGTGTTTAATAGAATGCTGCTACTTTAATAATCTGGTCTTTACAAGTACCATCTTCATTCAACATCCTAGCTGTTTAAATTCACTGAGGTCACCTAATGGCATGACAAAAAAGAAAATCAACTATGTAATGATACAATGATACTGGAGCTTGAGTGTCCAATGGACAAAGACTTTCCCAAGTAAGGACAGGAGTACTTGTGGCACCTTAGAGACTAACACATTTATTTGAGCATAAGCTTTCATGAGCTACAGCTCACTTCATCGGATGCATTCAGTGGAAAATACAGTGGGGAGATTTATATACATAGAGAACATGAAACAATGGGTGTTACCATACACACTGTAACAAGAGTGATCACTTAAGGTGAGCTATTACCAGCCGGAGAGCGGGGGCGGGGGGGAAACCTTTTGTAGTGATAATCAAGGTGGACCATTTCCAACAGTTGACAAGAACATTTGAGGAATGGTGGGGGGTGGGGGGAAATAAACATGGGGAAATAGTTTTACTTTGTGTAATGACCCATCCACTCCCAGTCTCTATTCAAGCCTAAGTTAATTGTATCCAGTTTGCAAATTAATTCCAATTCAGCAGTCTCTCACTGGAGTCTGTTTTTGAAGATTTTTGTTGAAGAATTGCAACTTTTAGGTCTGTAATCGAGTGACCAAAGAGATTGAAGTGTTCTCCAACTGGTTTTTGAATATAACTCTTGAGGTCTGATTTGTGTCCATTTATTCTTTTACGTAGAGACTGTCCAGTTTGACCAATGTACATGGCAGAGGGGCATTGCTGGCACATGATGGCATATATCACATTGGTAGATGTGCAGGTGAACGAGCCTCTGATAGTGTGGCTGATGTGATTAGGCCCTATGATGGGGTCCCCTGAATAGAATGTGGACACAGTTGGCAACGGGCTTTGTTGCAAGGATAGGTTCCTGGGTTAGCGGTTCTGTTGTGTGGTGTGTGATTGCTGGTGAGTATTTGCTTCAGGTTGGGGAGCTGTCTGTAAGCAAGGACTGGCCTGTCTCCCAAGATCTGTTAGAGTGATGGGTCGTCCTTCAGGATAGGTTGTAGATCCTTGATGATGCGCTGGAGAGGTTTTAGTTGGGGGCTGAAGGTGATGGCTAGTGGCGTTCTGTTATTTTCTTTGTTGGGCCTGTCCTGTAGTAGGTGACTTCTGGGTACTCTTCTGGCTTTGTCAATCTGTTTCTTCACTTCAGCAGGTGGGTATTGTAGTTGTAAGAATGCTTGATAGAGATCTTGTAGGTGTTTGTCTCTGTCTGAGGGGTTGGAGCAAATGCGGCTATATCTTAGAGCTTGGCTGTAGACAATGGATCGTGTGATGTGGTCTGGATGAAAGCTGGAGGCATGTAGGTAGGAATAGCAGTCAGTAGGTTTCTGGTATAGGGTGGTGTTTATGTGACGATTGCTTATTAGCGCCATAGTGTCCAGGAAGTGGATCTCTTGTGTGGACTGCTCCAGGCTGAGGTTGATGGTGGGATGGAAATTGTTGAAATTATGGTGGAATTCCTCAGATGATGAAGATGTCATCAATGTAGAGTAAGTAGAATAGGGGCGTTAGGGGACGAGAGCTGAGGAAGCGTTCTTCTAAGTCAGCCATAAAAATGTTTGCATACTGGGGGGCCATGCGGGTACCCATAGCAGTGCCGCTGATTTGAAGGTATACATTGTCCCCAAACGTGAAATAGTTATGGGTGAGGACAAAGTCACAAAGTTCAGCCACCAGCTTTGCCGTGACATTATCGGGGATAGTGTTCCTGACGGCCTGTAGTCCATCTTTGTGTGGAATGTTGGTGTCGAGGGCTTCTACATCTATAGTGGCCAGGATGGTGTTTTCAGGAAGATCACCAATGGATTGTAGTTTCCTCAGGAAGTCAGTGGTGTCTCGAAGACAGCTGGGAGTGCTGGTAGCGTAGGGCCTGAGGAGGGAGTCTACATAGCCAGACAATCCTGCTGTCAGGGTGTCAATGCCTGAGATGATGGGGTGTCCAGGATTTCCAGGTTTATGGATCTTGGGTAGCAGATAGAATACCCCAGGTCGGGGTTCCAGGGGTGTGTCTGTGTGGATTTGTTCTTGTGCTTTTTCAGGGAGTTTCTTGAGCAAATGGTGTAGTTTCTTTTGGTAACCCTCAGTGGGATCAGAGGATGATGGCTTGTAGAAAGTGGTGTTGGAGAGCTGCCTAGCAGCCTCTTGTTCCTATTCCAACCTATTCATGATGACGACAGCACCTCCTTTGTCAGCCTTTTTGATTATGATGTCAGAGTTGTTTCTGAGGCTGTGGATGGCATTGTGTTCTGCACGGCTGAGGTTAAGGGGCAAGTGATGCTGCTTTTCCACAATTTCAGCCCGTGCACATCAGCGGAAGCACTCTATGTAGAAGTCCAGTCTGTTGTTTCGACCTTCAGGAGGAGTCCACTCAGAATCCTTCTTTTTGTAGTCTTGGTAGGAAGGTCTCTGTGGGTTAATATGTTGTTCAGAGGTGTGTTGGAAATATTCCTTGAGTTGGAGACGTCGAAAATAGGATTCTAGATTACCACAGAACTGTATCAGGTTCGTGGGGGTGGAGGGGCAGAAAGTAAGGACTGTAGATCAGACCAACTGTTAGCCTCCAACATCAAATTAAATTGAAAAAGATAATATGTTCAGCAGGTCCATAGTAGCTGGACCTGTGCAAAATCAACAAAAATGACATGACTTCTGTAAAGAATGGGCTTGAGTCATTGTCACAAGTGCAAGAGGAGAACAACCCAAGGAGTTTTCATTTTATTCCCAGATTTATCATGCTCAAAACCACCAAAGAACGCAATCTGAAACATCAGCATCAGACTGCACCATGGTTAACAGAGATGGTGTTTGAGTTGGTGGAACAAATGACTTATGATGAAAGAGAGTGACCTGGAGACTGAAGAATGCAGGAGAGAATAAAAGGAATCGAGCAGACTGATTAAAAGGCAGACTAGACAAGACAAGAGCAAATACATTAGGGCAAAATTGGAGGAACTTGAGAATTATAAAGAGAGTAATATTATAAAAAGTATGTTCACTGTGGTCAGAGTTCCTACTAAAAGGATTTCACTGTGACAGAGGAGAATAAAAAATCATGATGGTGGAGTTCTTAGTGAAGATGATGATGTAAAATGCAGATGGAGAGATTACTGTGACAATCTGTATGCCTCATCAGAGCCACTTGTAATACCGGATGTCAGAAAAAAGAGCATGGAGTCAGAACCATCAATTCTGCTAGAGGAAGTGGTGAGTGCTATTATAAAAATGAAGCATGGGAAAGCACCAGGATAGTACAGGTATCAGCAGAGTTGCTAAAAGAAGTAGGTGACTGTGGTATTGATCTCATGTAGAAATTTTTGCAATGAGATATGCATGACTCAAAATCCATTGAACTGGACAAAGGGAATCTTTCCGCCCTTACCAAAGGGAGGGGATATAACAGAATACAGTAACGATCGTACCATCTCCCTGATATTTTATGCGAGTTAAGTACTGCTCCACAGAATTTTGGATCAGACGAAGCAAATGATAGAAACAGACATATAGACAAGCTCATTTCAGAAAAGGACAAAGCACATGTGATCAGATTGCGAACCTCTATCATGTCAATGAAAATTTGCAGGGAGTATAATTGTCCATTGATTATGTGTTTCACTGACTACACCAAAGTGTTAGACAGCTTGTCAATATCAAAAGTGGCTCATAACTAGGAGTTCCAACTTCAGGGAAGACTGTAAAGAAACAGGGCACAAACCACAAAGTGGGTGTGTGTTCTATACTTAGATTTCACCAACCAAATATCAAATGTGAACTCCTCAAGTATTACAACAGCCTTAACAGTCCCCTTGGGTACTCTTGTCTATTTTCACACCTAGGCAAGCTTGCCTTTGTGATAGATGGTCCCTGACACCAAAAATATTCAGGTTACTCCCTGTCCCAAAGGACCAGTCACTTATTCCAGGTCAATTGTACCTTAGATCTCACACCAAAGACAACATTTGTAGCTAATCCTATAATAAACTAACTAACAATTTATTAACTAAGAAAAATGAAATGAGTTATTTACAAGATTAAACCAGGTAAACATACTCACACAAATGAGTTACAATCTTCGGTTCCAAAAGGTAATAGAAACTGCTGCAATACGCAAGGTTTCTATGTCCTCTAGAGCTAACCCAAGCCAAGCAGTTTGGGGATCCCTTGCTTATGCTTAGAAATATTGCCCTCTCCATATTCCGAGCAGCATAGTGATACAGTTCCTTATCATCAGGGATTTTTATTCCCTTCCCCCAGAGTTCAAACTGATGGAACACGTGGTGGTGCCTGTCTCCTCTTCATGGGTATATGTGGGGGCAATCAACAAAGTATTTATTTATCCTTTGATGTTTCACAATGACTCATTTGATTTCAGTGGGCCTTATGTGTAGGACCAACACTTTACATTAATTAATGCTTCTTTCCTGTTTGGTGGGTTACACAATTACAGATCTTTCCAATGCAAACACGCAATATAACTTTATTCCATGGGCTACAGATGTTAAGAGAGTTCAATACATGTAGCATCCTACAAGCATTTCATCAAGTTTAAACACTAAACATACGCTTATCAATTTAATATCTATTTTAACAATGCTAGTACACAGGTGAGCCAGACTGATTTCCAGCTATGCATTTGTCAGTGTTCACTAAAGGCCTTGGCATGAGCTGGCAGTTGGTCTGCCAGTGCCACAGATACTATTCGACAAGATTGTCTCTGGAGGATACTAGCAGACATGGGGATTCCAGAGCAACTCATTGCAGGTCTCTACAATCAATAAGAAACCATGGAGCAAACAATAGGAGGTTACAGTGAGTGGTTTTTCATTAGGCAGAGTGTGAAACAAGGCTGTATTCTGTCCCCAAGTCTTTTCAACATGAAACAGAATTTTGTTATGACACAAGCCCTGGAAGGTTTTGATAAAATGGAAAGAGCTGGGATTTCTATTTGTGCTCACTTCTTAACCAACCTCAGATATGTTGATATGTTAATGGTTGCTGCAACCATTAATGCAATGCAATGACTGTTGAAATATGTTAGTGAGGCATAGGGACTATTCTTGAGTGTGTCAAAAATGAAATGCATGTATATTGACATGATCAGTAATTACATGATGCAAGTGGACAACACTGTGTCAGTCTGTACCACCATATTCAGTCCTTTTACAGAACTATGATACATTTTCTACAAAGTATGCCTTGTGAGGTATGATTTGAAAACTCATAATATGCTGATTACTATTGTCCTGGTAAAATGTGTGTGGCAACATTGCATGTAAAGTTATAGGATTCCTCTGTATGATATTTCTAGACATGTTCCAAGTTGAGGGGAGCAGCCACAAACCAGTTCCCCAGAGACAAAATGTTAGCCAGTGCCTCAGCCAGCTGTCAGCAAAATCAAAATGGACCATCACCTGGTTAAGTGGTCATTCTTTGGCAGGAAGAGGATGTGAATAAAAATTTACATCTTGACAAAGAAACAGCTGGGGTTTCCTATCCACACAGACTTTCCGTCTCCTGAACCTCTGCTGGAGGTGATTCTCAAAGAAGAGAAAGAGCTGTAAAGAGGAGAGAGGAGAACCCCCAATTTAGTCCTCCTTTCTCTCTACTCACAGCATCCACAAAACTTGAAGAGTAAAGGAAACAGGACTGGGGGAGGGATCCTGACTGAAAGATTTAGCCGGTAAGACTGCTGAAACATGTGGTGAAAGAGACCTTTGCTTTGACTTCACTCTAGCTTGTTAAGTTAGGCATTAGTTGCAATTAACTTTTTTTTTCTTGTAACCAATTCTGACTGTTATGCTTCATTACTTGTAATCACTTAAAATCTATCTTTCTGTATTTAATACACTTTTTTATTGTTTTATATAGGCCAGCGTGTTTGGATTGAAGTGTTTGGGAAGCTCCATTTGAGATAACAGGATTTGTGCATATCATTTTCTATTAATAAAATGACAGACTTTATATGAGTGTGTATTGTCTAGGAGAGTGCTGAGCAGTACAAGATGCACATTTCTGGGGGAATGTCTGGGACTGGGAATTTGCTGGTGTTACTCTTCAGTGTAATTCAAGGGTGGCTGGTTGTAGCACTCTTGCAGTATGACTGGGACTAATTTATATGGTTCAGTCCATGTGTGAGGAAATCAGGAGTGGTAACTCCCACAGTGAAGCAGTGTAAAAGGCATCCCAGGTTGGAGAACTGAGGGGACACCGCTGTTCATCAGTCTAGATTGCACCCTGGGTAAAATTAATGGTCAAGCTGTAGAGATAGTAGATGAACTTAATTATCTGGATTTATATACATGCAAGGAGGGTGCTCCAAAGAAATCAAAAAAAGACTGGGAGGGCTTGCTCAGCTGTGGCTTCCCTTACTAAAGTGTGGAAAAACTTGCATCTCAGTGAATGAAGGTTTGACTGGTGAAAAGCTTAATTTTTTGAATAGCAATTTATGGATGTGAATCCTGGGACACTGACACTGCTGACAAGAAGAAAACTGCAGCCTTTGAGATGTGGTATTGGAGGAGACTCTTGCATATCTCCTGGATGAAAAAGAAGATGAACACTTATAAATATTATTGGAGAGAAGCAGATTCTGCTCTCGGAATCAACAGAATCAAACTTATGTACTTTTGGTCAAAACAGATGTAGAGATGGTAATACCCTAGAGAAAGTTACCATGGGAAGGAATGGTGGTGGGTCATCATAGTAGGGGATGACCAGTGAGGAGATGGATAGATGGTGCATGGCAGATCACTGGGAGGTCAGCAGCTAAGTATGCAAAGTTAGTGATGGATCAAGAAGGCTTCAGAAAATTCTGCTATGATGTCAACAGAATCAGACATAAATAGATGAACTTTATGTTATTGCAAAAAGAAAAGGAGTACTTGTGGCACCTTAGAGACTAACCAATTTATTTGAGCATGAGCTTTCGTGAGCTACAGCTCACTTCATCGGATGCATCCGATGAAGTGAGCTGTAGCTCACGAAAGCTCATGCTCAAATAAATTGGTTAGTCTCTAAGGTGCCACAAGTACTCCTTTTCTTTTTGCGAATACAGACTAACATGGCTGTTACTCTGAAACCTGTCTTTATGTTATTGATAGATCTGATCAAAATAAAACCCTGGATCTGAATATCCAAAGTTATGGGGAGTTAAAATTCAGACTTGAATGTTATGCCTGGTCCCCCTCTGTGTAATAAGCCAAACTGAAACTCTAGATCCAAACACCCCCGTCCTTTGTGGGAGTGTGTATCTGAACTTGAGCTTTACAGCTTAGGCCCGTCTCTAGTTAACATCATAATCTGTTCAGGGAATGTTGTGCATGAAATCACTCTTGGAATATGAAACAAAGTCAGAAGAAAATTATTATTTTAAATAAAAACTGGCAAGAAATAAATTGTTCCTGACCTGTTTCTATTAGGGAGCTCAAACTTGATTAATTCTTGGACTGGATGAGCTTTTACCTCCAGCAATTACATGCCACTATTACAGTGATTATTTTATAAAAAGCTAATAAACACTATCTGGAGTTAATATTTACTCCCGCGGAAAGTTTGCCAAGAGCTTAGAAGAAGTTTACAGAAGATTTTGCCCATTAGGTTTGTGTACAACATTTGAAATGCCAAAATCCTTTTAGCATCATTAATCACAAAAATGCAATGTAAAAACAGTTGTACCTAATAAAGCTGTAATCTGATACAAAAATAGGCAAACCCTTAGGAATTTAACACAATAGGCCAAACGTTGTCCATTCCAAATGTGTTCCAGTAATACTGCTATTGATTCAACTTTGAAAAGCCTTCTGTTCTTTTAAAATAAATATGTAGATAAAACAGGGCTTTATTTTTTACAGTACTGCTTTATTTTTTACATACCATACACAGGGTACTGTCATATATAGGACCCTACTAAATTCACGGTCCATTTTGGTTAATGTCACGGTCATTGGATTTTTTAAATCGTATGTTAAATGATTTCAGAAATTTAAATCTGAAATGTCACGGTGTTGTAATTGTAAGGGGTCCCAAAAAGGGGTTCGGGGGCGGGGGGTCACAAGGTTATTGTAAGGGGGTTGCGGTACTTCTACATTTACTTCTGTCCTGCTGACGGTGGTGTCCAGAGCTGGGCAGCTGGAGAGCAGCGGCTGCTGGCTGCGAGCCCAGCTCTGAAGGCAGAGCCTCCGCCAGCAGCGGCACAGAAGTAAGGACGGCATGGCATGGTATGGTATTGCCGTCTTTACTTCTGTGCTGCTGTTGGTGGGGCAGTGCCTTCAGAGCTAACAGCCACCGCTCTCCAGATGCTCAGATCTGAAGGCAGCACAGAAGTAAGGGTGGCAATACTGCGTCCCCACCTAAAATAATCTTGCGACTCCCCCCTCCCCCTGCAACTCCCTTTTGGGTCAGGACCCCCAATTTAAGAAACGCTGGTCTCCCCTGTGAAATCTATATAGTATAGAGTAAAAGCACAGAAAAGACCATATTTCACCAGGGGAGACTAGATTTAATGGTCCGTGATGTGTTTTTCATGGCCGTGAAATTGGTAGGGCCCTACTTATATACTCTAATAAAAACTATGTTGTCCAACTTGTCACTTCTTCCCTGTCTCTCCTTAATATAAGTTTGAACCCAATTCTGTCTTGAAGTCAGTGGGGTGGCTGCTACCTCCCATTCATGAAAAAAAAATTGTGGGGGTTGTCCGCTATGGGTTGAGATTGTCTAGCACATGGAGAGATGGAATGCTTTCCCATCCACTGGGTGGAGTATAGAGCAGGTGTTCTACAACCACTACTGTGGGCCATAGGACTATTTGCTGTCCCTATGGTCCATTGGATCTCCTGCACACTTGTGCTGCTGCTGAGAGAGGAGAGCACAGGGGCAGGAGAGGGAAGGAAGGGGTGACTCTCTGTGCAGCCTCTCTTCAGCTTGTCCCTTTGCACTCCCAGGATAGATGTTAGATGGGATGGGATCTGATGGGATGTTAGATGGGGTGGGATGCGAGTTACCCAGGAAAGAATTTTCTGTAGTATCTGGCTGGTGAATCTTGCCCATATGCTCAGGGTTTAGCTGATTGCCATATTTGGGGTCGGGAAGGAATTTTCCTCAAGGGCAGATTGGAAGGGGCCCTGGAGGTTTTTCGCCTTCCTCTGTAGCATGGGGCACGGGTCACTTGCTGGAGGATTCTCTGCTCCTTGAAGTCTTTAAACCACGATTTGAGGACTTCAATAGCTCAGACATAGGTGAGGTTTATTGCAGGAGCGGGTGGGTGAGATTCTGTGGCCTGCGTTGTGCAGGAGGTCAGACTAGATGATCATAATGGTCCCTTCTGACCTTAGTATCTATGAATCTATGATAGCAGTTCTGAGGCTCTTCTATCCAGCTTTCTAAAGTTTTCTTAATGTAAAGTTGCAGGAAGGCTGATGCTGCCATTAACCCTGTCAATACCATACAGCACATCATGCAGGAGGTATGCTATCAGCCTCCTACTTTGCCTATGAATGTGTTGTATGTAGACTGAGCTATTAGGATGGGTGAGGAACTGGCCTCTCTCTGTAGATAAGGTGGTTGTTATAGTAGCTGGATGGGTAATGCATTTGCTTTTAGAAACTGAAGTGGTGCTCTTAAACGTTTTCAGAAGCTGTTGGGCTTGCCAAAAACTCTGTCCTCAATATAGCTTTTACTTTATTTGTTTTGCTGTTGCAAACGATGTGGTGCCAGAAGCCGGCTTTCACTTTGGGGCCAACATTCCCTCCATAATTTTGACTTCCTTGCTGCTAACTTCATTTTTGCATTCTCTGTCTGGATAGGAAGCCATGGCTTGGCTCTATCAGCTGCCCGAGAAGAGGAAAACTTTCGGAAACAAACTTACATTTGTCATGTGGCAGACCCAGAACTGCTTTTCCACACCATTGGGCTTGCTAAGTGCATAATGGTTAATGAAAAGCTTCACATAGCTTCACATTTAGGTTGTAAATGCAGATCTATAAACAAAGATGTGAAGTACAGCTATAAAGAGCTAGCTCCTCAGCTGGTGTAAATCAGCACAGCTCCACAGAAATCCGAGTAATGGGACTTTCATAGCTCAGGGGATTGGTAATGACTCTGGAGTCTTTATCTCCCACTTGTTGATTCAAATCCTGCCCACACTGGATTTACTAACATTATTTTTATTACTGTAGTGCCTAGCAGCTCTAGTTCTTGAGCAGGACCCCACTGTGCTAGGCATTGTACAAACACAGAACAAAAAGACTGTCCCTGTCCCCAAAGAGCTGCTTATGTAAACAAGAGACAACAGATGGATACAGATGGAAGGGGGAGTACCAGGAAACAATGAGGCAATATTGGTCAGCATGATAGGCAGTTGTCTCAGCATACCAGCAGCCTAACCATTGTCCAGTTTTTTTCATAGGCATCACAGCAAAGGACAGTTTTAAGGAGGGACTTAAAGGAGGACAATGAGGTAGCTTTGTACATTTTTACAGAGGGGGCAGCATGAGAGAAAGCATGTAGATATTTATTTGAAAATTTAGCAAGTGGATGAAGGAAGCTGGCACCATGGGCTGATCAGAGGTGGGAGCTGATATCTCAACAGTGAATGAAAGAAAAATAGTGTTGGTAATGGTAGGTCAACATTTATAGCGACTAGAAAAAGTTGCAAAGTTGTGGCACCTTATAGACTAACGGACGTATTGGAGCATAAGCTTTCGTGGGTGAATACCCACTTTGTCGGATGCATGTAGTGGAAATTTCCAGAGGCAGGTATAAATATGCAAGCAAGAATCAGGCTAGGGATAACGAGGTTAGTTCAGTCGGGGGGGATGAGGCCCTCTTCTAGCAGTTGAGGTGTGAACACCAAGGGAGGAGAAACTGCTTTTGTAGCTGGCTAGCCATTCACAGTCTTTGTTTAATCCTGAGCTGATAGTGTCCAATTTGCAAATGAACTGAAGCTCAGCAATTTCTCTTTGAAGTCTGGTCCTGAAGGTTTTTTGCTGCAGGATGGCTATTGTGTGTCCAGCGAGGTTGAAGTGTTCTCCTACAGGTTTTTGTATATTGCCATTCCTAATATCTGATTTGTGTTCATTTATCCTTTTACGTAGGGACTGTCCAGTTTGGTCAATGTACATAGCAGAGGGGCATTGCTGGCACACACTATCAAAGAAACTGAGGAACCATCCCGGACATACCACACGATCCATTGTTTACAGCCAAGTGCTGAGGTACAACCGCATTTGCTCCAACCCCTCAGACAAAGACCAACACCTACAAGATCTTCACCAAGCATTCTCAAAACTACATGTAACCCTTCTGCCCATCAGAGTTGGCAGCAACAACGGCCGCGTTCAGTATCTCGGGGTTCCATTCCAATAACACAATGCAAAACTGGCTCGAGCCCCCACACAGTGACCTGGGACAAATATATACCACCCCTTCTGGGCGCCTCCAAGAGGCAATACTTCCCTTCTTGCAAGCACAGAGTCTGAGTGTAGCAAAAGCCTTTTAATAACAGAGAGAAACAATGTGGCATTATGTTGGGGAAACACCACCACCAGGATTCATAACACAACCCATGAGCAAAAACCCAACCCCAAGCAAATTGGGGCATGTCCTTTCCCTTTGTTCTTGAGTCAAGCAACCCAAAATCACCCAAAGTCCCAAAAATCCAACAACCCAAAAGTCTCTGTCCCTGGTCAGGGCAGCCCCAGAGTTCAAAAGTTTATGTGCAGAGTTTTACCTCCCAACCTGGGTGGAGATGGGGGGGGGGGTTAAGAGGCACCTTATGTGGTCCAAAGCTGATTGCCGCTCCACTCAACTTCACCAGCCGTCCCATGAATTGCTCCGCTCTGCCAGCTGCCCCCATGAGCTGCTCCAAGCATCCGACAAACTGCTCTGCTCCACCAGCCGCTCTGCTCTGCCAGCCGTCCCGCAAACTGCTCCGCAATATATCTTCAGGCTCCCCCACTACTTAACACAACACTCAGTGATTTCAGCTCTTAGTAAGTTTAGCTCTTTTGTGATTTCAGCTTGTAGTAGGGGAGCCTCAGTGCTCGTGCACCATTGGCCCAAAGTGAATTCAGCTCAGCAGCCTGTAACTAGACTCCTAATGGAATCAAAATTAGCTCTGATATTCCACAGTGAAGAGAGGAGGAAATGCAATTAGCATATAAGGCCCTCACCAGGAGGCCCATACCACCAAGTATTAATATCTGTCCCCAGCCTCTCTCTCTTCACTGGGTTTTGGAACCCATGACCCTTGCCTAGCGAGTGCTGCTTAGTTGATGGTGAGTCCCTCCATCATAACAAAAGGCCAAGTACAGTTCCACTGTCCTTGATTCACATAATCAGGATAACAACAGTTTATTCCTGCCCCAATAACAGAGAAACTGGGGCTCCTACAGCAGCCAAAGTGACCATCTAGGCAGGGTGGGTGTGACTATGCAAATGAGAACAGTCCCTAAAGTTCTTTTCCACAACCCACGATGACTCGCCACCAGATGTCAGGGTAGAGCTCATCCTGACTCTGCTTACGTCCGATACCCACACAAGGAAATAAGGAAACAGATCAACAGAGCCAGACGTGTATCCAGAAGTCTCCTGCTGCAAGACAAGCCCAAGAAAGAAACCAACAGAACCCCGCTGGCCATCACATACAGTCCTCAGCTAAAACCTCTCCAATGCATCATCAGTGATCTACAACCCATCCTGGACAACTATCCCTCACTTTTACAGGCCTTGGGAGGCAGGCCAGTCCTCACCCACAGACAACCCGCCAACCTGAAGCATATTCTCACCAACAACTACACACAACACCATAGTAACTCTAACTCAGGAACGAATCCATGCAACAAACCTCGATGCCAACTCTGCCGACATATCTACACCAGCAACACCATCACAGAACCTAACCAGATCAGTCACACCATTACCAGTTCTTTCACCTGCATGTCCACCAATGTAATATACGCCATCAGGTGTTTTGAGAATGCTTGGTGAAGATCTTGTAAGTGTTGGTCTCTGTCTGAGGGGTTGGAGCAAATGCTGTTGTACCTCAGTGCTTGGCTGTAGACAGTGGATCATGTGGTGTGCCCGGGATGGTTCCTCAGTTTATCATAGAATCGTAGAATATCAGGGTTGGAAGGGACCTCAGGAGGTCATCTAGTCCAACCCCCTGCTCAAAGCAGACCAATCCCCAACTAAATCATCCCAGCCAGGACTTTGTCAAGCCTGACCTTATAAATGTCTAAGGAACGAGATTCCACCACCTCCCTAGGTAACGCATTCCAGTGTTTCACCACCCTCCTAGTGAAAAAGTTTTTCCTAATATCCAACCTAAACCTCCCCCACTGCAACTTGAGACCATTACTCCTCGTTCTGTCATCTACTACCACTGAGAACGGTCTAGATCCATCCTCTTTGGAACCCCCTTTCAGGTAGTTGAAAGCAGCTATCAAATCCCCCCTCATTCTTCTCTTCCGCAGACTAAACAATCCCAGTTCCCTCAGCCTCTCCTCATAAGTCATGTGTTCCAGTCCCCTAATCATTTTTGTTGCTCTCTGCTGGACGTTTTCCGATTTTTCCACATCCTTCTTGTAGTGTGGGGCCCAAAACTGGATACAGTACTCCAGATGAGGCCTCACCAATGTCGAATAGAGGGGAACGATCACGTCCCTCGATCTGCTGGTAATGCCCCTGCTTATACATCCCAAAATGCCATTGGCCTTCTTGGCAACAAGGGCACACTGTTGACTCATATCCAGATTCTCGTCCACTGTAACCCCTAGGTCCTTTTCTGCAGAACTGCTGCCGAGCCATTCAGTCCCTAGTCTGTAGCGGTGCATGGGATTCTTCCGTCCTAAGTGCAGGACTCTGCACTTGTCCTTGTTGAACCTCATCAGATTTCTTTTGGCTCAATCCTCTAATTTGTCTAGGTCCCTCTGTATCCTATCCCTACCCTCCAGCATATCTATCTCTCCTCCCAGTTTAGTGTCATCTGCAAACTTGCTGAGGGTGCAATCCCCACCATCCTCCAGATCATTTATGAAGATATTGAACAAAACCAGCCTGAGGACCGACCCTTGGGGCACTCCACTTGATACCGGCTCCCAACTAGACATGGAGCCATTGATCACTACCCTTTGAGCCTAACAATCTAGCCAGCTTTCTATCCACCTTATAGTCCATTCATCCAGCCCATACTTCTTTAACTTGCTGTCAAGAATACTGTGGGAGACCGTGTCAAAAGCTTTGCTAAAGTCAAGGAACAACATGTCCACTGCTTTCCCCTCATCCACAGAGCCAGTTATCTCCTCATAGAAGGCAATTAGATTAGTCAGGCATGACTTGCCCTTGGTGAATCCATGCTGACTGTTCCTGATCACTTTCCTCTCCTCTAAGTGCTTCAGAATTGATTCCTTGAGGACCTTCTCCATGATTTTTCCAGGGACTGAGGTGAGGCTGACTGGTCTGTAGTTCCCAGGATCCTCCTTCTTCCCTTTTTTAAAGATGGGCACTACATTAGCCTTTTTCCAGTCATCCGGGACCTCCCCCAATCGCCATGAGTTTTCAAAGATAATGGCCAATGGCTCTGCAATCACATCCGCCAACTCCTTTAGCACTTTCAGATGCAGCGCATCCAGCCCCATGGCCTTGTGCTAGTCCAGCTTTTCTAAATAGTCCTGAACCACTTCTTTCTCCACAGAGGGCTGGTCACCTCCTCCCCATGCTGTGCTGCCCAGTGCAGTAGTCTGGGAGCTGACCTTGTTCGTGAAGACAGAGGCAAAAAAAGCATTGAGTACATTAGCTTTTTCCACATCCTCTGTCACTCCATCTAAGGATGGAGATTCCACCACCTCCCATTCCAGTGCTTCACCACCCTCCCAGTGAAATAGTATTTCCTAATATCCAACCTAGACCGCCCCGCACTGCAACTTGAGACCATTGCTTCTTGTTCTGTCATCTGCCACCACTGAGAACAGCCTAGCTCCAATATCTTTGGAACCCCCCTTCAGGTAATTGAAAGCTGCTATCAAATCCCCCCTCACTCTTCTCTTCTGCAGACTAAATAACCCCAGTTCCCTCAGCCTCTCCTTGTAAGTCATGTGCTCCAGCCCCCTAATCATTTTCGTTGCCCTCCGCTGGACTCTCTCCAATTTGTCCACATCCCTTCTGTAGTGGGGGGATCAAAACTGGATGCAGTACTCCAGATGTGGCCTCACCAGTGCCAAATAGAGGGGAATAATCTCTTCCCTCGATCTGCTGGCAATGCTCCTACTAATAAAGCCCAATATGCCATTGGCCTTCTTGGCAACAAGAGCACACTGCTAACTCATATGTCTCTTGTCCACTGTAATCCCCAGGTCCTTTTCTGCAGAACTGCTGCTTAGCCAGTCAGGCCCCAGCCTGTAGCAGTGCATGGGATTCTTCCTTCCTAAGTGCAGGAACTTGCACTTGTCCTTGTTGAACCTCATCAGATTTATTTTGGCCCAATCCTCCAATTTGTCTAGGTCACTCTGGACCCTATCCCTACCCTCCAGCATATCTACCTCTCCCCCCAGCTTAGTGTCATTTGTGAACTTCCTGAGGGTGCAATTCATCCCATCATCCAGATCATTAATAAAGATGTTGAACAAAACCGGCCCCAGGACTGACCCCAGGGGCACTCCTCTTGGGGCCAGAGTTTAAATCATAAGAGGGCAGAGAAGTGTTGGCTTGTTACCTTGTGGTTATGAACAAGTTATCAACCTACCTCATTCACATGTACACAAACACTCACCTGTATTGCTTGTCTAGCTGGAAAGATCATCCAGTAGTCACAAATAATTGACACTCACATGGGGGAGGGATAGCTCACTGGTTTGAGCATTGGCCTGCTAAACCCAGGGTTGTGAATTCAGTCCTTGAGGGGGCCATTTAGGGATATGGTGCAAAAATCTGTTGGATGATTTAATTGGGGATTAGGTCCTGTTTGAGCAGGGGGTTGGACTAGATGACCTCCTGAGGTCCCTTCCAACCCTGATATTCTATGAATCTATGTAGTTACTTTATTTCATCTGTCAACAGCAACTGATAGACATCTGCTCCATCATAATTCTCCCATTCCTAACTTCTGACGTTCCTTTGTGGAGTTGTATTTTAGTCTGGATCAATGCACAGCTAGTTGATAGTAGACTGGTATTGAGCCAGAAAGTCAGTGCTTAACCCAGAATCTATGCCTCCTGGGAGTAAAGAACTCAAGGATCAGATGTTGTACATTGACACTGCTTCCAAGTTCACCACGAAGCAGTCAGTTGGAGGGATGGAAAACATCAATAAATTCAATTTGGATTCTGTTCTACATAGTTTCTTTTCCCTCAGCTTAGCCAGTTGGGAACACCATCTAAAACATTGGAATCTGTCTTTTCAGCCCTACAGACTGCAGGCTAGAAAGTCCATCAAATTGTACCTAAAACAGCTCTAATTTTAGAAATGTGGGTTCATTTGGGGTCTGCATGCTTGGGAGAATTGCTCTAATAAGATAAATATGGTGAGCCTAGCTAGGTAATGGTGATGTTATTTGTTTTCTGTGTGCTTTGCCTCTAAATTTCAGGGCTGCCAAGTTTTATGCTTTACGGCTGCCCAGCTGAGATGTCACAGATTCCGCTGGACTGCAGAAAATTTACTGGTGCCAGCCACCAGAAGTCTTTGTGGTGCCTGTTTTGTCAGTGACCTCTCTGCCTCTCACTCCTCTGGCTGGTTCACAGTAGAGAAGAAACTGCCAAGAGGAGGAGCAGGAGGAAGCTGATGACACTGGGGGAGAGGTGAGAGGCCCAGTACTGGTACCAGGCTGCCCCCAAGTTTACCCCATCCCTCAAGAAAGGCAGCTTAACCCCAAATATACAGCCTTCAGTTTACCCCAGTGAGCTCTCTCCAGCAACTCCCTTTCAGCTGACCAGGATGAGGGTGGTCAGAGCCATAGTCGTTGGGAGCCAAAGCCACTGATAAAACTGGGAGGCAGAAACAGAAGTAGATTTGTGCATATTTATGGGAAGATCTTCCCAAGCGTGAGGGGCAGCACATATAGCCACAGAATTACTTGCAGATTGGATATGCAGCTCTTAAAAAGAAAAAAAGCACCTTTCTGCTTTGAAGTGCTGTTAGTACTTCCTCCAACTCCAAATGGCCTCCATGAGATTAACAACTCATGAGAGATGAACCAGGTGTTGCCATGTCATAGCAGCCTTATTAGAGGCACTGCTAAGAATAATTTTCTACCTAGTCTGGAGGCAATGGGAAAAGGTAACTGGGTGAGCAGCGGGGGTCTGCACACTACATAAGGAACAAAGCACGCACAAGAAATTGTTCCATACTTTTAAACTGCTAATTTTTTAACTGTTCAGTTAATCATTGTCAATTAAAACGTGGTGTTTGTTAGTTATTTGTGGGGGTTTTTTGGTCAAAATAGCTATGATCAGATTGCAGAAAAAGAAATAAGTCTCAGAAGTTTCCTTTTTTAGTTGAACAATACAATAATGCTTGCCACAAAACTAGACGTTAAAATGTGACTGATTTCTACAGATCCTAAGATCATTTAAACACTGTACAGTATTTTTAGCTCTTGTGAAACCCATATTTAATTCCCTTTAAACCTAGTGAGGATCAAAGTTTTGTAAATCTGTCAAGCTATAGGTTAGATTCAAAAAGGTCAGCAAAACTAGTTCACGTTCATGAACTTTAAACTGATATGTTTTTATTTACAGGTACTTACCACAAGAGCCTTTAAATTTGCTACAATGTTGCAGTTAAAATGTATCAGAAAAATAACTTTACTTTGATTAATATAGTCCGGGGTGGCCAACCTGAGCCTGAGAGAGAGCCAGAATTTACCAATGTACATTGCCGAAGAGCCACAGTAATAGGTTAGCAACCCACCATCAGCTCCCCCACCCTGCTCCTAGTGCCTCCCACCCACCGGCATCCCCACTGATCAGCGCCTTCCCCTCCCTCCCAGCACCTCCTGATCAGCTGTTTCGTGGTGTGCAGGAGACTCTGGGGGTGAGGGGGGAGGAGTGAGGGCACTGCAGGCTCAGAGGAGGGAGCAGGGAGGGGTGGAGTGGGGGCAGGGCCTGTGGCAGAGCCAGGGGTTGAACAGTGAGCACCCCCTGACACACTGGAAAGTTGGTGCCTGTAGCTCCAGCCCCGGAGTCGCTTCCTATAACAAGGAGCCGCATATTAACTTCTGAAGAGCTGCATGTGGCTCCGGAGCCACTGGTTGGTCACCCCTGAATATAGTCCAATACATTATTTTATTATTACTATCGGTCTTATGTAGCCCCGCCCTAATAAGGGGGCTGTGTCCCAAGAGAAGAGATGCACCATTTGGACCCCTGTGGGATCCACGACCAAGTCCTGCACTGTTGACTTCCCCCTGCACAAGCAGGGAAGGTGAGGGGGGTGTGACCTCCCCTCCAAGTCACCATGGCAACCCTCTTCCCTCAACCAATGGGAGGAAGGGAGACAATAGCAGTCACCAGTAGCCCATTAGATGGCAGAGGACAGCCAGTCAGACTGCAAGCAGTCTCTGACCTAGGAAGAGCCCCGGTGCCTAGGAAAGCAGGAGAGAAGGTTATAAATAGCCCTGGTTGCCCCCACATGGCAGAGCCAACTGGGGAGCAAAAGAGCGAGTGAGAGAGAGGTCTCCCTATAGGCAGCCAGCACAGCACTTTCTGGCCCAGCCACTGGCCTGGTTTTAACCTCAGCTTGCAGATGAGCCTCAGGAGCAGACATGCCAAACCTGTGAAAAAAAACACAGAAATTGGGCTTATTTTTGGTTTAATTGGCTTGTTAGTTGCTTGTTGGCTAGTTTTTGGCTTGTTGCTTGTTTGGCTTGTAGCTTGTTGCTTCTTTTTTTTGATCGACTCCTGGCAAGCAGGGACAAGGGGGGGCAAGCAGGGGCAAGAGAGGGAGAGAGTCAGGGGTGCACAGTGGGCCCACTGCAGTCCCAGACTGCACGCCGGGGGGAATCTAGTCACATAGTGTGTAGAGGTTCTTAGGGATTGGCTTGTTTTGGCCTTGTTTTGAAATGGAATTAGCTTGATTTTTGGCTTATTGTGAAAGTCGGGGTGCTTATTTACCATGTGATGTGAAAGTTGGCAACTGTGCTCAGGAGGATACAATCTATTTCTCCTGCCACCACCCTACCAGCAACAGGAAGAGACAGCTTGTCTCTCTTGCAGCTGGCTTGCCCTACAGTCAGCCTGCACCAGATCCAGGATTGTGGATCCAGAGACCTGACCTGCTTGTATCTGAACCCACAGGTTCCAAGCTTTAAAGACTGTCAGCACTGTTCCAGAAGGGAGTGAGCCGTTAATCCCCAGCCATCTCCAGCCATCCCCAGAGAGGACCTGCTGGTCTGCACCTGTCTCTTGACCACTCAGCCAGAAGAGGAATCTGACTGAGTACTCTGTATTATAATTTAAAAGGGTAGTTAGGGTTTAATCTTGCACTATCAAGGCACATTGCATCTGCAAAAATATTTGTATCTCCTTAGATCATTGAGACCTGCACTCCAGTCTAACAACATTCCTTACAGGCCTGCAACATGTCTCCATGTGCACCACCTGGGTATCTGAGATGGAGGGGACAGATGGAACTGATGGGGGAGACACTTTTGGTTAGGAACATTGGGGAGTGTCTGATCACATGACCTAGGGTGCTTGCCAGCATAGTCTTTCATAATTAAAAAGCATTATTAATATCTCTAATCGTTTAATATTTTATTAATTATATATTTATTTTTAATAAGGCCCTTACATAAAATTTATATT
Organism: Natator depressus; assembly: GCF_965152275.1. Lineage (NCBI taxonomy): Eukaryota > Metazoa > Chordata > Testudines > Cheloniidae > Natator > Natator depressus. The sequence goes on from NC_134236.1 coordinate 34,557,999, forward strand.
TATTGTTTTTAGGTTGTTTGCCTGTGTGAGTTTGAGTTCAAGTGTGGAAGCAATTCTCTGTGTGATTAAATGGAGGCACCACCAGGTAGCTTTATTCTTTAGTATACCAGGAGGAGGAGGAGTTGGGCACCTATCAGCAGCACTGTGAAATGAACCCAGGTGACAGAAAATATGGAACTCCAAAGACTGTGAGGTTTCTTCTCCTATTTGCATATCATACAGGTACTAAGCCAGCACAAAAAGGGGAATTACAGTTATTTGCAAAAGACAGCACTCTGACCACTACTGTAAAAGACAAATCTTCTCAAGCTTTTCAATCACTCTTCCAACATTTCTGAGGAAGCAATAATGTTCTTCTACAATGCTCATTAAAAGAAGAGCTTGCACTAGTTACCATCTTATATGAGACGGTAACAGCAATCAAGCAGATGTTGTAAGGCAAAGCACCTGGACTGTATGGCATTCCAGCAGAGATCTACAAACAGGGTGGCTACCACATTGTAAGGCATCTCATGTAGCTCTTCCACATTATCTGGGAGCAAGAGTTAGTGCCATAGGATTTCAAGGATACCAGGATAGCTAAGTAAGGCTTTTGACACAATCTCACAAGACAATTTCATAAGCAAACAGGGAAAATATGATCTAGATGAAATTACTGTAAGGTGTGTTTACAGCTGGTTGAAAGGCTGTACTCAAAAAGTAGTTATAAAGGGTTAGCTCTCAAACTGTGGGCACATAGATAGTGGTGTCTCACAGGGGTCTGTCTTGGGTCCGGTACTGTTCAACATTTTCATTAATGGCTTGGATAATGGAGTGGAGAGTATGCTTATAAAATTTGTCAATGACATCAAGCTGGGAAGGGTTGCCAGCACTTTGGAGGACAGAATTAGAATTCAAAATGACCGTGACAAATTGGAGAATTGGTTTGAAATCAACAAGATGAAATTCAATACAGACAAGTGCAAAGTACTAAACTTAGGAAGGAAAAATCCATACACAACTACAAAATGGGGAATAACTGGCTAGGCAGTAGTACTGTGAAAAGTATCTGGGGTTATAGTGGATCACAAATCGAACATGAGCCAACCAGGTCATGCAGTTGCAAAAGAGGCTAATATCATTCTGGGGTGTCTAATGTAAAACCTGGGAGGTAATTGTCCTGCTTTACTTGGCACTGGAGAAGCCTCAGATGGAGTAGTGTGTCCAGTTTTAGGCACCACACTTTAAGAAAGAGATGGAGAAATGGGAGTGAGGAGAGCAACAAAAATGATGATAGATTTAGTAAACCTGACCTATGAGGAAAGATTAAAAATAGGTCATGTTTTAGTCTTGAGAAGAAAAGACAGAGGGGGACTGATAACAGTCTTCAAATATGTTAAGGGCTGTTATAAAGAGGACAGTGATCAGTTGTTCTGTATGTCCACTTGTAGTGGTCCCTTGCTCTCAAGTGGGGAGGTAGGCCACTCCACCTCACTACTGCAGTCAACAATAGTTGGGCTTGGGCCCTGCTGGCCAGGGCAGAGCCACAAGCAGGCTATAGCCTGCAGCCTCCTGGCTGGGACAGACAGCAATCAACAGCAGGGCCGGCTCCAGGCACCAACGTTCCAAGCAGGTGTTTGGGGCGGCGGTTGGAAAGGGGCGGCAGTTCCTCTGGCTGCGGCGGCAATTTGGCGGCAGCTTTTGTGTTCCCACCCGCCGTGGCGGCAAATCGGCGGCAGCTTCTTCCTCTTGCTGTCCACGGCGGCAGGTTTTTTCACTGCTTGGGGCAGCAAAAACTGTAGAGCCGGCCCTGATTAACAGTTTGGGGCTCAGGCCCTTTGGGCGGGGCAGAGGTCATGGCCTGGGCTTCTCTGCTCCTGGAGAAATCTAGCATGCTCCTGGCTCAGTTTGAAAACCTAGTGCAAGCTATGGCAATAATATGGGTGTGATAGTTCCTGCCCCTGCCTTGCCTCACTCCAGATAACCTCGCCTTTAATCTTTGCTCCATCTCCTGACTTTTGAAGTCAACTCTAACCCTTTAGCTCTGGCATATGTTCTTCTGACTCCGGCTGTGACCTTTGGCTGCAATTCCTGGCTACTGATTCCTGCTCCGATCTCAAGGGCTGGCTCCTGCTCCAACAACTAAGCACCACCCATAGTCATACACCCAAGGCCATATTTCATGGTCAGCTAAAGCAAAACACCCATTCTCATAGCGGTCTGTGCAAACGGTATAGAGACATACTGAAGTCAAACTTGAAAGCATGTCAGGTTGACTCCAGCAATTGGGAAGCAACAGACCACAACAGAGCAAGGTGGTGGCAGATTTGCAAGGCGCATTAACATCTTATGTGAAAAATGTGAACAGTGCAAAACAAGGATACAACAGTCTGCAATCATCAGGGACAATCTTGTCTGTCCCACATGTAATCTTGTTTGCAGTTCTTGCATTTGTCAGACATTACATGTATGTGTTCATACCAATAGTGTTTGCTGAATCCTCGTACTTAAACACTATCATGAGACTCCATCTCATTTTTAAAGTGCCAGCAATGTCATCACTACTGTACAAGACACAACTGTAAAGACAGGCCCTCTCCTGAGGAACTTACAATTTGGGAAAAATGTTGAGAAGACATCATAAATATTTGATTGGGTTCAAAATTAGACGAAAAATTTTCATTCTTTCTCAACTCCTCTTTATCCCACTTGGTTTATGTTCATCATTTGCACTTAAAATATATTTCAGTGGCTTTCTATTAGGAAATTTAGCACTTGTTAGAAGCCTTGATCAATTGGCATGGCATATTTCAAAAGATTTTGATTAATGCAATATGTTTAATTGGTATCAGCTGCTAACTCACATTTGTATCTTCTACCTTTGAACTTGATTCTCTGTTTGTTTAGCACTGTTACAATAATTATTTGACTCTGAGATACTGTTGCAAATAAGAAAACGTATTTTGCAAGAGGAAAAACATCGCTAAAACAGAATTAATTTTAAAAGACTTTGGCAAGAACTGAAAAAAATCCTCCCCATTTGCCCATTTCAAATCCCTCCTAAAAAAACCTCACCTACAGTGATATCTACCAGAAGTGACTATAATTTGATGAGAGTACAAAAACCAAAACCAAATTACACCACCAAGTAGAATACCTAACTAAATAATCACTTGATTTTTGTCAACGTAATTCTATAATTCTCTCATCCACCCATTTTTACGTTTGCAATTACCCCAACTTACATGTCATGTCTTACATTGTAAACAGCTTGGGCAGGGGACTATCCTCCTCTGTGTTCTCTAGGGCAACTGGCACACCCCTGGGTGCTATACAAGTAATAAAAAAAAGAACTATAGAAATACACCTTTGTCTTGTCTCTGAACAATGAGACATTGCATGTAATTTAGGTTCATGTTTGTATTGTTTTCTTTGGTATATTACCCAGACTTGGATCTCAGCTGATGTAGCAAAAACAATTTAGATTAAAAGTCCACCTTATGGGGGCTAATATTGCTTATAAAATTCGTAAGAAAAAGTTGAAAAGTAGCATATTTGCAATGTTGGGGGAAGTGGGTGACAGAAATGTTGTTGAGAACGGATTTACTTATATTAATGAAGCACCTACAGTATAAGTAAGCCTTATACAGTAATTTTATATTATATACTGTATTTTCTCTGTTCTGCCATAAGCTTTTCAACCAGCATCTCTGTCCCTCAGCTTCTCTTTATAGAACCATTACATAGCATCTAGCATCCACTAACCTAAACTATTACACTTTATTTCTTTAGACACTGTTGATATATAGCATAAACCCCTTTTTGCACCCAACAGCTTTCAAACCATGCTAATTTGAAGAAATGTGGGTTTGTTTTTACACTTTAGTTGTAAAGTAGTAACACCCTGGAATATATGGCCTTTTCTATGTAAAAAAGACAGTTTACACTCTTGTGTAGCAAAGACCATATTTTCTCGTATTTAGAAACAAAGACATGTCAGGCTTTATTGAGCACATCACTAACTATATAACTAGCGTTAAACACTCTATTTGCAACTGTTGCTGTGTATTTTGTGTGTGATTATCACCCCTAGATCTGCATCCTATAAAAAGATATTTCTGTTTGCTTAATTATAAAGCTCTTTATGAAGAAGCTCATCTGTAAATAGCTTGGTGCAGCTGAAATAGAAATATAATTATAATGAAGGCAGATGTTTGTGAGATACTTCTCATGAAACTTGTTCTGAATATACAAAGGAGAAAGGTTTTGCTAAATGGTGGGGCTTGGGCAGAAAGCCAAAAGAGACAGATCTTAATTTTTGGGGAGAACCACCATTTTATAATCTTCCCCCAACCACATATAACTGTTCTCTTTTAGGGTATATGTATTTTTTCAGCTTTAATGATTAAATGAGCAACTTCCTCCAGGACACGCTTTCATTCAGCTCTGTGGGTTAGTTGGCAGAAAATGCTGTACTTTTTTCTAAAAAAATCAGTTGTAGAGATTGTCCAAATTCATGTAGTTTGGACTTGGATCTGAATTCCTTGGTGTTTGAGGTGTTTGAATCAGGTTTTTGGTTTAGCCTGTGATGAATGATCTGGTTCTAAATTTCCACAAAGTTCAGGGGTCTGTAAATCCAGGCTTTTGGTTCAGGACCATCTCTATTCTGCAGGTTGTCTTCTTCAAATCATCACTTAAATCTTCTAAATGGAGCAGAGGATTATTTTCACAAATTATGTAATTTGCTGTATTTTCACATCAGCACAGGAAGCTGATGCACCTCTTAACATCAGCTTAATCATTATTACTATTAGAGCCAATTGAAATTTTCCAAATTTCTGATATTTGATTCCTTTTTTGTCAAATTTGATTGTCAATGAAAACTCCCCCCAGAAATTTTCAACTAACATTTTGACTATTTTTTTTAAAAACCAGCTTTAATTATTGGTGCTGCTATGGTTCTTTCAAAGCCATTGTTCAACTCCTGCAGTCCTCACTCATGGAAAATACCCACTGACCTCACCGGGTTTACTGACATTGGCCATCTGTTGCTCATACAATCTTTAATAATTTGTTTGATTGACCAGCTGATTCAGCTATAGTCAGAATGTGGTCCAGATTAACCATTCTTGAGAGACATGTATCCATTATGAAATGGGTTCAACCAGCTTCAGAGTCCAGAATAAAAATCTCCTCAAACTGACTGACACTATGAATCACCAAATTTCAGTTTTATTACAGTATGCACTTATACATAGAATATATACTGAAGAATTGATTGTCTCCATTATTAACAATCTCTCCCTCTCTTTCTTTTCTGCAATCAAATCTGTAGTCCTTATTCAGGTAAGACTCTATCCATTTTGAAGTCAATGGGAGCTTTGACCGAACAAAGAAATATACGGTTTGGCCAAGACAAAGTTTTGATGGAAAGGGTGGGAGGTGAAACAAAAGATGATGTGACCTGAATCAATAATCCTTATGGGGTCAGTAGCATGTAGAATGCCAGTTATGGTAAGTAGGAGAAGCCAAGAACCACTCTTGTGTTATAATTAGAGATAGTCTAACTACATAATGAACACTACATTAGACCCTTTTCTGTTTTTGAATTAGCCACAAACACTTCACACGGCTGTTACTCTGAAACCTTTCATTTTTATTGAGATTTTATGCAATTCAAAGTTATTAAAGGAATGCTGTATACAAATATACTTTTACTATGGATTATTTGCAAACAAGTCACCATACCTACTGGTTTGAATATTAGCTATTTGTAATTTTCTCTTCTGTGTGGATGGTCATGTGCTATTACTCCTTCTCCCTGCTTGGCTGACTCCCCAAACCAGAGAGCTTTCATGACGATACTCTGAACACTTCCATTGTGATAATTAATGAATATGCATATTCAGAGGAATGTTCATGACAGTTTCTCATTTTGTGAATATTTTTGCAAACAAAACCTCACTCATATGGATGTTTTCAGAAATAAAATAAAGAGCCTCACTTTAAATGACACTGGGGATCTGATCTAAATCTCACTAATTTGAAGGGAATCTTTCCATTGACTTAATTAGGCTTTGGATCAGGCCCTCAGCATGACTCGTGGTAAGACGCTTTGTTCATTTTTTACCTCCCTCTTTCTCTTTGATTTCAGAAGAGTCTTCTATGTTGGTACATTCACAAAGATTTATAGATACTATAACTCAACTCTTCCTTCCAAGGTTTCTCTCTGGAATCCATGATGATCCCTCTTGAGATAAAACCAAACACACATCCCTCTGTCTTGTAATGAACTACTTCTCCTTGTTAACTTAAACCCTCCCAAAAGATGCCAGATCCTGCATCCTTCTGTTGCCTTGGAAACATTCCAGTGACACTGATGAGGGTGTTTGAAGGCACCTCTTTCATTACTGTACTCTTTTAAATATATTTTGGTGTAGTGGAAATAATAGATTTTCTAATGAATTATAATTCTTATATGAAAAATTAGAGCGCAGTTCCTTGTACCTGCAGGGCAGATAATGGACTGGGAGTTTCTAATTTGTCTGCCAGGCATGATTAATTTAATTTTGTAAATATAGGATTTTTTAAATGAAGAAACAAAGGAATCTTTCTTCTTTCAGTACATGTGCATTACTTCCATTAATGTTCATGGAAATTGTGAATGAACTGAGAGTGCCTCAGGCCAAGCCTGGGGGCCTATCAAATCAACCTGACTTTCTGACCTCTAGGGGTTCAGATGAACTTGACTGCTCTTGGGGGGAGGGGAAGAGAAGGGAGGTGGGGAGGAATCAAAAGACCTTGAATTTTAGCTGGTAAAGAAGATCTCACTGTTCTTTCAAAAACAGGAACTGAGTTCAAAATTAATGATGGGCATGATTCCACAGAAACAAAATCTTATTCTGATAATAAAATACATAATACGTTACAGTTATATTCAAGTGGAACAGGCTATATTAAAGTCTTTGCAAACATTAATGAATCAAGCCTCATAAAACTCCTGCGCAGTAGGGAAGTATTATTACCACCATTTTACAACTGGGAAACTGAGGCACAGAGTGAGGAAAGTGGTTTGCTCCAGGTCACACAAGAAACCTAGGAAAGAGATGGGGACAGAACTAAGTTACTTTGGCTCCTATTCCTGTGCTTCATTCATAAAACCATTCTTCCCCTATTGCCACTACACACACGCTGACTTCACAAACTGAGCTTCCCCTCAAATTCTCATATGTTTAAAAGTAAAATACATAAAATTTCATCTGCTTGTTAGTGGTGAATGATATCTACTGTGACTCAACAGTTCCCAATAAGTGCTTAATGATGGAACTCAGTGTTATTAAAAATATGTCACTTTGACAAAAGTACAGATGCGTAGCCAGTATTATCATCTTTAATCCTGAGGATTGTTGCTGCTTACAGGAGTCCGCTGGTGTTGCAAACATTTGACCTACCAGCTGTGATTTTTCATGCAGCTCAAAATGGTGCAGTAGCCCCCCACTCCCTATGCTTTGCCTGTCTGCTCCGTTCTTACAGGAAGGAGATGTACTGAATGTTTTATTTTGAGGGATTGCTCAGGAGGCTAGGGGTTTTTGTTGTTGAAATTACATTGCATCTGGTATTCAAAAACATTTAATGCTTAGCAGTTTTATTTATTGTTTACTAGTAAGTAATACATGATGGTTTTATATCTTAAGTCGATCACAGCTGAAAAGTGTGTGGCAAGAGGTTATTAATGCTGAAAGAAAAATATTTATTCCTTGACTTTCCCAGTTCATTTTTCTCTCTAAAATGGCAGATAGATATCTCTACATCCTGTAGCCTTTTTCATTCTAGCTGTGATATACATATAACTTTTGTGATATCTGAAACAATTTTCAGTATGGTTCACTATAAACCCAATGGGATAGAATGAGAACCAGTTCCAGCTGTGCAACAAACTTGAACAGAACCTAAACTTTATCAGAGGCTTGAGAAAGTTTAGTTACCATTTTTGTTTTCCAATTTCACAAGCCTACCTACCTTTCCTGATTCTGATGCCCAAGTAGTAGTGGAAGCAATGAAACACTGAAGAAACTTATGTCCTGAGATTTCCAGCCTAATATTGTAGACATACGAGGTTGTGAGTAATTTCTGAAACACTGGGTACTTAAACTACTTAACCTTCTGAGGTGACCTCAATTAGCCTTCTCAGGCACACCCAAAGCTATCTTTTTATGGAGCTGAGACCATAGACATAATCAACAGGATAATTGCTGGATTAATGAATTCTCTTTAGCAGAAGGTGTAACTTCATGTTGGCCTCTCTAACTTTGAGGGAGTTTTGAACTTGCTGATTACTGTGCAAGAGTTTTAGCATAACTGCACTTAAAAAAAAATGATTGCAGCAGTGCCACTTATATGGTGAATTGTCTTTTGGTGTGTTTCCACCATTTCACAAAAAAATGATCCTCCAAAAATTAGAAGTTTTTCAAATAATATTCTTTAAGAATTTAGGCCTCAGTTGTGCAACTGGCTCCAAGCAAGCAAACCCCCGAACCCATATGGAGTCCTATTGATTACCATGGGAAAACAGGGTGTCTACCCACAGGGAACAGAAGAACATAAGGAGAACATAAGAATGGCCCTGCTGGGTCTGACCAAAGGTCCATCCATCCCACTATCCTGTCTGCTGACAGTGGCCAATGCCAGGTGCCTCAGAGGGAGTGAACCTAATAGGTAATGATCAAGTGATCTCTCTCCTGCCAGCCATCTTCATCCTCTGACAAACAGAGTCTAGGGACACCATTCCTTACCCATCCTGGCTAATAGCCATTAATGGACTTAGCCTCCACGAATTTATCTAGTTCTCTTTTAAATCCTGTTATAGTCGTAGCCTTCACAACCTCCTCAGGCAAGGAGTTCTGCAGGTTGACTGTGCGCTGTGTGAAGAACAACTTCCTTTTGTTTGTTTTAAACCTGCTGCCCATTAATTTCATTTGGTGGCCCCTAGTTCTTATATTATGGGAACAAGTAAATAACTTTTCCTTATTCACTTTCTCCACACCACTCATGATTTTATACACCTCTATCATATCCCCCCTTAGTCTCCTCTTTTCCAAGCTGAAAAGTCCTAGTCTCTTTAATCTCTCCTCATATGGGACCCGTTCCAAACCCCTAATCATTTTAGTTGCCCTTTTCTGAACCTTTTCTAATGCCAGTATATCTTTTTTGAGATGAGGAGACCTCATCTGTACGCAGTATTCAAGATGTGTGCGTACCATGGATTTATATGAGGGCAATAAGATATTCTCCATCTTATTCTCTATCTCTTTTTTTAATGATTCTTAACATCCTGTTTGCTTTTTTGAGTGCCGCTGCACACTGCGTGGACGTCTTCAGAGAACTATCCACGATGACTCCAAGATCTCTGTCATAAATATAAAGGGAAGGATAAACCCCTTTAAAATCCCTCCTGGCCAGAGGAAAAATCCTCTCACCTGTAAAGGGTTAAGAAGCTAAAGGTAACCTCGCTGGCACCTGACCAAAATGACCAATGAGGAGACAAGATACTTTCAAAAGCTGGGAGAGGGAGAGAAACAAAAGGTCTGTATGTCTGTTGGTATGCTGCTTTGCCGGGGATAGAACAGGAATGGAGTCTTAGAACTTTTAGTAAGTAATCTAGCTAGGTATGTGTTAGATTATGATTTCTTTAAATGGCTGAGAAAAGAATTGTGCTGAATAGAATGACTATTTCTGTCTGTCTTTTTTGTAACTTAAGGTTTTGCCTAGAGGGATTCTCTATGTTTTGAATCTAATTACCCTGTAAGGTACCTACCATCCTGATTTTACAGGGGTGATTCCTTTACTCCTATTTCTATTAAAAGTCTTCTTGTAAGAAAACTGAATGCTTTTTCATTGTTCTCAGATCCAAGGGTTTGGGTCTGTGGTCACCTATGCAAATTGGTGAGGATTTTTACCAAACCTTTCCCAGGAAGTGGGATGCAAGGGTTGGGAGGATTTTGGGGGGAAAGACGTGTCCAAACTACGTTTCCCAGTAAACCCAGTTAGAGTTTGGTGGTGGCAGTGGTTATTCCAAGGACAAAAGATAAAATTAATTTGTACCTTGGGGAAGTTTTAACCTAAGCTGGTAAAAGTAAGCTTAGGAGGTTTTCATGCAGGTCCCCACATCTGTACCCTAGAGTTCAGAGTGGGGGAGGAACCTTGACAATCTCTTTCCTGATTAGTTGTAGCTAAATTAGCCCCCATCATATTGTATGTCTAGTTGGGGTTATTTTTTCCAATGTGCATTACTTTACATTTATCCACATTAAATTTCATTTGCCATTTTGTTGCCCAATCACTTAGTTTTGTGAGATCTTTTTGAAGTTCTTCACAGTCTCCTTTGGTCTTAACTATCTTGAGCAGTTTAATGTTGTCTGCAAACTTTGCTACCTCACTGTTTACCCCTTTCTCCAGATCATGTATGAATCAGTTAAATAGGACTGGTCCTAGGACTGATCCTTGGGGAACACCACTAGTTACCCCTCTCCATTCCGAAAATTTACCATTTATTCCTACCCTTTGTTCCCTCTCTTTTAACCAGTTATCAATACATGAAAGAATCTTCCCTCTTATCCCATGACAACTTAATTTACATAAGAGCCTTTGGTGAGGGACCTTGTCAAAGGCTTTCTGGAAATCTAAGTACACTACGTCCACTGGATCCCCCTTGTCCACATGTTTGTTGCAAGGGAACTGCTTGCAAGGATGAGGTCTTTGAATTAGTGAATCATTTATGAACCATTTCTGATTCCTGCAAATGTAATTGTTGGCATAAGTATTCACTAGATGTTTGCATGCTGTTTGCTCTTTATAGTTGATATTTACTATTGAGTTGTGATATTTGTCACCTAAGGTATTTTTTTCCTGTTCTCTGACTGGATAACTGAACATTTTTAAAATAGGAGACTAATGTGATGAATAATGGACTTTTGTGAAAAATTACAGACAAATAATGATACATGCAAAAATCTGTGAAACTTGTGGTGAACATTTTTATGAAATCCAAGCAATCTGAATACTTTTGAATAATGAGTAATAATGTTCCCCAAAATGAAAGCAATCTGGATTCAGCACTTTTATTTGAAAATCAGTTGTTGGGATTTTGTTTACCATTTGACCAACTGTAGCCAAACCAAGATTCTGGATCTGAACATTAAACTTTGTGGGCTTGATTCTAATTTATAGTAATGTCGCTTTACACAACTCTGGCAATATAAAGGGGCATTACAGTAGGTGTAAATTATATTGCCAAAGCAGGGCAAAGAAGCCTCAGTGTAGCTGAGAATTCAGGCCTATGATATGGAGCCACCTTTATCCAAAATATAATATAAAAGGGGCATCAATTATTATCTTGAAGCAGAAAACTTAATATTCCTGCAAGCTATATGAAAGTATTCTGTAATCAAAATGGAGTCAGATTGTTGACACAGCAAAGTAAATGGAGCAACAAGATTTGTCTGTGGCATGACAGGTGTACCCACTGGGGAGAATTGAGCTGTGATATAACAATATATTTGTTCCTGTTCTCCTCTAGGGCATTGCAAAGAGACAAGATGGAACTGGACTGCAGGCTTTTTTGGTAAGGGTTAGAGCATCTGGGAAGGGGGGAAATCGGAGAGAGTTTATAATGTGAGGTTAAGAGTGCAACAGCTGGAGTAGGTCAAACAGATAATGGCATCTGAGGGGAATGGTTGGATAGGGAAAGATAAGGTATAGCAGCTGGAATTGGGTTGGCCTTGAGACTCTTATGATCAGGAGGAATTGGGAACACTGTAGCAATTGGAAGCTGATCAGGCTAGGGGCTGTTATCATCTGGTGGATCAGGAGGTATATAACAGCTGGGCAGGGTCAGGCAAATACCCAACATATGCACAGAACTGAACACCCATGCCTGGTGGCACATATTGCCTCTGTCATAGCTTTTAGTTATTGTCATGCTCCATTTTTTGTAACTTCCTCCTGAATCAAATACAGAATGTACCTTTGTGAAAAAACATGAAGAGAGAAAAACAAAATGTACCTCTACAGATATAATGCAGGCTTCTTAGCCTTTCCTAGCCACAAGCCAGTCTATTATACCCTTTGTGGTTCCAATTGCTGACTAGTGAATAATTTTCCCTCTTTCAACCTTGTTGCACGCAGTTTCCTTCCAATGATGAGGTTTGTATGAGACTCCCTTTGAAACATGTCAGCTTTGCCAGAGAGGATGCTGATGAATGATATAGGGCATGACAGGAATTAAATGTGCTGCCTTCTCAGCATGAGGAGACCTGAATTTCAGCTGATGTTAATTAGTGTAGCTCAATTGACTTCGACCCCTTTTCCCAACTATATGGATTCTAGGAATGCCATATAAAAGATCCTTGTGCCTTCAACACCACTGTAACTGCTAGTCTACTAGCTACCTCAACAAAAGCACAAGAGGGCTACCTTCTCAGCTCCTGACTGACTCCCAACATCATTGAACGGTTTAATATTTTTCTGCTGCTCACCTTTACTGACTGACTGCTTCAGCTTTTTCTGCCTCTGCAACATCTCACTTCTGCTGCCATATTAATAGGTTACCTCAACTTTAATTGCTCTAAAAAATCGAGGAGTACTTGTGGCACCTTAGAGACTAACAAATTTATTTGGGCATAAGCTTTTGTGGGCTTCGTCGGATGCATGCAGTAGAAAATACAGTAGGAAGATATATATATACACAGAGAACATGAAAAAATGGGTGTTGCCATACCAACTGTAACGAGACCAATTAATTAAGGTGGGCTATTATCAGCAGAAGAAAAAAAACCTTTTGTAGTGATAATCAGGATGGCCCATTTCAAACAGTTGACAAGGTGAGTAACAGTAGGGGAAAAGAAACTAGCATGGGGAAATAGTTTTTACTTTGCATAATGACCCATCCACTCCCAGTCTTTATTCACGCCTAATTTAATGGTGTCCAGTTTGCAAATTAATTCCAATTCTGCAATTTTCTCATTGGAGTCTGTTTTTGAAGTTTTGTTGTTAGAGAATTGCAACTTTTAGGTCTGAAATTGAGTGACCAGGGAGGTTGAAGTGTTCTCTGACTGGTTTTTGAATGATATAATTCTTGATGTCTGAATTTTGTCGATTTATTCTTTTGCATAGAGATTGTCCGGTTTGGCCAATGTACATGGCAGAGGGGCATTTTTGGCACATGATGGCATAGATCACATTGGTAGATGTGCAGGTGAACGAGCCTCTGATAGTGTGGCTGATGTGATTAGGTCCTATGATGGTGTCCCTTGAATAGATATGTGGACAGAGTTGGCATGGCAAACATGGTGGCTGAACTTTGTGACTTTGTCCTCACCCACAACTATTTCACATTTGGGGACAATGTATACTTTCAAGTCAGCGGCACTGCTATGGGTACCCGCATGGCCCCACAGTATGCCAACATTTTTATGGCTGACTTAGAACAACGCTTCCTCAGCTCTCGTCCCCTAACGCCCCTACTCTACTTACGCTACATTGATGACATCTTCATCATCTGGATTCATGGAAAAGAGGCCCTTGAGGAATTCCACCATGATTTCAACAATTTCCATCCCACCATCAACCTCAGCCTGGACCAGTCCACACAAGAGATCCACTTCCTGGACACTACAGTTCTAATAAGGTATGGCCACATAAACACCACCCTATACCGGAAACCTACTGACCATTATACTTACCTACATGCCTCCAGCTTTCATCCAGACCACATCACACGATCCATTGTCTACAGCCAAGCTGTAAGATACAATCACATTTGCTCCAACCCCTCAGAAGAAACAAACACCTACAAGATCTCTATCAAGCATTCTTACAACTACAGTACCCACCTGCTGAAGTGACGAAACAGATTGACAGAGCCAGAAGAATACCCAGAAGTCACCTACTCCAGGAGAGGCCCAACAAAGAAAGTAACAGAACGCTACTAGCTGTCACCTTCAGCCCCCAACTAAAACTTCTCCAGTGTATCATCAAAGATTTACAACCTATCCTGAAGGATGATCCCTTGTTCTCACAGATCTTGAGAGACAGGCCAGTCCTCGCTTACAGACAGCCCCCCAGCCTGAAACAAATCCTCACCAGCAACCACACACCACACAACAAAAACACTAACCTAGGAACCTATCCTTGCAACAAAGCCCGTTGCCAACTCTGTCCATATATCTATTACCCTTTATCAACCAAACCTGTAATCTCTTCAACAAAAGATATCAAGTTAATTTGCTAGGATCTATTTTCCATAAATCCATGTTGATTTGCATTAATTACATTACCCTTCTTTAATTCTTTATTAATTGAGTCCCGTATCAACCACTCCATTATCTTGCCAGGAACCTATGTCAGGCTGAGAGGCACATAATTACCTGGATCACCCCATTTACCCTTTTTAAAAACTGGCACAACACTAGCTTTCTTCCAATCTGCTGGAACCTCCCTAGAGCTCCAGGGATTATTGAAAATCAACATTAATGGCCCAGCGAGCTCCTAAACTAGGTCTTTTAAAACCATTGGATGCAAGTTATCTGGACCTGCTGATTTCAAAATGTCTGACTTGAATAGCTGTTGTTTAACATCCTCCTGTGATACTAGTGGAATGGAAAGAGTGTTGTCATCACCATATGAAGAGACTATATCATCTGTTTCCCCCCAAATACAGAACAGAAATATGAATTAAACATTTTTATTTTTTCTGCATTATTACTAGAAATTCTATCATTTCCACCTACTAATGGACCAATAACATTGTCAAGATTCTTTTTTATCCTAATATATTTTTAAACACTATCTCTTATTGACCTAACAGCTGTTGGCCATATAGATTTCCCCCTGTGTCCCTTTGCTTCCCTTATCGATTTTCTATAAGTTCTTTGAAGTAGGAAACAATATTTTATTTCTCTGTAAAGATTCATTAATATGGATAATGGTGCCATATAACTAAATCACAATAAATAATCAGATGGTGGAAGCTAGGTTACTGATTTACATCTGGAAAAATCTGGAGTATTCATTTACGTTTCCCATAGTTTTTCACAATATTATTTCTTCGGTAGGCTCTTGTTGTTTTCCAGTCAGGCTGTGTCTTGTCTTTGCCAATTGCTACCATCTGTCCTGATGACATTGTGATGAAGAGTGTGTATGTTGCTGAGCTTCCTAATAATGTCACAGTGTCATTTTGTGTTGCCTCTGTCATTCTGCTGCTGTTCTGCTAACTTGTCTTGTTTCATTGTTACCCTGTCACAGTTCTTATACTCTGAGCATTCTGAGCAATGCCCTTTGGATATAGATTCCTCTCTTCTCTCCACCATTACTAATACCTCATCTGTTTTCCACAGCTGCTTTCTGTGTTCTCTCTTCATCCCAGTTGTATCCTACCTAGTAGAAAGTGCTGTTTGCAGGACTGATTTTTTTTTTATTTTCCTGTTGGCATTCAATAACACCCAATGAAGTGTCTGTTTATCCTGCAGTCATCAATAATCTTTTGTAGGGTTTCTGCTCATTAAGTAATAAATTCAGCTTCCCTGGTTAAAAGTGTTTTGAATCTTTCACGTGACAATATGGAGCCAATCCCACAGGGAATGGTTGCCTCTTTCCAGACTGCTCCCTCCATGTGCTGTACTCCCTGTTGTGTTTATCTAACTATGTCATCTTTACCAAGGATACTTGAGGCAAGCTGTTGCCTCCTTCTTAGTTGCATGCAGGTTGCCAGGGAGCCTGGGGGACTCACCATCTGACTTTCATAGTGCTTGGCTTCTATCTAAATATATCTGAGAATCACAGTGAGGTATATGATGACAAGATCCTGATTTCCTTTGTCATGATTTCTTAAGGTGTTGCCCACAACCAATATAATAGAATGTTCCCTAACTGGTCACCGTATTAACATTTAGCTAACGTATTAATCATTATTGAATTAAAAAGGTGCGTTTGAAGCAATCAATTTTGCAAAGAGATTTTGTAGGTTATTTTTCTTAAATTCATTTTCGCAACTGTGAAAGCTAAAGGATAAAAAGCCCTGGAGACTGAAGTCCACAGAAACAGTACAGCAAGAGCAGAAATGATTCATGCTTCTCCTCTCTCTCTCCAACATGCTTCAACTCTGACCTGGGTGGACCACTGCTAGGAGTGGGAGAATAATTTATTTTACAGGCCCATTTAATCTTTAACCTCTCCTAAAACTGAGAAAAAGGGTTCCAATTAATTAGTGCCAACTATGGCAGTGGTTTGGAGATGTGGACTGACCACTAGGAATTGGACAGACATCACGATTGGTTTCAAATAGGTCACTGAACAGCTATCAAATGTTAATAATTTTCAGTTATTACTAAGTTGGGCCACGTTCAAACCTAAAAGTAAAGACCAGAAATTGCAGCTGAACTGGTGAAGGGACAGGTTGAGGTCACAGAGGTGAATTCTGGATAAAGAACAGTGTCAAATAAAGGGGTTACATAAAAATGAGTTCACTGAAAAACACACTAAAGACCAACAACTCAATTAAAAAGAAAAGCGTGATGCTGAAAAGCAAAGGAAGGGGCCATTGACTTAATAGGCTTTAGTGGTACATTATGGAATGGCAAAAATCAATGGGTTACTGTAATAGCTGCTATACAGGAAGAACAGATGAGATCATAGAGATGGGCGAGCTGCTTTCTCATAGTGGAGAGGACTGTGCAGTTGAACCTGTATGATACACATGCCAAGGCACTGTGGTAATAGGCTTATACTACTGGCTTCCTGAGGAGGAAAAGGGTATTGAATGCAAAATGTTCAGAGAGATCAGAGGCAGCTCAGTTTAACAAAATAGTTATAATGGAAGACTTTCAGCTAGCTATAAGCTGGTCAAATGGTGCAATAGGCCAAACTTCAGAGACGCAATTTCTTGCTACTTTAAATTACTTCTTCTTTGGCCAGCTAGTCAAAAACACTATACTGAAAATTAAAAATTTGGACTCTTTGTATGGATACTACTTAAATATATTATACCAAAATAACAGCAGCATTCATAACCCTGAACAAAAAGGGAGTAAGTACTAAAGGAAAGAAAATATGGCTAAATGGTAAGTAAATAGTCAAATACATAAAAATAAATAAGAAAAAAACTTAAATATATCAGAAAAAGAAAACCTGGAGGAGAACTGATGAGTTCACTCAACTAACTAGACAACTGGTCTGATCTGATCTGATTGCTATTGTAAGCCCTATGGCCTGAAGCCTACAAGAGAAGAGAGTTGACTTAGTGAGGCAGTACCTAATTTACTTATCAACTGTGTTCTTTGGTGTTGTCTGCTGGAGAGCAAAGGGAGTCAACTGAGTGAGGCAGAACCTCATTTACATATTAACTGTGGATAATTTGGGGTCACTGGGGGGTATAATTTGGCTAAATTTTGTACTTTGCTATTTTGGAGACTGCCTTTTTGGGAAACCTGGGGAAGGCTTGAACAGTGACTGGGCACAGGGTCATCGGAAGAGAGATTGCGTGCTTCTGGTTTGCTTTTGGGGCATCACGCTGGGTGGTTGGGTTCCTTATATCACTGATTCTAAAAGAGCTAAGCCAAGAGTGGCAATTGCATTCTGTGAAGGGAGCAGAGCAGTAGATCCAGTCCCCAGATGAGAGCTATAGTCTACAGAAGAGCAGAGAAGCAGATCTGGTCCCAGCTGAGAGCCAAAGTCTATGGACAGAGTGGAGTCGCAGTTCCAGAACACCAGAAGCATCTATGTGATAGCTACCAATCACAGCCAAAAGGAGAGAGCAAAGCAGCATTTTTGCCCACTGTGATCTTAAGAACCCCTCAGTGCCAACTTGCAAAAGGTTCACTGTTCTGTCAACTCCTATCAGGCCTGACAAACTCATGGCACCTAACATATTGCTGTCATAGTACTTATCCATAAAGAATGTTATACAAAGTATCAAATGAAAGCTTGTGACACACTGGCCATTAATGTCATTGTGAAGTATGTATATTAACATTGTATGAGGAATTATTTACCCCTACTAACATTAGGCTTTAAAGTCTGTAACCAAAGGAAAAAAACAGGTTTCTTCCAGACTGGAGGGAAGGTCATCTGTCATGTAAATAAAGCACTGTGAGCCAAAAACAATTGGAGCTACATTTGCATGTAAAGTCAACAGGAAAAACAGGTTGACAGAGGGATGTGAACTCAGCATGGTGCCAGCACACTGGGGAACAAACAACAGAAAGGCATCGCAAAAAAGACTTGGGGTGAGAAACTGCGTTAGACAAGGCTTATAGCTTATTAAGTTGAGTTTTAGTCTCTAGAAGGCGTATTATAGGCAGTCCTAAACAGGCATATTCCCTCCCACCCACCTGCAGCACAACACATATTAAGAAAACAAATAGGGGGGCCCTCTTGAGGTGCTTAGGGCCCTAAGCAATTGTGTAGTCTGCTTATACCTAGCACTGGTTCTGCTTTTGTTTTATTTGTAAGCATTTCCATTATTCATACTCAATAATCACTTGAATCTGTGAATCTCTGCTCTTTAATAAACTTATATTTGTTTTCACTATAAATAGATGACAGTGCTGTACTGATAAAAAGGACCTGAAACCTGAGCTGTAACCTTCCAGCTGTGTGTATACTGTATCTTTTGGAGGCAGCTTACCTGGTAGTTCCTGTGAGTGTCCAGTGACAGGCCATATGCTACAGGGGAACGCTCTTCAAATGGGGTTCTGAGATTGGGGTGCACTGTAACATTAACCTGTAAAGCAAAATAGGACTGGGAGAGTCCTGAGGAGAGTGTTTGAGCAGTTGAAAGGCTGGTGGTGTACAAGGCTGACACCCAGCTACCACAAAATAGATTCCCTTATGCTGGAGGCGGGGCGGGCGGAGGGAACAAGGGACCCACAATCCTGGGTTCTTTGAGAAAGCATCACACCCCTAATAGTACTGAGTGGGAATACAGATGTATTCAAGTTGACGGGGCCTGATGAAATACATCCAAGGAGCTGACTGAGGAGATATCTGAGCCATTAGTGATTATCTTCGAAAACTTATGGAAGACGGGAGAGATTCCAGAGGACTGGAAAAGGGCAAATATAGTGCCTATCTATTAAAAGTGCAATAAAGACAGCTCAGGGAATTACAGACCAGTCTGCATAATGTCAGGCCTTGGAAAGATAATGGAGTAAATAATCAAGCAATCCATTTGCAAACACCTAGATGATAATAGAATAGAATCATAGAATATCAGGGTTGGAAGGGACCTCAGGAGGTCATCTAGTCCAACCCCCTGCTCAAAGCAGGACCAATCCCCAATTAAATCATCCCAACCAGGGCTTTGTCAAGCCTGACCTTAAACTTCTAAGGAAGGAGATTCTACCACCTCCCTAGGTAACGCATTCCAGTGTTTCACCACCCTCCTAGTGAAAAAGTTTTTCCTAATATCCAACCTAAACCTCCCCCACTGCAACTTGAGACCATTACTCCTTGTCCTGTCATCTGCTACCACTGAGAATAGTCTAGAACCATCCTCTTTGGAACCACCTCTCAGGTAGTTGAGAGCAGCTATCAAATCCCCCCTCATTCTTCTCTTCTGCAGACTAAATAATCCCAGTTCCCTCAGCCTCTCCTCATAAGTCATATGCCCTTCGCTGGACTCTCTCCAATTTTTCCACATATAATATATATATATTTTTTTCCACATATAATAAGGTGATAAGTAACAAAACAGATTTGTCAAGAACAACCTAATATCTTTCTTTGACAAGGTAGCAAGCCTTGTGGATGGGGGGAAGCGGTAGCCATGGTATATCTTGACTTTAGAAAGGCTTTTGATATGTCTTGCACGATCTCCTCATAAACAAACTAGGGAAATACAACACAGATGGAGCTACTATAACGTGGGTGCATAACTGGTTGGAAAACTGTTCCCAGAGAGTAGTTATCAGTGGTTCACAGTCAAGCTGGAAGTGCATATCAAATGGGGTCCTGCAGGGATCGGTCCTGAATCCAGTTTTGTTCAATATCTTCATCAATAATTTAGATAATGAGATAGAGAGTATACTTATAAAGTTTGCAGGCAACACCAAGGGGTTGCAAGAGCTTTGGAGGATAGGATTAAAATTCGAAATGATCTGGACAAACTGGAGAAATAGTGTGAAGTAAATAGGATGAAATTCAATAAGGACAAATGTAAAGTATGCCATTTAGGAAGGAACAATCAGTTGTGCACATACAAAATGGGAAATGACTGCCTAGGAAGGAGTACTGTGGAAAGGGATCTGGGGGTCACAGTGGATCACAAGCTAAATATAAGTCAACAGTGTAACCTGGGATTATTAGCAGGAGTATTGTAAGCAAGACACAAGAAGTAATTCTTCCATTTTACTCTGCACTGATAAGTCTTTAATTGGAATATTGTGTCCAGTTCTGGGAGTCACATTTCAGGAGAGATGTGGACAAATCGGAGAAAGTCCAGAGGAGAGCAACAAAAATGAGTAAAGGTCTAGAAAACATGACCTGTGAGGAAAGACTGAAAAAATTGGGTTTGTTTAGCATGGAGAAGAGAAGACTGAAGGTGGGGACATGATAAGTTTTCAAGTACATAAAAGATTGTTACAAGGTGAAGGGAGAAAAATTGTTCTCGTTAACCTCTGAGGCTAGGAGAAGAAGCAACAGGTTTAAATTGCAGCAAGGGCGGTTTAGGTTGGACATTAGGAAAAAATTATTAACTGTCAAGATAGTTAAGCACGGGAATAAATTGGAAGGGAGATTTTGGAATCTCCATCACTGGATATTTTTAAGAGCAGGTTAGATAAACACCTTTCATGGATAATACTAGATAATACTTAGTCCTGCCTTGAGTGCAGGGGACTGGACTAGAAGACCTCTCAAGGTCCCTTCCAGTCCTACACATCTATGATTCTATGATATTTATATGTTCCCAGATTACTTGGTGGAGGCTGGAACTAGAGTTATTTAAGTTTTTAAAAAGCCACAGAAAGTGAGGACCCTGCCCTTTATGCTCCAATATCACAGGCAGAAGGGTTACACTATCTTAAATTATATTTATCAATAAGGGACTCCTAAGCAAACTGAGAGCACCAGTCTGAAGATGTTGCTTTGTACTCTGTTCAACAAATTGTGAGGTTTTCTCTATAGCAACCAAAGGCAATATCCACACAAATCTTATTTTTGTCAGTCCTTGAAAATGAATGCATGTTTGAACTCTTGTGGTGATTTTACCAGACTGGAAATGCAAATGTGAATAAGACTCTTCTACTTTTTTATCCGCTAGCAGAGTACATGTTGCCAGAATCACAACATTTGTCTGTCTTTCTGGTATTCCTGTTGTGTCTGATATCAATTTAGGTGGATAAATAATTATCATGAAGTATTTTTTAACATAGTACCACATGTGCGAATTGTTAATTAACTCTAATAATTGCCTTTTCTAGACTGTTTCTATGAACCATGAAGTTCAGCTTCTACTCTTTGTAAATCACATCTAAAGTGAAATTCTCAGAATTCACTAATTATAATGAGCTATATTTATTACCGGTTGAAGTGCAGCTTTCTTGTTGCAGACAGACATGCATCTTGGTTAGAAAACCAGCCACAGAATTACTGTATGCCTCATCTTATGGGAAATTATATTAAATCATTAGGGCTGGAGATCCCTTTTTGTTGGTGGCCATGGCAGTATTTGGCACAGCACTATGACAGAATGATTTTTGTTGATCAAACCACATTGTAAATGATATCATTGTATTTCCACAAGAAAATAGCATTGGCCATTTAAAATTCAGGATTTTTTCATGGCATTTAACAGTATTTTAATTGTATTTTCGTTTCTGTTTTTAAATCTGGGTATGCCACAAAGAAAAATATGCCACCTTTACTCTTGGGCCTGTAGCCTTCTCCTTCTCCAGTGATCTGAATTTATCAAAATGTTACGGAGGGACAAACTCTGCACCCCACGGTTTATAGGCATGGAATGCCCTAAAGGAGCAGAACTGATGCATATTCACCGCGCAGAGAGGTAAGCTTACAAAGATGCCATGTAGGGAGACCCTAAATCTTCTGGGTATCACAGAACAGTGCTCTTGTTGTCTGATCTGTTGATTGTGTATTGATTACTTGAGAATTTCTAATGAAATCTCTGAGGTTTGGTAGGTTTTGGACTTAAGATCAGGCCCAGAATTATTAGAATTGCTATCAATTTGGGAACCCCCAACGTGCAACACTTACACTTTGGAAAATTTTTTGAATTTGCAATAGTTTTATTAGCATAATTAGTAACCACACAAACCCAAACAAGTAAGTAGCAGTAATACAGTATTAATTTTATGTTCAGAGTTATATGTATATTTACATCATTCTTGGGAGACCTAGAGGTAATGGGACAGGTCATGGTTCATGAGGGTTCTATCCTATCCCTGGCATGCCAAATGTTCCCAACGGTAGAGGTCTTGATGGTCATGGTTAGCTCTGTTACAGAGTCTGGTGGCTGCCATGAACATTTATAAGAATGTTCAGCCTCCTTTGTCCGTAGTTGTT
Source organism: Natator depressus (assembly GCF_965152275.1). NCBI lineage: Eukaryota > Metazoa > Chordata > Testudines > Cheloniidae > Natator > Natator depressus. Next base: position 34,580,553 of record NC_134236.1, read on the forward strand.
TTTCTTATCCTCATAATGCTGGGGGTGGGGGTGTTCTTATTTTGCAGATTACTATATTCATTCTGTTAAACTTATTGACATATATGTCAATTGGTTGCTGTAGCAATTTTCCAGTTAAACATCTGCTGATATACCTGTCCTAAAATACCAAACTGGCATCAATTGATTTCTTGTGGTTACCTGTCAGCATATTTATTTATTACAGCAATATGTTTTATGATATCTTGTGACTTAGTTAACTGTGACTTAGTTATGATATCTGGTTAACTTACTTATGCTAAGGCTTGTATAGGCCTCATATTTTTATGGTAAGTGCTCTTAAGCTAATATCTTGCCGGCTTGGGCCTGTAGGTCTTTTGCATTAGTGCCTTATACCTATATTATATATTTTATACCTATATCTATAGGATACACTCTGTTATGATGCTATCCACATCAGTGCAGAGGAAAAGGGAAAGGTGTGTGATGAACTGTGTGTGCCTCCGTGTTCCATGTACTCCAATTCTTCTCCATATAGGCAGCAGGTTGAACAATACTCTCACAGTTCATGGACTGCAGTAGCAGAGTATCTGAGATGGTGCTCTGCAATCTAAAGGAAAGATTCTATTCTGCCAACCCCTCAGAGATCCCTTGTACAAAGCCCTATGGCCTGGTGTAGAGGACTAGGGTTTTATTTTATTTTCCACTTCCTTTATGTGTGTGTGTGTGTGGGGGGGAAGAAACTTTGAGCTTTACTTCTCCCTCCTTTCACTTCTCTTCCATACTTTCTTCCCCATCCCCTCCCCCACAATCTCTCTCCTTTGCTCCCTTTCCCATCTTCATTCTGCTCCCACCTGGAATATCTGTGTGTGTGTGTGTGTTTATAACAGTAAAATTCTGGCCCCCAACTGCTTTTATTGTGGTTGGTTTGTTATTTGTATTAGTGTAGTGCCTAGGAGTCCCAGTGATGGCCCAGGATCCCATTGTGCTAGGTGCTGTATAAGCACAGAACAAAAGGATAGTCCCCGCGGAGCTTACAATGTAAGTATAAGACAAGAGACAACAGATGGATACAGACAGATGGCAGGGAGTACAAGGAAACAATGAGACGGTTTTGGTCAGCATGATAGGCTGTTTCAATATGATACGCTGTGGTCTCAGCACACCAGCAGCCTAGAGTTGCTTGGAACCACAAGCAGCTACCAGTTGCTTTGAGGACATAAATGAGAAATGCCAATAGCTGCATATGGTCCTGAAGTGACAGCTGGGTCCTGATTATACTTATTAAAGAAACTGAAGCAGAAATACAGGATAACTTATAAAAAATAAATGAAGCCCATGGCAGACTGTTATAAAATGGTAGATACAGTACTGCTGAAAGGGCAGTGGCTAATGCAGTAGGAAGGAGGCAGTGGTAAGAAAGAATTCAGTCTGGAGGAAACCTGGAAGAATAGTGTCTGCAGTTATGTTAAGCACTTAGGGTGAAATCCTAAGACCAGTCAAATCAATGGCAAAGCTCCCATTAACTTCAATGGGGTGAGGATTTCCCTCATGGAATCTAGGGTCTCTCTGGTCACACTACTGTCTGTTAGCTCACATTGTGCAAAGTACATGCAGGATAAAAATTACACATCCTATCAGATTCAATCTTCATGCTTCAGGCGAATTCTCGAATGGCCTCTTTCTGCCTGGCCTCTTTTTGGCCAAATCTCAAGGCCTCATTCTTTGACATTTCAGCTGATAATGTTCATCACTCCCTTCTTCCTTGATATCCTGTTCTCTCTTGGCCTCTGCAATTTCATAATTCCTAGTTCCCATTGTACCTCTCAAATATCAAATAATTAGCATTACTGTCCGCTTCCTAGTGTGTGTCTTGCTGTGAGGGCTGCACCTAGTGTCAGTGCGGCACCTGGTGCACCATATTTCCTCACATGCCAATGCAGCTGCGCTACCAAGTACTTTGTGAGAGCAGAGCTAAGACAGCCCATCCCGACCCCTGCTTCCCAATCCCTGCTTTTCTTCATGGTAAGAAAAGTAGTGGACATGGAGGGTGTTTCCTGCAGAGCCAGCACAGGAGCATAAGGAGGAACCATACATCCCTTTACTGCCCCACATAGGATGGGCCATAATGTGGCCCTAAATCATAAAAGTCCTGCAAAATTGATATCCTAACATATCTTTTATAAACTTACAACTTGGCAGTTATTTGTTTGCCTGATTCTGCAACCTTTGCTCACACTGAGTAGCTCTTACTCATGCACAGTCTTACTCATGCAGAATCCTCTGGGCCTATGTTCAAGGGAAAGTGCCATTCAATAAGATCACCCCTATGCAGGGGTCCCCTGCAAGGTCTTATTTAAATGGGATGGTTAGGTACTGACTTGTTTCCAGCCCAGAAACACCCACTGCCAGACACAAGGCCTTTCTCCTGGCAGCTTTATTTTCCAAAACAGACAAAAACCAAAACCAATTCTTCAGTCCACCCTGGACTGCAGTTCCCAGGAAATTTTCCACTTTGCCCTTTTTAGTCTCTCCTGCTTTTTGGTCCTGCTTCAGGATTCTTCCTTGCTCTTTTAGCTGAGAACCACTCCCTAAGACTTTCTCCCTGGTGGTCCTTTTCCCCTAGCAAGTTCCCCCTGCGTCCCCTCCCAGGGAACTCTCTGCTGCTTCCGCTCCTCACCCTTACTGAGGGCCCAGCTCCTTATAGGGAACACCTGCCCCCTCCTCAGGTGCACCTGATTAATGAACAGGGCTGGCCTCAGCCCCTGGCCATCAAAAGGGCAGACCACCCTGTTACAGGGACGTATGTGGTGCTTAGACCAGGAATCAGTCCTCTGCACCAGGGTGAATATAAGGGTTGCAGAATAGGCCCTAAGTCTTTAGGGATAAGCCTAGTGTTTTTCAAGAGCTCAAATGGTGGGCTGATACTACAGCATATTAATCAATGATTTTCATTGCAGCGAATGAAAAGGGACAGTTTGCCCCCATCCTCCTCCCCCAAAGAAAAAGTCAGTTACTAAGCAGTTATGGTAGATAAGTTTATTAATGTCAGAGCCACTTGTTCCAAGAGATCTCGGGAAATAATCTGGCATTGTTAGACAACTTTTCAGCTACTTTAACAGAACAGTGTTTCTAGGTGTGCTCTACGCCCTCCTGGCTTCAACATTTCTTTAATGTAACAGGAAATGTTCAGTCTGCAAAGTCCTACAAGAATAGAGGCCTTGCTGTGTTTTTCTGGAAGTTATACTTTATGTAATTGTGAGTTTTAAACTGAAAACCCTCATGGAGATATAACAGTATACACATCAGGAAACTGATATAGTGCATTAGCTAATGTTGCACACAAAACCTGACCAAAGTGCAGGTTGCAAAACCAGATATTGAAGACTGTGAGACTGCGAATGGATTATAGGCTATGTTGGGATATTTCTTGGGGTTACACATGTTTTTAATACTTGTCTGATCACTGGAGCCAGTTTATACACACACCATGGGAAAGATACTGGCCTTAGTTGAAAAAATGTGTTTCTTTTAAAGTCAACAAAGAATAAAGTCTCTCTTTATCAGACTGTGCTTTGCTCATCTGACATTTACAATAGATGTTGGAGTATGGAAAGAGTGACAGGTCAGTTGGTCCTAATGTCATGGAAATTCTTTTACAAATTCAGTGTTTTTAATTAGATAAATTCATTTGAAACCTAAGTAATCTCGATCATCATCATAATTTTTAAATAGCTGAGCAAAACTGCCATGGTAGAACAGACATAACATTTTGTAGGCCATTTAAACATATTTGGCTGTAACGAAGCCCATTCTTCTTGAATCATCCCTCTACTGTCAGAGTCAAATTTCCCTCAAACAGCGAATGAATTAATCCACTTTGCCAAGCTATATTAATGAATGCTGAAATAGTTCAGCTCGGGCATTCACTGTTACATAGACTGTAAGGTCCTTGGGGTAGGGACCGTCTTTTTGTTCTCTCTTTGTACAGAGCCCAGCACAGTGAGAAAATGGTGACTCCTAGACACTATCACAATACAATAATAACACAATGAATGTTGATATAAATACAGTTCTTCCCCCACACAGCTTAAAATATTTTGAATGTGGTTTGAGAGGCACTGTGGTTTAATGCACAGGGAACTGGAGTGGGAATAAGGAGACTGGGGTTCTATTCATAGGATGGCCACTGACCTGCTGGGTGATCTTGAGCAAATCACTTGATCAGTCTGTGCCTCTTTCCTCTTCCACTCTTTGCCTCTTTAGATTGAAAACTCGTCAAGGGACTGTCTTCCACTATGTGTATGTACAGTTCCTTGCCCAATGGGGCCCTGATCTCAGGTTGAGGTTTCTTGATGCTACCATGATATAAATAATTATACTAATAAGGAGGAAAAAACTAGAAGGGGGGAAGCAAGACTATGTGCTGTATATGTGTGTGATATTTACAACCCAAAACACAATGTGACAGGTGCTTTCTATCTGTCCATTTTTTTTGTCTTTTTGATATCTGTACTTCCAACATTATATTCTCTGCTAATCTTTACATAAAGCTCTGTGACCTTCATTCTGTAAATGTACTGTGTTTTCTTTTACACAAAAGAACGACTAGTCGAGACTTGCAAGTGATACAATAATGAAGCTATGCCTGAGGAGGTGTGACGTGAACACAATATTTAGGCAATACAAAAGAAAAGTTAATAGGAAATATGCATGGAGTTCTGTTTAGTCAGGTGGTAAGAAACAATCAGAGAAAGAATACTACCTGGAAGGATTTCTGCTATTCTGCAGAAAACTCCAAAGAAGAAATTCTCATTTAAAACAGACAAATGAATATGACTTAACACAGAATTACTAAGGATGAGGTATTCTCACCAGATCTGAATATTTTGTGGGACTATGAAGATGGAAATTGTAACTTTTTAATATTTCCCTATCTTTGAAGAAGATGTTGGTTATTCAAAAGCTAACATATCCTATGACATAACTCAGAAAACTCATCAGCTTTTGCAACTGACTCACTTTTGTGGGAAAGGGGGTAGGTCATCAGGCTGCTAGGCAGACGACAAACCCCCTGAAATACAGGATAAAAAATACACTGTGGTGCATGTAGTCAGACACACACAACTTTGACTGTTAGAGGATGAAAAGACTTCTGCTATGTTGTAAACTAGACAGCCTGAAATTAAAATTTAGGTCTAGTTTTTCACAATTATTGTTTATTATTTGGATTGCAGTAGCTTGCAGTGGCCGCAGACAGGATCATGGCCACATAGCTAGCTGTGGTACAAACACTTAGGAAGACGTGCTTCCTGCCATAAAGAGCTTTATGTCAGGCAAATTAGAAGTCATGAAGAAGCTGACATTGTTAGTGAACCAATCTCTCAGCACTCAATACTACTTTAAAATGGTTCTGAACATCACTGGAGGCAATATATAGGTTTGTTTGAAAACAATTGTATTTTAAAAATATTGAACACGCTGCAAGACTTCACCAGCAGTGCCTGAAAGTTTAAACCAAAAAATGAGCCTGCACACACACTTGAGTAAATCCAAATGAACTCAGATATTAAAGGCCTGATTAAACTGAACACGTGTCCAGACTTTGAGACAGACTTTCAAATGCCATCACGAATTGGTTTCCATGCCTTGTTTAGACTCCTGATACAGAGAAGCAGGACATGCTTTCAACTGTCCTGGGTCACCATTTTGGAGTTGCTCTGAATATAAAATCTCATATCCTGTCCTGCTTCAGTAGCTTAGTTTCATTTAACAAATGTTGCACAGATCTTCACATTGTCTTACAATTGTTGATATGCATATTATTGTGATGCAAACCTTTTTGCAATGATTATTTGTATTTTCCTACATAAATATAAGAAAACTAATAGTGTCCATACTGGGTCAGACCAGTGGTTCAGCTAGTCCAGTATCCTGTCTTCTGACAATGGCCAGTGCCAGATATTTCAGAGGGAATGAACAGAGCAGGGCAATTTCGAGCAATCCATCCCTGTTGTCCAGTCCCAGCTTCTGGCAGTTGGAGGTTTAGGGACACCCAGAGCATAGGGCTGCAACCCTGACCATCTTGGCTAATAGCCATTGATGGACCTATTCTCCATGAATGTATCTAATTCTTTTTTTGAACACAGTTATTTTACTAGAATGTGATATACTGACTAATGAGGTGGCATTAGTACAATAACCTAAATGATCTCTTTTTCATTTAAACCACTCTAGTAATATATACAGTTTGGTCGAATAAGTCCTGCTGACTACTTTAGTCCTTTTTTCTGCTCATGTATCATTTATAAACCAATGTGAATTTCTGTGAATATATTTTGTATTCACCAAATAATTCTTGTGAACAAATTTCAATTTGTGGGGTCAGAGGTGTTCATGACATGTTCACTTAGATTGTGTGATGGTTAAGGCTGTGAGTTTGTCATGGAGGTCACGGAAAGTCATGGATTCCGTGACTTTCCGTGACCTCCGTGACTTCTGCAGTGGCCAGTGCGCCTGGCTCAGAGGCAGCTCAGGCAGCCCCTGCGCCAGGCGCACCAGCCGCTACTGGGGCAGTCTACAGCCTTCCATGTCACCCCCCACAGCAGCAGCAGAGCTTGGGTGTGGGAGGGGGCAAGGGGTTGGGGCATGGGACGGGGTGAGGCAGGCTCTGGGCGGCGCTTACCTGGGGGACTCTCTGGAAGCGGCAACATCCCCCTCACTCAGCTGCTAGGCAGAGGCATGGCCAGGCAGCTCTGCAGGCTGCCTCCGCTGAGAGTGCTGGCTTCGCAGCTCCCATTGGCCGTGAATCACGGCCAATGGGAGCTGCGGGGGTGCTGCCTTTAGGCGGGGGCAGCCTGCCGAGCTGCCTGGCCATACCTCCACCTAGCAGCTGAGAGAGTTGATTGTACAAATGTGATTTATATATGCAAGTACACACTGAATATGTAGGTATAGCTTAGGGTGCCAGTTTGAAAATTTGGACAGAAAACAATTGTTCTTCATGCTGCTCTTTCTGATGTCACACGTCATAATATTTTCAGGCTTTCTCTTTCTTTGTTATCCAAGCCAGCTCAATATCCAGAAAGTAACTGATCTCCATAGACCTGTGCAGAAACGATAGGTTTCTATACATGTGTGTTTCACATCCCTAAATGTACAGGTTTGGTTTGCATGGAATTCAACCTCTATTGATTTGCTTGTATTTTTAGTGGGGGTCACTAAACATGAAGCTGAAAGGGGACATTCCTGTGACTGCCAGCTTTTCCTTCCAATAGTCAACCCATAAGCTTTGGGACATCCATTTTTAACCTGGATACCTCTCTGGGACATCCAGGGTGGCATGACCCCACCTATTCCTCTTTAACAGCCCCATTGTTCCCCACCTATTCCTGGTCTCCTGGATCTAGGAGACTCACCTGGAATTCACGGGGAAATGTTTAATGACTCTTCTGATTTCCAGAGATGTTAAGCGTGAAGGATGAGGAGTTGCTATGTAATATGCTATGAATATTGATGTGTAATAATGGTATGACTATTATAAATGTCCTGATCAGTGAGAAAGAGCTGCTGTATAATCATGGTTACGGCCCTACCACATTCACAGCCACGATAAATGCATAATGGACCATGAAATCTGGTCTCCCTCCTGTGAAATCTAGCCTTTTGTGTGCATTTACCTTATACTATACAGATTTCACAGGGGAGACCAGTGTTTCTCAAATTCAGGGTCCTGACCCAAAAGGAAGTTGCGGGGGGGGGGGTGGGGTTTACAAGGTTATTTTAGGGGAGTCGCAGTATTGCCACCCTTATTTCTGCACTGTCTTTAGAGCTGGGTGGCTGGAGAGTGAGGGCTGTTGGCCAGGCACCCAGCTCTGAAGGCAGTGCCCTGCCAACAGCAGCACAGAAGTAAGGGTGACAATACTATACCATGCCACCCTTACTTCTGCGCTGTTGCCTTCAGTGTTGGGCAGCCAGAAAATGGTGGCTGCTGGCCAAGGGCCCAGCTCTGAAGGCAGCAGTGCAGAAGTAAGTGTGGTCATATCATACCATGCTATCCTTACTTCTCCCAGCCTGCAGCTGTCCAGCTCCAAAGGCAACGCCGCCACCAGCAGCAGCACAGAAGTAAGGGTAGCAGTACTGCAACCCCCCCCCAATAACCTTGTGACCCCCACCTCCCCAAATCCTTTTTGGTGCCTCCTACAATTACAACACCATGACTTCTCAGGTTTAAATTTAGGAAATCATGAAATGTACGATTTTTAAAATCCTATGTCCGTGAAATTTACCAAAATGGACTATGAATTTGCTAGGACCCTAATCATGATGGATTATTAGAATTTTCCTGAGTGAATGTAGTGATATACTTAATAAGTTGCTATTGGACAAACAAGCAGGGAATCATAGAATCATAGAATATCAGGGTTGGAAGGGACCCCAGAAGGTCATCTAGTCCAACCCCCTGCTCGAAGCAGGACCAATTCCCAGTTAAATCATCCCAGCCAGGGCTTTGTCAAGCCTGACCTTAAAAACCTCTAAGGAAGGAGATTCTACCACCTCCCTAGGTAACGCATTCCAGTGTTTCACCACCCTCTTAGTGAAAAAGTTTTTCCTAATATCCAATCTAAACCTCCCCCATTGCAACTTGAGACCATTACTCCTCGTTCTGTCATCTGCTACCATTGAGAACAGTCTAGAGCCATCCTCTTTGGAACCCCCTTTCAGGTAGTTGAAAGCAGCTATCAAATCCCCCCTCATTCTTCTCTTCTGCAGACTAAACAATCCCAGCTCCCTCAGCCTCTCCTCATAAGTCATGTGCTCTAGACCCCTAATCATTTTTGTTGCCCTTCGCTGGACTCTCTCCAATTTATCCACATCCTTCTTGTAGTGTGGGGCCCAAAACTGGACACAGTACTCCAGATGAGGCCTCACCAGTGTCGAATAGAGGGGAACGATCACATCCCTCGATCTGCTGGCTATGCCCCTACTTATACATCCCAAAATGCCATTGGCCTTCTTGGCAACAAGGGCACACTGTTGACTCATATCCAGCTTCTCGTCCACTGTCACCCCTAGGTCCTTTTCCGCAGAACTGCTGCCTAGCCATTCGGTCCCTAGTCTGTAGCGGTGCATTGGATTCTTCCATCCTAAGTGCAGGACCCTGCACTTATCCTTATTGAACCTCATCAGATTTCTTTTGGCCCAATCCTCCAATTTGTCTAGGTCCTTCTGTATCCTATCCCTCCCCTCCAGCGTATCTACCACTCCTCCCAGTTTAGTATCATCTGCAAATTTGCTGAGAGTGCAATCCACACCATCCTCCAGATCATTTATGAAGATATTGAACAAAACCGGCCCCAGGACCGACCCCTGGAAGCAACACAGTAGATCGATAAGCAACCTCTCAGCAATTGGGGAGGCAACTACAGGACATAGGCATACTTCCAGGCTCCTGGACAAAGTGACACAACTTCTTTTGCCAGGCTGGGAAACTAACAGATCAAAATGCTATAAACAGTTAAAAAGCATTACCAGGAGAGAAGGGATGTCAATTGTCAGGGGCTCTTCCTGCTGACAACAGAGTGAGATGGAAGAGAGAGACAGGTCCAGCAGGAGTGTGTGAAATCAACTGAGGTTTTCCTTGGTTACCAGGAAATGGTAAGCCTCGGGGAAAGGCATGCACATGTGTAGACTGTTCATTTTTTTAAGATCTGTTTTATTTGACATGTTTTTGCTCTAAACAAATAATATTTTGCTTTGAGAAGGCTATTTGGTCGCTGGTTAGCACTGTCATTCCTTTCAGAGGGCATAGAACTGCAGGCACTGAACTTAAGTCAGACCTGCTGAGTTAATCATGGTAGATCACAGGGGACAGCAGCCCAGGGCCCAGTCTGAGAGTGAAAGAAGCATGGGATTCCACCCTGAGACAGGTGACAGCTCAAGTCCTGAGAGGGGATGCAGTTGAAGAGACCAGGAGGAACAAGGGAAAAACTAAAGTGTTTTCTATGTCATGTTTAGTTTGTCATTCTCTGGCTTCCATAGAACTGAGAATCTCTTTGCAAATTTCACTGTTCACCATTCTTTCTAGGTGACCATGCCTTCCTTTTATATTTGTCTTAGACTAAGTCCCCATCTACACTTCCTACTCAGTGCACTCTAGACTCTATTAGTCATTTAGTAACTTTCTCTTTAACAGCCCCAGCCTTCCCCATTGAGGTAAAAGTCCTTCTCCATTTTGCCGATATGTTCAGTTGGGTAACATCAGGCCTAATATGTCTCACCTCATATGCCACATTTTCCTGAAAGTCTGGCATCTTGACTCTTGTCATCAGTATGCTGAGAAGATCAACACTGCCTGCAGAAGTGCTCCCCATAGAAGACGTTAGCAAGGAAGTACCACATTTTGCACTGCTTGCAAATCATAAAATCTGTTTCCCTTTTGAGGTTCATAATTCCTCAGACTTGTATCCCTTTTAACCTGTATAAAAGCTGAAGAGGAGAGAAAAGAAACAAGTGAAAGACAGTCAATCAGTCAATAATCCCCCCATATAGCCACAGAAAATGATCGCCAGCTGTAGCCCAATTAAATTCAACAATTTAATAGTGCACTAGTGTTCACAGGAGAATATACACATATACGAACTGTATACCCAGCCAAACTACTTTCATACAAACTGTGAGGATTTAAATATAAAAAGCACACTTCTCCTCAGGAGTCTTTTAACACTTGGTTAGAGCTCTTCAAATACAAAAGAAAGATGAAAAGGAAGAGCAAAGTCAATGAAACACTGGGCAAGGAGAGCCAATTAGTAAGTAAATCCACACTGTCTCTTGAACATAAAAATATAAACAGCATCTGTTAATAAAAGCAATAGCTTAACAGGTGCTCATAAGAGAATGCTCACTTATAATTTACTTACAGGTTAACCATTTGAAAGGTCACATTAAACAAGGCACATTTAGAGCTCACTTATTCTTTCCACCCCAGTTCAAGGCTCTTGTCTGCTGGTTTATGATCCCTACATGAGGAATGGAGTTATTCCTAATGTATGTCTTGTTTAACTTGGTCATTTTAATAGCCACCCCTTTTCCAACTTTGTTTTTATAGATATCATTATCTAGATGCCAGGCTGCATGTGAACTCCTCCTTACTCCCCAGTGTGGGCATGTAGTCCAAGTCACATTTTAGCCCTTAGTGCCTGGAGTTGGGCAGCTTCCTCAACAAGTATTTTTACAGAACTCCAATACTGGACAATTTTGTATCTCCCTGTGAAGCATTTGGTCCTAGCCGCTGTAGGCAGAATCCTGAATTTGATAGAGCATTCCTGTGTTAGGGATTCCATGTGAGCAAAAGACTAAACTGACAATATTTGGTATGGGTAGGACAATACCCATCAAGTTCAGTTGGTCAATAATAAAAAATAGCAATGCCTTTACTAAGTGTGTGCAAGGCACTGCCATGCTTCTCGCTTGCCCCCTAGGAGCAAGGACGTCCCTCCTCACACACTGGCTTTCTACCTTGGCTTTTCTGCTTGTTACAACATGATGGATTAACATAAGGTTTTTTCTTTTTCTTTCTGGAGGGTCTTAGTACACTAGTTACACTGTTACACTCACTGAATGCTTTGAGCAGGGGTTTGGACTAGATGACCTCCTGAGGTCCCTTCCACCCTGATATTTTATGATTCTGTGAATAGTACCTTACTTCATGAATAGTTCCATTCAATTCAATGGGAAGTCTCATGAGGTAAAGAACTACTCAACATGATCAAGGTTGGCAGAGTGGATCCCTTAGCCGCCAAGAATAAATGTCTCAAGCATTAGACCAAGAAAAAGTAAATGCTACCTTAGTTTTTGGTCAAGGATTCACGTTCCTTTATGCTTCATCCTTTTCTTGCCTACCTGTTCCAGTTCTTCCATTCTGAAAAGATTAAAACGTGTAAAGAGAAGCCCATATAGGCAGCCACCTATGGCCCTGTGTCTTTAAATGAGCTTCCCAGGAGTATGCTCCACTAAGATATATTTTCCATCACTAGCAGCAGGTGATATTGAGCCTGCCCCCGCCCCCCGCCATACCAGCCAAGACGGAGCAGCAACAGCGGCCATGGACAAGAGTGACTCTCCAGCGCAGCTCCAGTCTGTCCACACACACCTAGGCTGTGGATTTTAGGATACCGCTGTCTGCACCAGTGGCAGCAGCCAGGGTAGGAAGCTCCCACTCCAATGTGGCTGTGACCTGAAAATCCCCAACTCTAGGAATGGCTTTTTTGGGGTCTCTGCCCCTTTAAGGGAGCCTGGTGCCATGCCACTGTGTTAGTCAAAATGTCTAGTGCTGGCCTTGACATTAATTGTCCAATCTTTCTTCATTTGAAGTCAAATGCAGAGCTGCCATTGATTTTTTTCCAAATCGGAACTTACAACCTTCTTTCACAAGGCAGGTCTCTAACTAGAATATTCTGTGCACACATTCTGAGGGATGCTTTTAATTTAACAAGATTCGTATTGTTCAGGGCTAGCTGCACTTCTGATCCCCTTGGGGCTCTCTCTCTGAGTGCATGCCCTCCAAGTATTAGGCTTCACACCTTTACTTAGATGCGGTGGAATCTTGTGATTTTTCCACTCTCAGATGGGGAGCTGGGCTACAGTAGGAACAACTGCAGAGCTGGTATTTCAGTCAGCAGCTGCCACTCTCCAGCCACCCAGCCCTGAAGGCAGCAGTGCAGAAGTAAGGGTGGCACGGTATGGTATTGCCACCCTTACTTCGGCGCTGTTGCTGGCGGGGCGCTGCCTTCAGAGCTGGGCGCTTGGCCAATAGCCACTGTTCTCCGGCCACCCAGCTCTGAAGGCAGTGTAGAAGTAAGGGTGTCAATACTGCAACCCCCCTGCAACTCCCATTTGGGTCAGGACCCCCAATTTGAGAGACTCTCCCCCTGTTAAATCTGTATAGAATAGGGTAGAAGCACACACAGACCAGATTTCACAGTCCATGACACGTTTTTCTTGGCTGTGAAGTTGGTAGGGCCCAATTTAGACACAGTGGAACAGCTACAACAGGAGACATTAGGAAAGACCCACATCAACATGACCAGTGGCTTGGGCAGGCACCTGGAATGTGGGAGACCCAGTTTCAAGTCCTGTTCTAAATCAGGCCCTAAAACTGATGTTCACCTGTGAAAAGTTTCAGTTAGAATCATAGAATCATAGAATATCAGGGTTGGAAGGGACCCCAGAAGGTCATCTAGTCCAACCCCCTGCTCGAAGCAGGACCAATTCCCAGTTAAATCATCCCAGCCAGGGCTTTGTCAAGCCTGACCTTAAAAACCTCTAAGGAAGGAGATTCTACCACCTCCCTAGGTAACGCATTCCAGTGTTTCACCACCCTCTTAGTGAAAAAGTTTTTCCTAATATCCAATCTAAACCTCCCCCATTGCAACTTGAGACCATTACTCCTCGTTCTGTCATCTGCTACCATTGAGAACAGTCTAGAGCCATCCTCTTTGGAACCCCCTTTCAGGTAGTTGAAAGCAGCTATCAAATCCCCCCTCATTCTTCTCTTCTGCAGACTAAACAATCCCAGCTCCCTCAGCCTCTCTTCATAAGTCATGTGCTCTAGACCCCTAATCATTTTTGTTGCTCTTCGCTGGACTCTCTCCAATTTATCCACATCCTTCTTGTAGTGTGGGGCCCAAAACTGGACACAGTACTCCAGATGAGGCCTCACCAGTGTCGAATAGAGGGAAACGATCACATCCCTCGATCTGCTCGCTATGCCCCTACTTATACATCCCAAAATGCCATTGGCCTTCTTGGCAACAAGGGCACACTGTTGACTCATATCCAGCTTCTCGTCCACTGTCACCCCTAGGTCCTTTTCCGCAGAACTGCTGCCTAGCCATTCGGTCCCTAGTCTGTAGCGGTGCATTGGATTCTTCCATCCTAAGTGCAGGACCCTGCACTTATCCTTATTGAACCTCATCAGATTTCTTTTGGCCCAATCCTCCAATTTGTCTAGGTCCTTCTGTATCCTATCCCTCCCCTCCAGCGTATCTACCACTCCTCCCAGTTTAGTATCAGTTCTGACAAATCAGCATTTTCTGATGAAAAACCATGTTGTCAACCAGCACCAGTAACATGCTAGAACCTTCCCCAGGGTTACAATTTGGAACCTCTCCTCCTGGGATACCAACATGCAGTTGATCTCAGGAGAAGCAAACTTCAAAGGAAAAGAGTACTTGTGGCACCCTACAGACTAACAAATTTATTTGAGCATAAGCTTTTGTGAGCTACAGCTCACTGAAATTTGTTAGTCTCTAAGGAGCCACAAGTACTCCTTTTCTTTTTGCGGATACAGACTAACACGGATGCTACTCTGAAACTTCAAAGGGTATGCCTACCTTGTCCCATTAAATATCAGTCAATGGGGCAATCTGAACCCATTTTCCCCTTTCCTATGAATCTTCATGTAACTCCTTCTGTAATTAATCCCTGGTAGTCATATAGCAAACAATGACATAACAATTAAACAGAGGGACATATAACAGTCATTAAATGTTACAGGCATCTCCCACATTGTTCACAAATATATTATACAATATTTCACTTGTAATAACAGTCCCTTAGCATCTTAGACTGAAATTTCCCTACAATAAGGAACTGTTTACCTGCTGGTAGGTGGCAATGCACCACCTATTAAGCAAAGAGATATTTTAGCCCAGTTTCTTGCAAACCTCTGTTACTTAATTCTGATTATTTGAGACAGATGTAAAAAGATAACCTCTTTAAACTTTCTGTATTCTTGATGGCGTTATTGGCTTGCCTGTTGCTTCATTGACACCCTGTGTGGCATTTTTAACACCACGGGGACTCGGGAGAGGGGGTCATATATCTGAAGACATGAAATGCTAGCCGATAGGTATGTCTTTCCTTACATTTTGTTTTTAGAATTATCTTATTCTAGGTTCTGCTGTTTCTACATATTGATCATATCATTCTCACCTTATAATAAAATTGACATTTACCTGCCTGAGGTAATCGGCAATAGGGTTTTTGCTCTCTCCTTTCCCCCCTCCATTATCTCCTAATGCTAAAAATCACAATTTAAATTACATTTTATCCTTTACAGACCTCTGTTTCAGTTCATTTTAAATGACTAATTTACTTAAATAGCCTTCAATTTGCCTTGGAACTTTTTCAACTGAATGTGGTAAGAAAATAAAAGAATGTATGCGATCTATTTAAATAATTGCCCCTTAACATCTTTCAAACTATGCAGAATAATTTTCTAAGCAGCTATAGTGCCCAGTACTCATTTTCTTCCTATTTTTGTCCTTTGTCCTCATTCCTGTAACTGAGCCCACTGTCATCTGGTAGAAATATTTACCAGTTGGATCTGAATTGGCCTGGTAACAGTGAGAACACATCTGGAGTCTAGACTCAGCGGCTCTATGGGCAGGGTCATATCTCTGTGCTACATCAGCCCCAGCGCCTATTGCTGTTTACATAGGTGGTGTGCTGCATCATCTGTTTCAGCTGTCAGACGGATCAAGCCCCCCACTCCCCCATTCCCTTCATTCTGGAGAGCCACCAAGGGAACAGGGCCCTCTCCTTCTCACTGACCCTCCTCTTCCAACTATTATCAGCTGGAGACAGGAAACAGGGGACCTCTGGCATACACAAACAAGAGAGAGAGAGAGAAAAAAAAATCCCCCAAACCTATAAATTGTAGCATTATCAGTATATCAAAGCTGTGCTGTTTAAGACTATTGGATTCAATTTAGAAGAGTACCTTTGTCTGATATATAAATGAGCCTGCATAAAATGTTTAAGTGAGAGAATAATCTCTTGGTATCTGGGAAAGTATTTTCTAAATTCATTAAAAATCTATATGCTCTTCCCCTCTCTCCAAGGGAAAACACTGATGCCCTGAATCAGGAAGGCACTTAAGCATGTGCCTAAGTCCCATAGCTTTAAAATTAAGCACATGCTTAAGTGCGTGTCTGAATTGGGGTGCTTGCCTGCTGTGGGGTGCTTAAGGAACAGGTATAAAGGAAACTTTGAAATGGCATAGTAGTAACTTATACCACTATTGTGACAAAGGGGTTTCATGTATTTTGCCCCGGGTAGCTGCACTTTGGTGGTGAGTAAGGTGGTTTCTGTTTGTGTGCAGTACGTAGTCAGGGATTCTGTGGGATGAAAGCCATTATGCAAGTGTAAGAGGGTATGTCTACACAGCAAAGAAAAAGCCATGGACAACGTCTCAGAGCCCCGGCCAGCTGACTTGGGCTTGCAGGGCTCCAGCTACAGGGCGAAAAACAGCAGTGTAGATGTTTCTGTTCAGGCTGGAGCCTGTGCTCTGAGCCCTCCCCTCTTGCCAGGTTACAGAGCCTGGGCTCCAGCTGAAGTCCGAACATCTACACTGCTATTTTTAGCCCCATAACCTGAGCCCTATGAGCATGTATCAATTGACCTGGGCTCTGAGACTTGGTGCCATGGGTTTTTCTTTGCAGTGTAGACATACCCAGAGAGTACTGATTACTGTATAGGTGTTTTTCTTTTTGGGACTTATTACAAAGTAAACCAGTCTTAAAGAATAGGAGATAGAGAACCTGAGCTTTTCCCCTGAACTCATTGTAAATAACAGAAAAGATTACGTGCTAATGAAATGCTTTTCTTAAAAGGACTAGTAAATGTTTATATATTTGAAGTTTTGACATCTCTATGCTTCACACTCACTTACAGGTCCTATTCAAGATAAGAGGAATTATCTTCACACAGCAAGAGAACAGACCCATCTATACAGGGGCAGCAGGTTTATATAATTTTTGGTGGTGCCCAGAACGGGTCCAAGTCCTGCCCACCTCCCCCCACACACACCTGCCTAACACTCTGGGAGGGAGTTGGGGTGTGGGAGGATGTGAGAGGTGTGGGCTTTGGGAAGGAGTTTGGGTGTGGGAGGGGTGTGGGCTCTGGAGGGAGTTTGGGTGCAGGGTGCAGGCTCGGGGCTGGGGTGCGGGAGAGGGTGAGGCGCTTACCTCGGGCAGCTCCCGAAAGCGACCCCACACCTCTCTGGCAGTGGCTACTAGGCGGGGGGCTGAGGGGTCTCTGTGCACTGCTGCCCACAGGCACCGTCCCTGCAGTTCCCATTGGCCACAGTTCCGGGTCAATGGGAGCTGTGGAGTCAGTGCTCAAGGCGGGGGCAGCGCGCAGAGACACACACCCCCACCCGGGGCTGCAAGGACGTGCTGGCCGCTTCCAGGAACGGTGTGGAGCAAGGGTGGGCAGGAAGACACCTTAGCCCCACGGCGCTGCTGCTGGTGGTGGCTAAAATTGTGTGGGGATGGAAGGCGGGGCTGGGAGATGCTCTGCAGGAGGCGCGTGGGGGCGGCAGGTAGGGCTGGAGGAGAGACCCAGCCCGGAACATTGGTGGAGCCGGGCCCCTGCGCCCTAAATATTCCTGGAGCACAGTCACATATAACTCGCCGCTCCTGCATCTGTATGGAATAGACTTCAACCAATATTTAAAAACAATTCTTTCCTGAGAAATGACTAGGTAAAAATGGCTACAGCTTTTTCAACATATCTACTCCTGTTATGTATCCAGAGCCCATCTGCTTGCTTAGTAACAAAAACAAGGTTTTACTACTTTTACTTCTGCTAGTCCTATAGATAGGGCCCTACCAAATTCACAACCATGAAAAACGTGTTGTGGACCGTGAAATCTGATCTCCCCCTGTGAAATCTGGTATTTTGTGTGCTTTTACCTTATACTATACATATTTCACAGGGAGAGATCAGCATTTCTCAAACTGGGCGTCCTGACCCAAAAGAGGGTTGTGGGGTTTCAGAAGGTTACCTAGGGAGAAGGAATGTGTTACCTAGGGAGGTGGTGGAATCTCCATCCTTAGAGGTTTTTAAGGCCCGACTTGACAAAGCCCTGGCTGGGATAATTTAGTTGGTGTTGGTCCTGCTTTGAGCAGTTGGTTGGACTAGATGGCCTCCTGAGGTCTCTTCCAACCTTAATCTTCTATGATTCTATGATTTAGGGGAGGTCGTGGTATTGCCACCCTTACTCCTGCTCTGCCTTCAGAGCTCGGTGGCCGGAGAGAGGCGGCTGTTGGCTGGGCACCCAGCTCTGAAGGCAGCGCCCCACCAGCAACAGCGCAGAAGTAAGGATGGCATGATATGTTATTACCATCCTTACTTCTGCACTGCTGCCTTCAGAGCTGGGCAGCTAGAGAGTGGCGGCTGCTGGCCGAGGGCCCAGTGCACTAGTAAGGGAGGCAGCTGCGTAGAAGTAAGGGTGGCAATACCATACCATGCCAACCTTACTTCTGCACTGCTGGTGGTGGTGGCTCTACCTTCAGAGCTGGGCTCCCGGCCAGCAGCCACCGCTCTCCAGCTGCCCAGCTCTGAAGACAGCGCCACTGCCAGCAGCAGCGCAGAAGTAAGGGTAGCAGTACCGCAACCCCCCCCCATTAACCTTGTGACCCCCCCCAACTCCTTTTTGGGACCCCCTACAATTACAACACCATGAAATTTCAGATTTAAATTTCCAAAGTCATGAAATGTACGATTTTAAAAATCCTATGACTGTGAAATTGACCAAAATGGACCGTGAATTTGGTCGGGCCCTACCTATAGAGTTAACACCGCAGTAGGAGGATTGTGCTGAATACTATTCTGGTTTATATGCACCAGCAAAGTTGAAAACTAAGTTCCAATTGCAGGGCCAAATTCTGTCCTCATTGTTTACAATTGTACAATCTAATTAAAGTCAATGGGGTTGCCCACACAAAAATGAGGGAAGAATTTTGCTTATAGAATCATAGAAATGTAGGGCTGAAAGGGACCTCAAGAATTCATGAAGTCCAGCCTCCTGCACTGAGGCAGGACAAAGTAAACCTAGACCAACTCTCACAGGTTCTTTCCAACCTCTTATTAAAAACCTCCATTAATAGAGATTCCACAGCCTCCCTTGAAGCCTACTTCAGAACGTAACTGCCCTTATACATAGAGATTTTTTCCTAATATCTAAACTAAATCTTCTTTGCTGCAGATGAAACCCATTGCTCCTTGTCATACCTTCAGTGGACATGGAACAATTGATCACAATCCTCTTTATAAAAGCCCTTGCCATATTTGAAGACTGCTATCGTACTCCCTTCCACTCTGTCTTCTTTTCTCAAGACTAAACATGCCCAGTTTTTTTTAACCTTTCCTTATAGGTCAGGTTTTCTAAACCTTTATCGTTTTTGTTGCTGTCTCTGGACTCTATCCAGTTTGCTCACTTCTTTCCTAAAGATTCCTAAAATATTTATTTTTGGGGATAATGTGTAAGTCAGAAATAAGTCCTTTCCAACGTGGCTCCCTGATTCCAGGAAGAGTTTGCAAAACTGGCAGTATTAAAAAAATATGTGTAAATGGATTCTTGTGTCTCAGTGACTCCATGATTGATTTAATTAGATGCAGAGTTAGGCTAATGCTGACCATTTTGAAAATCCCACAATGTCATTTTACTAGTAATTTTTTCAGAGTGCATTTTTACAAAGAACCTAATTAGTTTTTGAGATTGAGGATCAAAAATGATCAACTTTACCAAAGACTTTAAATATCAGTTGTGAATCTTCCTTTCAAGAACACTGTGATTTGCAGCCACCAACCAAAAGAGCTAGCTGGACTCTTTGCAGAACAGAAAATGTAATTCAGATCATATATCATGACTCTTGAATGTAATATTTTTCTGAATAAAAAATGGCAAAAATCTCTCCTATTATGAAAAGCGAGATTGTTTTCCACTTAGACATAATGTGAATGTTATCGTTTCGTCATCACAGTATTTCCACGAAGAAGCAGTCCAGTTGGCCACAGCAAATAGGCAATCAAAAAAACTTCTGAAAGTGGAAGCAGACGTGTTAGAATTTATCTTGTAAACTAATACGTGGTAGTTCTTTACCTGATACGTGATGTGATATATAATTAGCAGAAGTAATATAACAGCCTACAAAATTTTCCAGTGACGTGGAGGTCATATCGTTGCTAAGAACTACAAGTGACTTGCTTCCTAGTAGAATTTTAATATCACTAGTGTGTTTAAATTAGAGATTATATGAACAGGGTAGGAAAACTTTGGGTACCACCAAATATAAGGAGGCTTGGATTTGGAATTAATTCTACAGGTACTTGCTTATCTGTATTTTTTTTGTGCACTATATATATACAACTAGTTAGTACCACTAGTAAAAAAAAAACATGATTAATCATTTAGAGATGTAAAAATGAACCTATTGTGGATACAGACATTGTCAATTCACTCATGCTTATGTGCTTCTGTAGTTTATACCTGACGTTAGTAGAAATTCCCAGTAGCAAGTATGAGAAATCCCTTTGCTTATTCATGTGTACCAGTTTCTCCCAGATGTATATGCTGATAGCTTTTCTAGCTGAATTAAACATAAATTTAAAACTAATTTGTCCGTATTCTAAATGTACTAAATATGGGCCCGATCTCTGTCTCTGTATCTCGTTCCCTCCAGAGAAACTTTGAGAGCTAATAAACATCAGTATTTTTTTTCTTTTTAAGTAGACTGTTAAGCACCTGTGATATGAACAAATGATGTGGGGAACAAAAATTTGATAATGGGTTCTACAATCTAGCAGCCAAAGTATAACAAGATCCAATGGCTGAAAGTTGAAGCTAGACAAATTCAGATTGGAAATATGGCATAATTTTTCACCAGTGAGGACAGTTAACCATTGGAACAATTTACCAATGGGTCATGGTGGATTCTTGATCACTGGCAATTTTAAAATCAAGATTGGATGTTTCTTTTAAAAGATCTGTTCGAGTTCAAAAGGAATGGGGAGGGATAGCTCAGTGGTTTGAGCACTGGCCTGCTAAACCCAGGGTTGTAAGCTCAATCCTTGAGGGGGCCATTTAGGGATCTGGGGCAAAAATTGGGGAGTGCTCCTGCTTTGAGCAGGGGGTTGGGCTTGAGGTCCCTTCCAACCTTGATATTCTATGAATGGTTTTGGTGTGAGTTCTCTTGCCCTTGTTATACAGGAGGTGAGAGTAGGGGATCACAAGAGTCCTTTCTGACCTTGGAATCTATGAACCAGTGAGAATCCCTCTGATTAAAACATCCATCATGCTTCAAATAATTCAAATGGGAAAAATATTAGTTTGGCATTAACTAAATGGGAGATTTTCTGCCACATAACATGTAAATTCAAAATTCTGCAACCCACATCAGCTCCTTAGGTAACATATGGCCTGATCTTTGTTCAGGTGAAGTCCATGAGAATTTTGCCTCTTCAGTAGGCGTAGGGCTTGGAAGACTAGGCTCAGGGAAGGGGAGGAGTGGAGCTGCAGTGCGCTCGCTGCTCGGGGGAGGAGGCAGAGAAGAGGTGGGGGGCGGGGCCTTGGGGAAAGGGGTGGAATCAGGGCATACCCCATCCAGCCCCCTGCTGTGAGCTGCGCAGGGCAGAGTACCCCCACGACCCCAGCCCACACCCCTAGCCCTCTGCCCTGACTCCTGCACCCCCCCACACCTCCACAACCCCAGCCCTGACTCCTGCACCCCCCACACATACGTAGCCCCCCCCCACACCCCCTGCCCTGCACCACCCACATCCCCATCCCCACCCTGAGCACCAAATGGGAGATCCTGCAAACCACCCCCCACATTCCCACATGCACCCCTTGCACCAAATGGGAGCTGCCCCAGGTAAGCGCTCCACACCCCAATCTCCTGCCCCAATCCTGAGCCCCTCTCCCTCACCTTAGCTCCTGGCCAGACCCTGCACCTAACCCCCAGCCTGCTCCTGCACCCTAACTCCCTCCCAGACCCTGCACCCCCAGCCCCGTGCTTGGTTCATCCCCACCCTCAGCTCAGTGCAGAGAGAGACAAAGAGAATGGGTTAGAACCAGGGAGAAGGTAGGTACCTGCTCTCTGTGGGTGGAGGGCGGGGGGATCCTGTTTGCCCCTCCCCAGCCCTGCTGCACTTGCAGTTTACCACCGGCCCCTCCCTTGCTCCACGGACCAACCCTAGCTCCCACCCTGCTATGCTTTTGCCCCCGGCCCCTGCCTTGCTCCAGTCAGCAGGGACTAATCCTCTCCCCATGCCCCACTGTGCTCATCTTGCCCCTGCCTTGTTCCAGGTGGGGACCAATCCTTCCCCCACTGTCAGGGTGGATAAAAATCAATGACTCTTTAAAAAAAATCAAAAAATCAGATTTTTTTTATTTAAATCGGATTTTTGAGAAAAAAACCTATCTAAAGATAGTTTTAATTAATAATAATTATATCTCACCATGGAATAGGCATGATAAATTCTAATTCTATAGTATGAGACAAAATATTAATGTAATGTTTAAGAAAAGTTTTGTAAATGAGTTATAATAGTTCATAGATTAGGGACCCAATTTTATGGGGTTCTAGAGGCTTCTGTATAGATTATTTAGGTTAAATTTTCTATCTACCCAATGGGACTCAATGCTCTGTCTAGAAGATAACATCAGAGATGCTTAGTTTTGCAGTTCTCAGACTGTCTATTTGTGTCTCCAGAGGTAACATGCTTGTTAACAGCAAAAATGTTTTTAAATAAATAAATAACATAAAGAGGTGAGAAATAACAGACCTCAACTCTATTGTCCCTCTGCAAATTTGTGTACACAGAGTCAATCCCTTACTTCTCTTTAAAAGTGAAAAGTTTCAAAAAGTTCAATGAATAGAAGATTGTTGGGGGCGGAGTAGATCTGGACAAGGAGAAGAAGTCTGGAGATAAATGCGAGAAGTAAGGGACATATGCTTTTTTGTTAAAATATTATGTTTGCTGTTGAAGAAAAAAATTCAGAATACTTAATGTTGTTATTTTAGTTAAATAAAACAATTTAAATGTCTGTCTGGGTGATGTTCTCTCCTAAAACAGCCTGGCAAGAAAATCCTCCAAATATTAACGATTAACCTGTTGAATTGGAGATAGTTCACCTTCCAGTGTCTTCATCAATATCTGCTTCAATTATTTTTGGTGAATGAAATAACCAAACAATCATTCATTTTCTGATATAGCTGTAAAACTCATCTGAAAAGTTTTCAAAATAAATCACTGTTTAAAAATGTATAGTGTGTACCTGCTAAAAATGAAACTACATCTATCGCTGAGTTGTGAAGAATATGTATTAAGGTTATAACAATCAACAAAAATGCACTTTTATGTAGAAAACCAAGATTAAATTGAGTCTTCCTGACTAGTGATTTAAATCATGATTTATATCAACTCCACCCTGCTCACTGTACTCTTGCCCCTGGCCCCTTCATTCCCCAGGGGGGCCCACAAATATGTTTGGTGCCGGGTCCACAAAAAGTTAATCCGGCCCTGCTAATGAGAGGTGTGCTCCTGTAATTGTGGACAAATATGAGCTCATATCATTTTTATACCCTCTGGTAAAGGTAGATAGGAGCTTATGAAAGATGCTGGCCTTGCATTGCTCATCTCAATTTTTTTGAAAGAACAGGTTGAAGTTTTCTGGTTTAAGATTAGTATGTGCTATTCAAGTTCTTGTTTGAAATATTATAGCTATCATTACATACCATAAATACTCAATTTACAAATGATTTAAAATCTAGAATATTCTCACTCGAGGTTCTGAATCAAATAAGATAGTAAATATGTGGCATGGTGCATAATTGAGAAGTGAGAGAATAAACTGGAGAAAGACTTCTTAGTTTGGAAACTGTTCCTGGCACATTGAGTGAGAATCAGTCATATCTATTTTACTCCATTTTATATATGTAATTAACACATTTGATGACAAGAAGCTGGATTGCCATCCAGTTGCAGAGAAAAGAATTTGTTTCTTTTGTAAATATTCCTATTATTTTTGCACAAAAAAGATATATAAAGTCCTCAGAGCAATGATAATTAAGCCAAATGTAATTAAATAAACCCAGTTTATATGCACTTTGGGTCAAACCCGGAAGCTCCTTCTTAATTGGTATTTAATCCTTATTAAAGCAGCCCCTCTCCCCCGTTTAGGCCAAATCTTGACCTTGGTTCTAAGTGGGCAGAAAGCCCATCCAAATTGCCATGGTTTAGCTGGGTTGTGCTTCCACAGAGAGATAAGTGAACCTGAGCGTGAAGGGCTTGTTCAGCAGTATCTGTGATTGCTCAGCCTCACCCACACCACTGGAGCCAGTGATACTGCCATGTAGTGGATGGAAGTGGGCAGAAAGAGGGTGACATCACTGGAGCAGCACTTTCCCAACATTCCTGAATGTGGACAGGATTTTCTCAACTGAGCAACAGTTTGAGAGATATTGATGGGGGCCTGAACTTCTGGCAGACAGTTCAGAAACAGAACAGTTTCTTCCAACAATCCCACCAACCCAATCAGAGCCAGGGAGACGGAACAGCAACCCCTCCCCCTTGCTAATTCTTAGGGGGCACAGAGAATCTCTATTAATGTTGAGCCCCTCTGCTTCTCCTGCAGCAGGTCACTCCAGAGGGTTTACTGCTGTCCCAGCGCTTCCATGAATGGACTGGAAAAGAGTCAGATCTTGTGGAGGGGAAACAAACTTAATTTGCATGTTTTCCCCATCTTCAGCAGCTCCAAGGGACCAACATGCAGAGCAACTGAGGAGCCTCTCTGCTTCTCCTCCCAAATTAGACTAAGAATCATTCAGACCAATGCCAAGCCATCAACATATGTGAAGTCCTGTGAGAATTTGTGTCATTGACTTAAAAGAGGAAGAAGTGAGTTAAGATATAGTCAGGAGTATAGGATTTGGTCCAATGGGACTTTTACTTGAAGAAACATAGAGCAAAGATTAAGGATCCTAAGATTTGACTCACTGATCAAAGTGTAATATACATTGAATGATGTTTTACTCTTACAACTGGGAAAAGTTTATAAGAATTACTATATTTATTAATTATTAGGCTTTTATGTGGGCACACAGGGCAATAGTAAAGATGAATTATATAATTCTTTAGAGTTAGATGAATCATTGGATTTTGCAATGTACCTAAGCAGCTTTGAACTATGCTTTATAAGCATAGAGTGATCTGCCTAAGATGAAAGTTGAACAAGAGCTCTTTAATTTTTTAAAATATAAAAATTCCTCCCTTCAGAAATGTGCCTTTTTATGAATGAAAAACTGTAGAAAGTGATGACATTGCAGTGTAAAAGGGCACCATTAAATTTAACCAAAACATTAAAGAACACAGACACTTTGAACTTGCTATGCTGGCTAATGTGTAACCTAATTAGATGGGTTAGTTGTTGCGCCCTTTATTATGTGGTAAATTCTTCCTGCAACACCTAAAGGACTTTGAACATTCAATCTTTTGTTTTCTTTCTTCTTTGTCTGGTTTAAACTAACCTAATGTCTCAGCCCTCGCCCCCTTCCCCTTCCCCTTCCCGACCCCTCCTTGTGTGTGTGTGTTGTCTTGTATTTATGTGGGAGAAGGGGCGTATTACATTTGAAAAGTAACTTTTGCTGGCTAGATCTGTAATGTTGTTTCCAGTATATGTACTGTCTGGCATATTATTTCATTTTAAAACAGTGATGAACAGATAGTATTGCTTCAGTGAATCTTGAGCTTCCTATTCTCTTCAGCTCTCTGATTGGTACCTTTATTGGCCTCATGACATCTACTAGTCTGACAGCACTGGAACCTGAAATTGGTTATCCACCAAATGAGGTCAATATAGAACAGGCTGTAGGGGTTCAGGGTCCATGATAGCCCTCTGTTGTTATCTAAGTTCAGCTCTGTCCTGTCAGGAGCACTTCTAGAAGTGAGAGCGGGTTGTTCTCTCTCCATGCCCTTTCAGTCCTTATCCTTTCTTACAATACTGGTGATAGTATTATTTATGACTATGATTATTATGTTGTTGTAGACACTTCTCTGCTTGGAACTAAACTGTGGGGAACCCCCAACTCATTTCATATTGGCCATATAGTAGTTATCAGATGAAAGCTCCTTGAATCTGAACCCTTTGTTTAGAGATAGGTCAAGGTATTAGTAAACAATCTACCTCTGTCCCAAAACTACTACCCGAGGAACCAGATAAATTAAGCTGGATTAATGTTTTGGAAAACATAAGAATACTGATGCTCTGTAATCTTTATCAATTTCTTGAACTGATCTAACTCCTTTTGAAGGTTCTGAAATGTTTGGTTAACCTTTTTCCATTCTTTTCATTTTTGCATGCTTCTGCACTTCTGGTTTCCGTCAAGAGACCAGAAATGTAAATGCCAAAATACCACAACAAAGAGAGTGCTCAAGATATTTCTGGCTTGATTTAGAAGCAGGAAGTATTTAGATTCTCATGATATTTCCTGCTGAAATTTTGCAAAGTGAAGCACTTCAGATAATCATCTGAACGGTTGGGTCTCTAATGAATTAAACTTGAACTCAGAAGAAGCATTAGAGCTGAGCCCTTCACAGCTGATCAGATTGTCCACCTATGGGAACAGATCCTCAGCTGACACAAATCAGCATAACTCCATTGAAATCAATGCTGATTTTACAACAGTTGAAGATCTAGACCATGGTCTCTCTGTATGTTGGTCCCATGGCAAGTCAGGCCTTATACTGGTGTTTAGAACCAATGGGCTACATTTTGGAAAGCTGTAAGCAACATGCATATGTAAATACTGGAAAATGAGTTCACATATACATGCCTGAGCATCTACATAGAGATTGAGCCCTTAAAAAAACCCCAGACACTGTCGCATTCTAGTCTAATGGTACAAAACTCCGTAGTATATAACAAGATCACATTGTTATGGACCATTACTGTAACATATTTTTTCTAAGAGACATGCAAATAGCATTTTCAAACCAAGTGTATATACAGTGAGTGATGATAAAAACTGGATGTTTACCTCACTGTGATATTTATCTTTAGCACACTATTTACATGATTTCCTAAGCTTAATATGGAAAATACTGCAAAAACTGTACGATAATCAATGTAACTGCTCAGTAGGTAGAGCAAATGAAGAGCAAACTGCTCCAGACTGGCAAACGCAGCTAAATATTAATAGTAGCCTTGTAGCCTTTAAACTGGATAGTAGAGCAGAATGCAGTGTTATTTCAAGGAAATTATATAATACTGTATCCAAGGTTGCTGCACAGAAATTACTATTACTTACTAAGAAACTAAGTTCATTTCACTGTTACTCTGTCTTTCCCCTCCGGCCCATCCATTGTTTCACCCACAGGTTGCATCTTGTTATCAGTAAATTTGTAAGATCTTCTGGGCAAGGACTGACTTTTTATATTATGTCATACATGTGGAGTTTAATAGACTAGTCAAATAAACAATTGGTGAGATTCTCATTCCACAATGTAAAGAGAATAAACAGAGATTTATGGAGATGATAAACTAAGATTCAGAATTAAAATAATTGCAAATCCCTGATCAATATAATCAAATGTCTCACATTTGGGCACCTAAAATTAGATATTTAAATCAATATTTGGACTGCAATTCAGGAGAGTACTTAAATACATCAAATCACATTGACATCAATGGGACTACTTGTGTACTTAAAGGGCATACATGCTGCTGCTTCGAATTTCTATATTGCCTAGGAGCCCTAGTCTAAGACCCTATTGTGCTAGGAACTCTATAAACACAGAACTAAAAGACTGTCTCTACCCCAAAGAGCTTACAATCTAAATATAAGACAAGAGATAACAGATGGATACAGAAAGAGAGACAGGCAGCCCACGGAAACAATAAGATAGTACTGGTCAGTATGATAGCCAGTGATCTCAGCACATCAGTGACTTAACTGTTGTCAAGAATTTTTGGCAACACAGAAAAGGAGAGTTTTAAGAAAGGTTCTTTCTGAAGGAGGATAATGAGTTCATTGTTTACAGGGAGCTCCTCCCAAGTGTGAGGGATAGCGTGGGAGCAAGCACAAAGGTGCTAGTTTAAACATTTACAATGTGTGTGATGGAGGCTGGTATCATGGGTCAGCTGGAGGCAGCCGTCAACCTCTTGGCAATGAATGAGAGGTGATAGTTGGGGCGGTGATAGGACATATAGGGCCTTGAAAGTGAAGACAAATAACTTATGTTTGATGCGATAGAGAAGGAGTCAGTGGAAGGATTCAAAGAGAGGGGTGACATGGTCAAAGCAACAGGCTAGGAAAATGATCTTTGCAGCTGCATTATGAATGGATGAGAGTGGGGCATGATTGCATTTGTCAAGGCCAGAGTAAAGGATGTTGCAATAATCCAGAGGTGGGATGATGAGAGCCTGGATGACCATTTTAGCAGTGTGGATGGATTGGATGGAGAAAGAATCTGTAAGATTTAGCCATAGCCTGGATGCAGGGCTAGTTCTAGGGGCCCGCAAGCAGAGTGGTTTATCTGGGTGCCAACTTCCAGGGGGCTCCATACTGTTGTGCCAGTCACCCAATTTTTAAATTTTTTCCCCCACAGATTGGCTGACCATTTTTTGTTTTTTTGCTTAGCCTCTGTTGGGGAAGGGGGGTTCTTGAATAAAAACTACTCACATATTTAAATTAGGAACATGTGTAAGCACCTTGCTGAATCCGTGCTGTGGAGAATTGTGATTGGATGGCAAATTGCTTATTCAGATAGTAAAAAAATTGTTAAAGAAAACAAAATATAGCAATAAAGATGCAAGGCTCGATATCTAGTCCTGCAAGATGTATAAAAACTACACTAATATGAGGACTGGCTATCCCAACCCTTCTCCTATTTGATTGTTCTTTCCAGAAGACTCAAATATGAGCAAATATCCAACTTACAAATACAGTTGAAAGGCAAAAGAAATAAAAATGTTATGACAGAGATACAAAACTGCTGCCCAGGCTTGTAGCCAGGCCACCTGAGACCAGACAATAACAGCTGGAAGCTAGCAAGAGTCATTACTGCCACAGAAGACCATAATCCTATTTTGGGGAAATGGACAGTGAGAGGGACCAGAGAAATTGCTAAAATGTACTTTAAATGCCAGGGTTATCCCAGAAACCCACAGATAAAGAGGAAAAGGTGTAAACTTGAGTCTTTGAAGAACAGCAGAGAACAAAACAATGTATACGATTTCCAGCAGCCACATTATACGCACCAGCATCACTGAAGTTGCCAACCCTAAATTGCACCTGGCTAAAATCACATCATAACCAGCCTGGAGTGAATCTTATTATTGTCAGTGTCCTGAGCAAACCAGCTAAATACTTTCAAGACTGAAATAATAATTATCTCAAAGATATGTATCCCCTTGGATTAATTCTGGCATGGTAGCTAGTGGGGGGTCATATAAAGACAGGTATCAGGTTACTGCCAAGGAAATGAGAGGATGCCATGTTAGTAGTGAACTGACTACACTGCCTGTGTTAAGTCTCTGAGCTTGTTCAGTGTGAACTAGATTTTTTGTCAGAAGCCTGAGCAAGGTCAGACTGAGCTGAGTTATAGTGCAGTTAACTTAAAAAGTGTGGCACTTCCTTTCCTAATAACCCTGATTCTTAAATACCTAGTAAACTCTACATTCACTACTCTGCTTCTTTCATTGTTCAAGCCCCGGTCTGCATATAATTGAATTTGTCTCCTGTATAGTCTATTATTTTGATTTACCACAAGTGTATCTCATTTTCTTGTGATCAATTTGATCAAGTCTCTGAAACATATTGTTGGCAGTCAGAGTCTCTTAATCCAATAAAAAAAGCCCAAACAACACTTTCTGAGCCTTAGGTGCTAAAGTCTAGTGATGTGGAATTGTAGGAGTAACTGGTAATTCACTTTTATATTTCTGGGACTAAATACTTTTTTTAAGGTGTTGAAAGGTCCATTGTGTTTCACTGAAAGTAGAAATCACACATACCAAAGACACGAGATTATCCCATGAAATAACACAAGCTGCAGGACTTCAATGGCATCTTTCCTCTCTGTATTGTATCCAAGTGCAAGAAAAGCACTAGTTTTTAAAAAATCACATCCAGCAATTTCTAAGCAAAGGAATCACCTGATCTTTTTAGAGTTTTAAATCTGTGTTTTTCCACTAGGAAGAGGCATATGTTAACTCCAAGACCAATTCAAACTAGCTGTAAAATCATAAAAATATCTCAGAGACAAGTCATCAATAACTATATGAGATTTAATAACCTGTAAGCCCTAAAAGCCATCTGCATTGCATAGAGGAATGAAACAAATGAAAAAGTGCTATGATGCAGGAAGGAATGAGCTGTTTTAATCTGTTCTCTCCCCCTGTGTTAATGTAGGGTTGCTTGTGACTTGACATGGAGTTACCTACATTAAAACCCATCATGAGAACCCGATGCTCCTCTTTTTGTGACTATATTCTGGAGCCACCATCTCAGTCTGTTTGCTGAGAGAGTCTCAAGAGACACCGAGAGAGCCTTCAAATAATTCAATTTATGTTGCAATATTTCTAAGGGAATGGATCCAGGCTCAGATCCCAGATTTGCCATTTGTAACATAAAGGAGCTCAGGTAATAGTATTCTCTAAGGTTGTAATCACTTTTTTTTTAAAATGAGGTGTTCTTGAAAGAGAAGCTGAACTATGGCAGGCTGTGGTAGGAAAGGAAACATCTTGTTTACGAATGTCAGCCAGCAATTAGCATCATTTAAAGAGTGGAACCACAACTGCTGTTTTTTGTTAGTTTTGAAAACCTCATTTCTTTCTTGTGGCCACGTTTTAAGAGGCAAAGTAGACAGCGAGACTCTGAAACGAGTTCACAAATAGTTGATTTCATATTTTAAAATCTTGCCTAAAACTGTCACCCCCCTCGTGTGGATCACAGATGGTGAAGAACTAATTTGTTACCGTTTGATAACTGCTTTTATGTATCAACGCTCTTATTTACTACTCTGTGGGGGGAAATGACAGACTAAAAGCAATTATGTGTTTTTCTTTCAGTTTTTCTTAAACCACTGTGCTCCTTGGCTTCCCCCCCTCAACTCCCCTAAATACGTTTCTTATTTGAAATATAGCATTGTGAATCTTTTACATATGTTGGTTTTCATTTAACCCTCTCTTTTGGTTTTCAAGAATGCATCTGGTCGAGCAGATCAGCTGTAATCATGATTGTTTATAATGAAAAGTAATAACACCCAGGAGTGTTTCTCGGTGACAGCGTATTATGTTTCAGTATTAAAAATGCAAATTGTGACTTTGCTTTCGAAAATTTGTCAGGAAAATGTTTCCACGTGCTAGAACAGCTAACACGATAGTTGAGTCTTCAATGTCTGCATTTTAGAAAGTGACCACCCTTTTCTCTAATGTTGGGACGTCTAATGCCAGTAGGCTTTCTAGTAAGTACACCCCCACACTTCAAAAAAGAGCCCTTCTAGGTGTATTTTTCAGTATATCATATCTTTTTAAATCTTTGACCCTGAGAATTCACGAACAGCTGAGTTTTTCTTCTTTGTTATTTCTAGTGACGTGCAAACCAGTCTTCTGATTTTTACCATTGAGACTTCTATTGTTCTGGTGGTGGCTTGTGCCTATGAGTGTGGTAACTCACCATACCCACTAAGACTGGGAGATGAGTTTGGGCATAAATCTTTACTTTACCAAACTATACAGTTTCAAGTCTGCTGCTTAATAGGGTCAAATTCTGCACTCATGCTCCATGGATTGACTGAGATCACAAAAATATAAATCAATGGGGCTACTCATCTGCTTAAAGGTCAGGATGTCTTAAATACCTTGGGGAAACTGAAGCTGCAGTGCAGAATTTGGAATGGAAAACTACTAGATTCATCAAGAAACTTTTAGGCACCTAGGCAATCAATGGGGTTTACAAAGCCTGGTGTAGGTGCCTAGGCTCACGATACAGTGAATGGGAAGAGATAGGTGCCTCTGAATGGGATTCATAAAACCTAGTATGCTAGCCGGCTCCTCACCTACGATGTCAAATTGAGCAGTGCCCAAGTCCTGCTCCTTTCTCAGAGATAGGATGACACTAAGCTGAGGGGAGAGATAGGTATGGTGGAGGGTAGGGATAGGGTCCAGAGTGACCTAGACAATTGGAGGATTGGGCTAAAAGAAATCTGATGAGGTTCAACAAGAACAAGTGCAGAATCCTGCACTTAGGACAGAAGAATCCCAGGCACTGCTATAGGCTGGGGACCGACTGGCTAAACAGCAGTTCTGCAGAAAAGGACCTGTTGATTACAGCGGATGAGAAGCTGGATATGAGTCAACAGTGTGCCCTTGTTGCCAAGAAGGCAAATGGCATATTGGGCTGCATTAGTAGGAGCATTGCCAGCAGATCAAGGGAAGTGATTATTCCCCTGTATTCGGCTTTGGTGAGGCCGTATCTGGAGTACTGAGTCCAGTTTTGGGCCCCCCACTACAGAAAGGTTGTGGACAAATTGAAGAGAGTCCCGTGGAAGGCAACGAAAATAGTGAGGTGGCTGGGGCACATGATTTATGAGGAGAGGCGGAGGGAACTGGGCTTATTAAGTCTGCAGAAGAGAAGAGTGAGGGGGGATTTGATAGCAGCCTTCAACTACCTGAAGGGGGATTTCAAAGAGGATGGAGCAAGGCTGTTCTCAGTGGTGGCAGATAGCAGAACAAGGAGCAATGGTCTCAAGTTACAGTGAGGGAGGTCTAGGTTGGATACTAGGACAAACTATTTCACTTGGAGGGTGGTGAAGCACTGGAATGGGTTACCTAGGGAGGTGGTGGAATCTCCATCCTTAGAGGTTTTTAAGGCCTGTCTTGACAGAGCCCTGGCTTGGATAAGTTAGTTGGGGTTAGTCCTACCTTGAGCAGGGAGTTGATGACCTCCTGAGGTCTCTTCCAACCCTAATCTTCTATGCTTCTCTGAAAGGCACCTCTCTCTTCTTGGGTTCTCAGCTGTGAACCCTTTCTTGGAGCAAGGCACCTACACTGTTTTCTCGTAGCTCAGTTGTTAGGATACTCATCTGAGAGGTGGCAGATCCCTGTTCAAATCCCTTCACCCCCCAGAGGTGAAGGGGGCACTTGAACCAGGGGTCTCCCGCATCCCAGGTGAGCATCTAACCACTAGGCTAAAAGTTATAAGGATGATCCTCCTCCTCCTCTCCTCTTCTTTCCATTATAGGTAAGCTCCGTTATGGGGGGATGGCCCAGTAGGTGAGCTCTGATCACACCTATCAGATTCGGCTCTGCAGAATAATTAGGCAGAGGAATGCCTATCTTCCTCCAGTTTGTGCATCACTCTAGGGCTTATGAATCTGGTCACCTCCATGGGGTTGCAGTGCGCATGAATCATAGAATATCAGGGTTGGAAGGGACCTCAGGAGGTCATCTAGTCCAACCCCCTGCTCAAAGCAGGACCAATCCCCAACTAAATCACCCCAGCCAGGGCTTTGTCAAGCCTGACCTTAAAAACCTCTAAGGAAGGAGATTCCACCACCTCCCTAGGTAACGCATTCCAGTGTTTCACCACCTCCTAGTGAAAATGTTTTTCCTAATATCCAACCTAAACCTCCCCCACTGCAACTTGAGACCATCACTCCTCGTTCTGTCATCTGCTACCACTGAGAACAGTCTAGATCCATCCTCTTTGGAACCCCCTTTCAGGTAGTTGAAAGCAGCTATCAAATCCCCCCTCATTCTTCTCTTCTGCAGACTAAACAATCCCAGTTCCCTCAGCCTCTCCTCATAAGTCATGTGTTCCAGTCCCCTTATCATTTTTGTTGCCCTCCGCTGGACTCTTTCCAATTTTTCCACATCCTTCTTGTAGTGTGGGACCCAAAACTGGACACAGTACTCCAGATGAGGCCTCACCAACGTCGAGTAGAGGGGAACGATCACGTCCCTCGATCTGCTGGTAATGCCCCTGCTTATACATCCCAAAATGCCATTGGCCTTCTTGGCAACAAGGGCACACTGTTGACTTATATCCAGCTTCTCATCCACTGTAACCCCTAGGTCCTTTTCTGCAGAACTGCTGCCGAGCCATTCGGTCCCTAGTCTGTAGCGGTGCATGGGATTCTTCCGTCCTAAGTGCAGGACTCTGCACTTGTCCTTGTTGAACCTCATCAGATTTCTTTTGGCCCAATCCTCTAATTTGTCTAGGGCCCTCTGTATCCTATCCCTACCTTCCAGCGTATCTACCACTCCTCCCAGTTTAGTGTCATCTGCAAACTTGCTGAGGGTGCAATCCACACCATCCTCCAGATCATTTATGAAGATATTGAACAAAACCGGCCCCAGGACCTACCCTTGGGGCACTCCACTTGATACCGGCTCCCAACTAGACATGGAGCCATTGATCACTATCTGTTGAGCCCGACAATCTAGCCAGCTGTCTATCCACTTTGTAGTCTATTCATCCAGCCCATACTTCTTTAACTTGCTGGCAAGAATACAGTGGGAGACCGTGTCAAAAGCTTTGCTAAAGTCAAGGAAGAACACGTCCACTGCTTTCCCCTCATCCACAGAGCCAGTTATCTCATCCTAGAAGGCAATTAGATTAGTCAGGCATGACTTGCCCTTGGTGAATCCATGCTGACTGTTCCTGATCACTTTCCTCTCCTCTAAGTGCTTCAGACTTGATTCCTTGAGGACCTTCTCCATGATTTTTCCAGGGACTGAGGTGAGGCTGTTTGGTCTGTAGTTCCCAGGGTCCTCCTTTTTCCCTTTTTTAAAGATGGGCACTACATCGTGCACACAGGCAGTAATTTCGGTGGACCTAGGGAAATTTTTACTGCAAAAATTTCAGTGCTAGAGCAAGTTTAGGCACTTACAGAGTTCGGTGTCAGCTGACAAGGCATTTTATGAATCCCATCCAGTGGAAGATTAGCCACTGGGCCAACAGGGCCCATGCCCAGGGGTCCTGGCCAGTTGGGGGGCCCCAGCAAAATGGGTGCCCGCATGCCCCAACCCTGCTCCCCAGCAGCAGACCCGGGAGGGCAGGGCTGGGGAAGCCCTCACACCCTAACACTGGTCCCTGGCAGGAGCACCCGGCGGAGGGGGAAGCCCCAGTGCCTGGAACCCAGCTGTGGTGCCAGGACTGGAAAGCTCTAGCTCAGGGGTGGCCAACCTGAGCCTGAGAAGGAGGCAGAATTTTCCAGTGTACATTGCCAAAGAGCCATATTAATACATCAGAAGCCCCTCATCAGCTCCCCCCACCCCGATCCCAGTGCCTCCCACCCACCGGCAGATCCACAGATCAGCGCCTTCCCCTCCCTCCCGACACCTCACAATCAGCTGTTTCATGGTGTGCAGGAAGCTCCGGAGGGCAGACGGGGAGGAGCGAGGACACAGCAGGCTCAGGGAGGGGGCAGGAAGGGGTGGAGTAGGGGCAGGGCCTGTGGCAGAGCCAGGGGTTGAGCAGTGAGCACCCCCCAGCACATGGAAAGGTTGGTGCCTGTAGCTCCAGCCCTGGAGTCGGTGCCTATACAAGGAGCCGCATATTAACTTCTGACGAGTCGCATGTGTCTCCAGAGCCACAGGTTGGCCACCCTTGCTCTAGCTCCCTGCCACAGCCTCAGGGATGGGGGAGCTCTCACTCCCTGCTGCAGCCCCAGGGCCATGGTGGGGTGGTGGTGGTGTGGGGGAGACAGAGCTCTCTGATCTTGGGGCCTGGGCGGGGCAGAAAGGAGCAAATGGGTTGTGGGGCCATAGTGGGGGGCTGGAACTGTGGATTCAATGGGGCGGGGGCAGAATGGGGTGGGGCTGTGGGCAGGGCCACAGGCGGAAAAGGTTGGGAGGGGCCCCCCACTTGCTCTGGCCCCAGACCCCACAAAACCTTAATCTGCCTCTGATCCTAGAAGGGCATGATTCTGGGATTTAGGTGCCTAAAGTGGCAGTTAGGCACCTAAGCCCTTTTGTGAATCTAGGCCTGAGTGCTTTTGAAAATTCCACTTCAGGCTCTCAAATCTATATAGGTCTCATTACATCCTTTACAAACATCTTTTGGCTCTAAATTTTCTATAGCCTCTGTTATTCTTCCCTGAGTAATTTTTTAAAATATTTCTTTCTTTTTTAAATATTATATCTCTATTGTAATATTTTGAAACAAATAGACTATACAAATGAGGGGCCTGATTTTGTCTCCCATGCTTGCATTGGGTAGTACCTTACTGCACAGGCACCCCACAGACTTCAGTGGGACTGATTGTGGAGTAAAATGCTATTCAATATGAGTAAGGGGGAGGCAGAATCTAGGCTATAGATAAATATACGTAAGAAATATCCCTCCAGACATGTTCACACAGCCCAGTGATTAAGCAAACTCTACCACTACCATATACAAAACCAAAATGAACTAATTAAAATGTAATGAGAGAGACAAACAAAACATAGAACAGAGATAGAATGCCCATTTAAAGAGGAAACCATCATTACAGAGCCCTTACAACAAACATAGTAGTCGCGCTTATTTTCATTCTTTAATGTCAGAAGCCCTCAATATAATCCATAAATTGTTTCCATATGTTTCAAATAAATCTCTGTTGTGTATTTTACAGTCAGCCTCTCAAGGCGGCAGTCTGAGTAAGGCTAGCAATTCTCTCCTCCTTTTGTATGTTTCTCAGGGTGAAATTCTTCCCTGGAAGTGGGCCAATACAAAGCCTACGCACCACGTAAGTCCCACTTAAGCCCATTGGCTTCAGCAAGAGCCGCACTTATGAAAATCAGGCCCAGGGTGTATACGTTTGGCCATGCAAAAACTGAGGCAGCCAGTGTCGGTGGCCCCTTTTTAAAGTGTTGGCCTGAGTGTGTCTGTTATTTTTGCTGTATTTTAGATCCGCCATCATTTTAATAATTATACAGCCTGGAAACTGTTTTATTTTTTATAGTCTTTGACATTATAATAAAGTCTCCAATTTTGCAACCCGAAACATCCATGAGTCTGAGTCCAGCTCCAAGAAATCACGAGATTAGTCTTAAAATAACACATTTTGTATACTTTATAGTTGCCTTCTAGTTTTTGAGCCTTTAAGATACATTGGGGCCACATCTTCATGGTTTTCTCCTCAATGATGAACTAGAAACTTACTTTTTTACATGGACGCTAAGATTCCTCAGATATTCACATGACTCCAGGAGCTAGGGCTTAAAGAAACACATCAATTATAGTGAGACTCACAATAGAACCATGAGACTTGGAAACACAGAGTCTCACATGTATTATTTACCTGGAAGTTTATTTAGAAAGGGAATATAGAGAAAAGACACAGTTGTCTTCTGTTCTCCTTTGGCATCAGATGAATTCCTCAAAAAGGTCAAAGGGAGAACTACGCTCCAGCACAAAGCTTAATCAACACTTGAAGTGATGCATTGACCTAATGGAGGCTCTCTGTATAGGAGTGTCTTTAACCCTACATGGAAAGGAGCAATAGCTTCAACAGTAGTGATCTATGAGATGGTTCTATACTCAC
Source organism: Natator depressus (assembly GCF_965152275.1). Taxonomy (NCBI): domain Eukaryota; kingdom Metazoa; phylum Chordata; order Testudines; family Cheloniidae; genus Natator; species Natator depressus. The sequence continues at coordinate 34,617,912 of NC_134236.1, forward strand.
AAAAGAAAAGCGCTTTTCTTTACAAAAGGCCCCCATCATCAAGGGGCTTTGCCTATTTTGCTTGTTGTGAACATATTTGTGGACAGAATTAGGGCATAAGGCAAGAGTGGAGGGTAGTGATGAAAGGCTTAGTGTGGAAGGGCTAGGGGCGGGACTTGAAGCTAGGAGAGCATGGGTAGGTGTAAGAGAACGTTGCGGGAATAAGAAGAATGGATCCAATATTAAGACAGAATGTGGGGTTCATTGAATCAGGGCAGTGGCTGAAGAGGCAGGCAGGAGGAACAGACCTGCATTAGGTGGAGAAGCAAGCTAGCTGATGTGGGTAAGTATTAACAGCCTTCTCTCCCCTACATGTGCTACAACTATGTTGAAGAACCATCCTCTCCTCACAGGGAATTCATGGACACACAAATCCCGGGCAATATCTTCTCAGCAGCCTACAAGCTTTGATTATAACTTCACCCAGTTTAAGTTTGATTTTATATATAAATAATGGGTCAGACATTCAAAGTCAGGCACATACAAATAATTGCATATGACCAATTTCTGTGTACAAATGGCAGATATGCAAGTGCAGATCAGGTAATGCATCTATAGAAGGCCTGCTAGATGTCTAGCTGGCCACTGTATATGTTACTCCCATCAGTTTGCATGTGTACGTCTGGTATTTGCATATAAAATTTAGGCAGTAAATATCTGTGCTTGCCTCACTTTGAAAAATCTAACCTATTATCTTTTGAGATGTTCATAAAATTTGACCATAACCCTTCTCAATTCACCAATCTATGTATATGGGGCATGTATACCCCTTGCTTTTGTTAGTGTGTGTATGTGGATGGGTAGATGGTGCGGGGAGGGCATGGGAGGTGGGGTGGGGTGGGTAGTTGGCATCTGCCCTTAGAGGAGATTGGTATTGCATGAATTTCAGAATCAGAGAGGATGTTCCGTGTATGGAATTAATTGTATGTGAGTCCAAATGTGACAAGGATATGGCATTAAGATTTTTAAGGCATGTGATAAATGTCTGGAAATGGGTACAAACATGGTTCAGTGGATCTTGAAATAATGTGCAAAACTCTGTCAATCTCCCTGATGTTACTGTTCTGAAATCATTTGACTCTGCTTTTGCTTTTCTTACATGGCTTGTGACACCTTTTTAAGTAATACATCATTAGTATGTCTTATTTTGATGGTGTATTCCTTAAAAACTGGCAAAGAGTTTTAACTCACAAGGTATCAGATTCAATTTAAGTACAGGATTTAGGGCACGCCAAGCCAAGGTACTTCTTGCCAGCAATTTGACATCATGTACAAATAAGGTTTGAATTCCTGCTCTGAACGGATCATTTAGCTTGTTTGAATATCATTTAGACTAAGGTAGCTTTATTTTTTGAAGCTTCAGTAGTGTCAAGTGTTGACTTTGACAGATTTATTGAAGCATTGGTTCTACATTAAACATATGTCTTCAGACACAGCCTGAATATATGCACTGTAAATGTGAAATCCGAAGTATGGAAAGTCAGCTACCCAACTGGATAGGAAAAGTACAATACATATGTGCCATAAACTATGGCCAGTGATCCTCAAATGCACCAAAGGGAGTGCAAGGATGCTCCAGCACAGCCTGTGTGAGCACAGGCTAAGTATTGGTACTAGTTACAGTAAAAGTGCTCTCCCGTTGGCATAATTACTCCACCTCAATGAGAGGAGGGAACCTATGTCGGCAGGAGAGTGTCTCCTGCCATCATAGCACGGTGTGGACACTGCTTTAAGTTGATGTAACTTGCATCACTCTGGCAGGTGGCTTTTTCACACCCCCGCGTGACATAAATTACATCACTTAAGCAGTCGTGTAGATAAGCCCTACATGTAGTCCTCCATTCTAAGCAGAAATAAGTATCAAGTAGAGCTGATCAAAATTTTTTTTGACAATACAGTTATCCATCTATTTTGACTAAACCAATTTTTTCATGAAATCATATCAATGTCAACAACATTTTGTTTTGAAAAACAAAATGGAAAAAAATGTTTAGAAAATGTTGAAACATCCTGTTTGACATTTTTGTAATGGCAAGTTTTGATTTTTCATTTTGTAACAAGAAGTTATTTCAAAATTAACTTTATTTATATATTATATATTATATAATATATAAATAATTAATTTATATATATATATATATTTATATATATAATATATATATATTATATATATAAAATCACAATGTAAACATTTCCATTGGCCCAAAACAAAACTGTTTTTGGATTACATTTTGTGAAAAATTTCAGAATTTTAGTTTTTTTTCTTTAAATTTTCCATGGGACAGAAAATCAGTTTTTCAACCAGCTCTAGTCTAAAGCCCTTGTGTGCCCATTTGTTTACTCTCATGACTGCATGATAAGAGGTGGGTATTTGGTTAAAGAATGGGCATGTCTTAGAAAACATGGGTTTATATGCAATCCCCAGCATGCTGTTATGCACCCTTATTTGGGCTCACTCCTGCTACCAGACTGGAGTAAATTGGTGGCTACATAGTAAACTCTCATCACTGGCCTGGTTCTTAGACTGCCAGGGGAATAAATTCCATACAGCAGCCCCCAGCTCACATGTTGCTATAACCAAAGGTCTAGATTTCAGTTTAGAGTATGATGAAAACTTTACAGTGAATAATTTATTTGAATTTAGTACTTTGGTGTTTACGGATTGACACTAAATTTTATGAATTTGTTCACTAGTCACAATTGTTTGACAAATCTTTTTATGTATTTGCAGTATTGTTGTAGCCATATTTGGTCCCAGGATATTAGTGAGACAAGGTGAGTGAGGCAATATCTTTACTGGACCAACTTCTGTTGGTAAATTTCGAGCTACAAAATACAAAAAGAGCTCTTCTTCTCAGAAGCCTGTCTCTTTCACCAACAGAAGTTGGTCCAATAAAGATATTGCCTCACTCACCTGGTCTCTCAAATATTTTTTATGGATTTTCAGGTTAGAAAGGACCATTATTGCCATCCTGCCTGATCATAATGGTCTCTTCTGCCATTAATGTCTATGAAAATATTTGTCACACCTTTGCAAATAGCGAACAAACAGCAGCCTTCAGGATTTGTGAATTAATATCCAATCTGTGTCACTGGGCAACCAAGTCATATAGTAGGGTTTTTTTGTCTCTTTGGTTTTGTTTTTATTGAGCAGTTATTTGAAAAACCAAAAGGTTCGTACCCCTTGAATTTTGAGATGCCTCAGTCTGTATAACAAAACAACCATTTCTGTGACAAATGGAGGGATTTTCACCAGTGCTCAGCTTTGGCCTAACTCTCCTTCTATTGAAGTCTTTGGGAGAAAAGTTATGCCCACACTAAGGATTTTTGAAAATCTCACCTGCTAACTATAAACATATTGTAAAGATGGGCTATACATTCTATTCTGGGTTTTCTTGAGATAGGGCAACAGATTTTTTTACTGTGTTTTTACTAAAGGCAGGTCTACACTAGAAGAGCTACATCCGCACAGCTGTACTGATGCATTTGTGCCGCTGTAGCGTGTCCGGTGAAGACACTGTATGCCGACGGGAGAGCGTTCCCCAATTGGCATAATTACTCCTCCTCTGCTAGAGGTGGAAGCTATGTCAGTGGGAGAGCATCTCCAGTGACATAGTGTTGGTGTGGACAGTGCTTAGGTCACTGTAACTTGTGTCTGTGGGGTGTCTTGGGATGTTTTTTTCACACCCCTGAGTGATGCAAGTTACATCGACTTAAGTTGTAGTGTAGACCTGCCCTAATTGAAGTTTACAGGACTGATAAGTTACCTACTTAAGGACATGATCAAGCAATTGAAATTTGCAGTCCAATCAGGTGAAACTAAATGTTCATACAGATCAGATTGCAGCATCGTGTCCTTAATTTGTATTCAATTTTAAAATGTTCCATAAATAATAAATAATGTTTAGACTAAATAGCAAAGGTTACAGTTAGCTCAGTTTCATCATCAGAAGGAAGTAGAAGTTATTTATTACCTGGGGCAAGTTGAATCATGACACGCATTAACAGCTAACACTGTATAATTAGTGATACAAAAAGAGAATCACATATTGAAATTCAAAATGTACCCTTCAGTGCTGTGCTTAAAATTTTTCAAGAATGTACTACTTTAGTTAGGATGGAGTCTTTTGTGCTCAGCAGAGAATAGATGCAAGGGTAGCCAATGTGAAAAAAACAAACTATTTTATGGCTTATTATTGGTATTGGTATGCAGAAATAAAATACAATAAAATTGCTTGGAAAATGGAACAAATACTTCAATGCTCCTGTTTTGCTTTTATCAATTGTTAATTTGACAAATGAATGTTTCAAAGATCTGGCTCTGGGTTTTGCTGCTCTGGATCTGCTACACCATATGTTATTGTGCTGTGTAGTGAGGGTGTTGCATAGCTCATTTACTATCTCTGGTATCAATGTAAATTTCTGCACTTCTGCTGTGCTAATGATAAAACTATCTTTTTTGGCATTCTAAAATGATCATCTCAAATATTCCCATCTTATATCGCTATGTGATGTTTACTTGCTATATCACTAACATAACAAAGGAAAGGCAGCTTTAATTTAATGTTGTGTAATGCAAACGTGAGTTACTGTATATCCCTTAACAGCCCATCGTTAATTTCCCTTGCATGCTGTTTCCAGGTTTCATATATTGCTGGTTGTTGTGATAGTATGTGAAGTATCAGCTGCTGTTTCACAGCTTGGATTTTAAAGGGTCCAGAAGGAGAGATCAAAAGCTGAATTTCTAATATTGCCTCTAATGGAGGAACTAATACCCAAACAAGCGGGATGTAGATTTCTTTCCTAACAGAATGTTGCTTTTGCATTGCCACACGAATAATTTTGCACCATACAGGACATTTTCCAAAACAGATTCTATTCCCTATAGGATCTTATACCACCCTCATCCCGTTAGTATCTAAGTGCCTATCAGTAGTGCATTTAGTGATGTGATTGAGGCTTCATCTGCATTTGGAGCTGGTGATGTGATTCCCACCTCGAGGAGACATGCGGGAGCTCAATGAGAGCTAGTGCACGAAAAATAGTATTGTAGTGGCCATGCTGCTGTGGCTACACGATTATTTTAGCACACTAAGCTCTTATCAAGCTAGCACAAGTATGTCTCCTCAAGCTAGAGATCACATCCCCAGCTCCAAGTGCTAAGGGTATGTCTACACTGCAAAAAAACAAAAACCCATGGCAGCGAGTCTTAGAGCTTGAGTTAAGGGACTTGGGCTTGTGGGGCTCATGCTATACGTCTAAAAATAAGAGTGTAGACATTCTTGTGACACTGGACCCCATATTCTTCACAGTGATATTATGATGATGTGATTATGACAGAGTTGGCAATGGGCTTTGTTGCAAGGGTAGGTTCCTGGGTTAGTGTTTTTGTTGTGTGGAGTGTGGTTGCCGGTGAGTATTTGCTTCAGGTTGGGGGGCTGTCTGTAAGCAAGGAATGGTCTGTCTCCCAAAATCTGTGAGAGTGATGGGTTGTCCTTCAGGATAGGTTGTAGATCCTTGATGATGCGCTGGAGAGGTTTTAGTTGGGGGCTAAAGATGACGGCTAGTGGTGTTCTGTTATTTTCTTTATTGGGCCTGTCCTGTAGTAGGTGACTTCTGGGTACTTGTCTGGCTCTGTCAATCTGTTTCTTCACTTCAGCAGGTGAGTACTGTAGCTCTAAGAATGCTTGATAGAGATCTTGTAGGTGTTTGTCTCTGTCTGAGGGGTTGGAGCAAATGCGGCTATATCTTAGAGCTTGGCTGTAGACAATGGATCGTGTGGTGTGGTCTGGATGAAAGCTGGAGGCATGTAGGTAGGAATAGTGGTCAGTAGGTTTCCGGTATGGGGTGGTGTTTGTGTGACCATCGCTTATTAGCACCATAGTGTCCAGGAAGTGGATCTCTTGTGTGGACTGGTCCAGGCTGAGGTTGAGGGTGGGGTGGAAATTGTTGAAATCCTGGTGGAATTTCTGAAGGGCCTCTTTCCCATGGGTCCAGATGATGAAGATGTCCTCAATGTAGCGCAAGTAGAGTAGGGGCATTAGGGGATGAGAGCTTAGGAAACGTTTTTCTAAGTCAGCCATAAAAATGTTGGCATACTGTGGGGCCATGCGAGTACCCATAGCAGTGCTGCTGACTTGAAATATGTGAAATATTTGTGGGTGAGGACAAAGTCACAAAGTTCAGCCACCAGGTTTGCTGTGACATTATCGTGGATACTGTACCTGTCGGCTTGTAGTCCATCTTTGTGTAGAATGTTGGTGTAGAGGGCTTCTACATCCATAGTGGCCAGGACGGTGGTTTTCTGGAAGATCACCAATGGATTGTAGTTTCCTCAGGAAGTCAGTGGTGTCTCAAAGATAGCTAGGAGTGCTGGTAGCGTAGGGCCTGCGGAGAGAGTCTACATAGCCAGACAATCCTGCTGTCAGGGTGCCAATGCCTGAGATGATGGGGCGTCCAGGATTTCCAGTTTTATGGATCCTGGTTGGGGTTCTAGGGGTGTGTCTGTGCAGATTTCTTCTTGTGCTCTTCCAGGGAGTTTCTTGAGCAGATGGTGTAGTTTCTTTTGGTAACCCTCAGTGGGATCAGAGGTAAATCAAAACAGAGAAGTGTTTTAAGATCATCATAGAATCATAGAATATTAGGGCTGGAAGAGACCTCAGGAGGTCATTTAGTCCAATCCCCTGCTCGAAGCAGGACCAACTCCAACTAAATCATCCAAGTTATCTTGCCTAAAAGCTCATAAAACTCACCATTATCAAGAATGCCATAGGCACAAAATGAGAGGGGGAGGGGGAGGAGGAGTAAAAACCTCACCAATTTTGTTCCATATCAGAAAACTTGAAAAAAATAAACACTATAAAAAGACTCCATTGATGTTGGTAGGCCAAAAATATCTGACCTCCTTGTTTTCATGGCTGGAGGTATAGACTGTGATTCTTGAAGGATAGCCCTTTTTTTCAGTCATTATTATTGCTTGCTTATATAAAACTATCAAGGTACAAATAGGGATAAATGTACTTATAAACATAAAGTCCAGGAAGATGCCTGAAGACAAGCACCCATGTCCATATTTAGGCACCTAGCAGCACTTTTTGAAAATCCTATGATTTATTCAGATGTCCTCATAGGAACTTAGAAGTCTAACATTAGGCACTTACTTCTGAAAGCCTTGGCCAAGAGATTGAAATACGCTAATACAAAACAAAGAACAAAATCCTGCTCCTGGGGGTATGTAAATTAAAAGCCTGAACTAGTGCAGTGCAGGCAGTGGACAAAAAATTATCATCCGTAAGATGGGTAGGAGAGATGGCTTTTCCGAAGATATATGAAGATGGGACTAAATATATATATATATATATATATGTTAGCTGGGAGGCTGTTCCAGGAGGGTGGCATAAAGTCAGAAATAGGAGAAAAAGATAAAGACAGTAACAAGGAGAGAGGACTGGGGCTGAGGACTATTAAAAAAGACAATTTCAATAATTTACTGTGTAATTTTTGTCCTTTTGTCTTAAATTATTGACTCTCCTATCTCTTGCAGCTTGATATTTCTTTAAATCTTATTACCTTATTGAGCCCAATCCTGCAGTCTACCCCCATTCTAGCACAGCTCCTACTGAATTGAATGAAAGTTTATCTGAATTAGGATAGGGCTCATGGGAGTTAGAAAACCTGACACTGAAAAGGAAATAGACTTATTTCCTAAGTTAGGGGTGCAGACATTCCTTGTTTATATAACATAGACTTTCTCTGATATTTTCCTGTGGACATATTCTCTGTGTAGGAGGATAATTTTCCCTCAGAAAATTTTTTTCTTTGCTGTAAAAGTGACATATTCTGGAAGTGTTGTTTTTCTAATTTTTTCTCCAAGTTGCAAATTTGATGCAAAACTCACTGGCCCTTTTTTGCTGTTTAAACTTGGTGCTCAGGGGAATGTATGTGACGGGATGAAAATCTGGGTCAGAGCATGAAATTCCTTTTATTTGTATTCATAAAAAATGCACTCCACGCATCAAAGGGAAGAGGTGTGAAGTAGTAAAAAAGAGAAAGGAGAGAAAAATCAGACTAAAATATTCCCAGATCTTACATTTACTTCAAAAACACACTGACAATACTTGAAATGTGATAAGTTTGCTCTAACCATGAGAAGAAAAAGTTTTCAGTATCAACCAACCTACTATTTTGGCTCATTTCTTAAACCAGAGAATGGGGGAAACATTTCTAGGTATTCAGTGCCTCTTTTATATTAGAGACAGGACAAGGCTCTGTACTCTAAAATAATCCTGACATTTCCAAATTTTTAGAGACTAGATTTTCAATATGTAGGTTATGGCATACACCATGAGAGGGCAAAAAGCACACAAGCAACTACAATAAGAAAAGGGATAATCAAACACCAAAAATGCAGGAACCACCATAGACTTGTGCCATGGCTAGCCTAATATTTGAGTATTTCTTGGCGCAAAATTGCAATTTGTGCATCTTGCTGGCACTGCACTGGCCAAATATTGGACACATTTTAATGGAAATCTGCTTCCTAATCTGTTTATCATCTCAAAGATGGATTGTGTTGGATGACTTCAACATCCATGCCAAAGATAATTTAAAGGTCAGGTCAAGATCTTATATGCACCATGACAGTTGGTTTCTAACTGAACCCAGATACCTTGGGTACACTTAAAAAGTACCAGTTTGAGATATATTCCTGATATGTAAAAATGGGAACTATCAGTAAAACTGGTATTAGCTCACAAAGCACCTTTTTTTTTAATGTCTTGAAACTTTTTATTAAGGCAGTTACAACAAAATGTTATCATATTACACTGTGCATCACTTGCTGAGGAACAGGTTGTTATTCAAAGATCCTGGCTAAACATTCTGGCTTGCTGGCGGGGGAGCCCTCCTCCTCTGAGTACGCTAGAAAGGGTGAGCAAATTTCTAAATACCTATCTTCTTTTTTGGCACTTTTCTTATGTACACACAGCTTCTCTCTTCCAAGAACACTCCATATTTTACTATGCCACAATTCCATTGGAGAAGGGGTCACATTGTTCCAGTAATGCACAACACAAAGTCTAGGTGCGAACAACAAAAAAGAAATTAGTTGTCATATTCAGGGTCATCTTTTTGGGCAGGACTGAAGGTAGACGGTGGAGTGTTTCTGTTACATTTCTTTTGCATTAATGTACAGGGAGGGCAGCAGGCTTTGGCTCTGCAAAGAGTTCTGCAACATTTGAATGATCTGGTGCTCAGCTGCTCGAGGATTTCCCTAACACAGAGTATAAAAATAAGAAATAATTTTATAAGAAATAAAATAAGAAATAAATTTATAAGAAATAATAAATGAATAATCATTCATTTAAAGTGGGGTGCTGTAGAAATTGCCATACTGGCCTACACCAATGGTCCATGTAGTCCAGTTTTATGTCTCTAACAATGGCATGCACCAGTTGCTTCAGAAAGAGGTGCAAGAAATCCTGAAGTAGGTAATTATGGAATAGCCTGCCTCCAGGGAAAATTTCTTACTATCCCCATTAATTAGAGGTTGCCATATCCCCTGAAATCTTGAAGTAGAAGGGTTTATATACTTCCAAAATTTTTATTAATGTAACATATAAATTCTCCGTCCATTTTTTAATCTTGCAAGCTCTTGGCTTCAGCAATGACTTATGGCAGTGGTTCTCAAACTGTGGGTTGGGACCCCAGAGTGGATCGCGACCCCGTTTTAATGGGGTTACCAGGGCTGATGATTCTTTAATAATTCATGTACCTATGAAATTAAAGGCTACTACCAAACCCTCCACAGAGTAGATAGTGTGTTAAAACACTGTCATAGTTTGAGCCAGAAGGTGGCTGTAAAACTACAATTCTACAGTGGGCAGGGGCAGAGGTGCACTGTCCCAGCAGTACTTCCTGGTGGTACACCTTAGGTAGGCACAATGGCTCCAAGACCCTTGGAATATCATGGACTAAAGTGGCTCCTGCTACATCTTTTTCTAAGGGTACACACTATACACCCTCCATCCGCACTTGTTCCATGGCCCGTTGCAAAGGGTGCAAATTTGTGGTCCTAACATCACTATGTTCCTTTCTGCCTCTTTGTAGAAGCTAGCACCACTCTCTGCACTAGTTTGGAGCAATCCTGGTACTGGGAAAAAGCCCTGACTCTTATTGTGACTAGATGCCTTCCAGGGACCCCAGGGGTGTGTGGATGGAAGGTTTCTTGCACCACCTTACCATGCTTGCACACTCACACAAGGCTAGTGATAATGTGGCAGATATCATCTCACCTGGTCATGCTGGATTAACTTTATCAGAAGAAATTCTGGTTGAACTGATGAGCTGTATTTTAACAATGATAGGTGTTACTTTTGCAGGGTTAGCTGCACCTCTGTCCCCCACCCCACCAGCTGTCAGTCCTTGTGCTTTTCCTATCCCAGGGTGGCATTCTGCAATTGTCCCATTCTTATAGCAAGTCCTGGGCTACTGCACCCTGTGTATCAACCATCCTTACCAAGCAGGTCCAACTGGGTTCACACCTGTAGTTCTTCCCTTTGGTAAAATGTGATCAGTGGTGTATAGTGACCAGGCAGCCTTAAACCTGAAGTTTAGTTTTCCCAGTAGGAATAAAGCATAAGAGAAGAATTATTTGAAAACAACTAACATTCATCATGCATGTCTCTCTTATGCAAAGGCTTAGTATCTCCTGGTGCTAGCCCAGGCAGACTTGGCTTCTTCATTCACTTCAGCAGGTGCCTGTGTCAATCTGGTTTTCCTGGATAGCTCCTCAATAACTACCTGTTTTCTGCGGAGAGAGAGTGTCTCAACAAAAATGATTAGGGGGCTGGGGCACATGATTTATGAGGAGAGGCTGAGGGAACTGGGGTTATTTAGTCCACAGAAGAGAAGAGTGAGCGGGGATTACATAGCAGCCTTCAACTACCTGAAGGGGGGGGCGGGGTTCCAAAGAGGATGGAGCTAGCCTGTTCTCAGTGATGGCAGATGGCAGAACAAGAAGCAATGGTCTCAAGTTGCAATGGGGGAGGTCTAGGTTAGATATTAGGAAACACTATTTCACTGGGAGGGTGGTGAAGCACTGGAATGGGTTACTTAGGGAGGTGGTGGAATCTCCATCCTTAGAGGTTTTTAAGGCCTGGCTTGACAGAACCCTGTCTGGGATGATTTAGTTGGTGTTGGTCCTGCCTTGAGCAGGGGATTGGACTAGATGACCTCCTGAGGTCTCTTGCAACCCTAATCTATGATTTATCCAGCCAGAATTCCTTTGTTCTTGGGCTTTTGATCTTGCTTGCCAAAAACCAGTTCAGAGGTCAAGCCAGAATCCTCAGATGCATTGGCTCTGCCCTTGTCCCATAACAGCCCTTGAGTGTGGCATGACTTATCTTGAGCCAGGGTTTTCTTCCTGTCTGTTTTTTTTCTCCCTCAGACCTGCTATTAAAATAAACCAGTATATACATGTGAGTTGTGGCAAGTTGTGGAAAAGAACTTCAGGGGCTGATCTCATTTGCAAAGGCACACCCACCCCGCCTAGCATGAGCCCATAGCTGCCCAAATGGTCACTTTGGCTGCTGTGGGATCCCCAGTTTCTCTGTTGTTGGGGCAGGAAGAATAAATTATTATCCTGATTATGTGAATCAAAGACAGTGGAACTGTATTTGGCCTTTTGTTGTGGTGGAGGGACTCGCCATCAACTAACTAGCACTCGCTAGGCAAGGGACATGGGTTCCAAAACTCAGTGAATGGAGAGAGAGAAGGGGGGGCCTGGGGACAGACATTAATGTCTGGTGGGATGGGTCCCTGGTGAGGGTCCTACGTGCTAATTGCACCTCCTCCTCCTCCCTCTCTCCACTGTGGAATATCAGAGCTACTATTGATTCCCTTAGGAGTCTAGTTACAGGCTGCTGAGCTGAATTCACTTTGGGCCAATGGTGTACTAGCACTGAGGCTCCCCTACTACAAGCTGAAATCACTAAGTGTTGTGTTAAGTAGTGGGGAGGAGGGGCACCTGAAGATATATCATGGAGCAGTTTGCAGGACGGCTGGAGCGGCTCATGGGACGGCTAGCGGAGCGGCTGGTGGAGTGGAGCAGTTTGCGGGACGGCTGGGGCAGCTCACGGGGGGGGGGTGGGGTGCTGGCAGAGCAGAACGATTTGTGGGACCTCTGGTAGAGCGGAGCAGAGCAGAGCCCCACGGAGAGGTGGGGCAATCATCTTCAGACCACATAAGGTGCCCCTTAACCCTCTCATTTCCACTCAGGTTGGGAGGTAAAGCTCTGCAGATAAACTTTCAAACTCTGCAGAGACTTCTGGGTTGTTGGACTTTTGGGACTTTGGGTGACTTTTGGGTTGAGGGACTCAAAAACCAAAGGGAAAGAACATGGCCCAATTTGCTTGGGATGGGTTTTGCTCATGGGTTGTGTTATGAATCCTGTTGGTGGTGTTTCCCCAACATAATGCCACATTGTTTCTCTCTGTTATTAAAAGGCTTTTGCTACACTCAGACTCTGTGCTTGCAAGAGGGGAAGTATTGCCTCTTAGAGGCGCTCACCGGGGGTGGTATATATATTTGTCCCAGGTCACTGGGTGGGGGTTCGAGTCAGTTTTGCATTGCGTTATTGGAACGGAACCCCTAGATACTGAACACGGCCCTTGTTGCTGCCAACTCTGATGGGCAGAAGGGTTACATACATGCAGTAAGCATCTCAACAATGAGGTAAACATACAGTATTCATACATTATTACAGAGAAGCACTGCATCCATCACAATAGGTACCCCTAAAAACCAACTCATATATTTGGGTGCTTAAATATGAATCCAAGTCCTAAATATTCAAAAGGGTAAAGTGATTTTTGGATGTTGCAGTTGTTGGGTGTCCAATTTGAAACCCTTTAAAGAGGCCTGATTGCCAGAGGGTAGTTGCAGAATACTTTTTGAAAACTGGATCCCTTTATGATGTTTCAAACCGGGCTCGCTCAAGAGAGGAACACACCATCGTGTGTTACTTTTGAAAATGTTAGGCTCTGGTGTATGGGGAGACTTTGGCAAACCAGTAAAGTGCCTGAAACCACTATGGCTTATTGCTAAAAGCAGCCAAGTCAGAAGGCTGTAAATTAGCCAAGTCAGCAGGCTTAGCTTAACCAATGCAGGTGGGGAGGTGGGTTTTTTGGTTGCCACAGAGAGGGCAGCTTGACCCCGCGTCCTTCCTGATAAGAATTGTGTTGAAGTTGCTGATACGTGCATCTCAGAAGAGCAGGATGTTCCCCAGGAATGTCTATTGGGGCCTCTAGGCTGCAAACTCTGGAAAAACTCACACCTGGTTAATCGATAATCAGAAGGAACCTCTCACCTGACCATTGAAACTGCTTGCTTAACAAGCTTGCTTTAAGGGACATGTCATTCTATTACTAATGTATAAATAAGGGAAAAAAAGTTTGAGGTAGGGGGACTCTTCAGGACTGGACTCTCTCTCTGGATGCATCTTGTGTTTCCCACCGGCAGACGGGCTGCCACTGTGCCACTCGAGAGCCACACTCAGCTTTGGTAATTATCGAGGGTTGGGGGTGTTTTACTAACCTGTTGCGGACGTGTGTATAGGTGCTTGAGACTAAGTAAAGTGTAGCGTTAAGTGAAAGCACTCTTGCGTTGTCCTGTTTGTGCCAGCCATCTATCGGTCGGACGGCCGTGTCTCCCCTGATTTATTTCCTGACACCTCCTCGCACAGAGTAAAAGTTACCAAGAGCTTTGGGTTGAAAGAACCCCGGGTAACACTGGGACTTAATTTTAGGCATCCCAGTTTGAAAATGTTGTTCATTAGGCTTCCAGTTTCAGTGCAATTGTTAAAAAGAAGGCAGTATGAGGAGAGAGACACAACACAAGGAACTTTTATTCCCTGCTCATCCTTTCTTTATGCTGGGTCTATGAGAAGTCTATACTGCCTCCTGTGTACTAAAATGTGTCAGTCAGGTGTTTTGCCTGATTAAATAGAGTAATGAATTTGCCCTGTTACACATTCATACAGTGAGTGTTACAGCAATTGAGCAGCTAATTTCTTTAGCATGTGGCACTGTGGCAATCCCATTCTTTAGCAAGACATGTGGAAGTATATTTATCTAACATTTTCATGACCAGCTAATAAAAGCTTATGTTCAAATATCATTTCAGAACATAATGCCTGGAAAGCACCATGCACCTTAACAATACTCAACATTGACACTAGTTACCTATTGTAATAAGCGGGGATCCTCGTGTTTTGTGATTTTTTGAAAAAAATCAAAATACTCTGATAAACGCCATAAAAATCCATGTTTTTCCATGATTAAAAGGAAATGCTGAACTTCAGTTTCCCTAGCCACAATATATGCAGGTATCAGTTGAACACAATGTTTTATTGATACACAGTAGAACGCTGTTTATCTGAGCCTCCATTAGCTGGCTGTTCATATTAACCAAACCACCTGCTGCTTTGGGTTGAGAGCAGCTGGGGCTCTGGCGGTCAGCCCTGGTGGCTGAGGCTGACAGCCCGAGCCCATCCCCCCTCTTAAAGAAAGGTATAGAAAACTCTTTGCCAATTCTCCTGATTATCTAAATTTTTGATTATCCGATCTGGCCCCAGTCCCCATTAGATTGGATAAATGGCGTTTCACTGTACAGTTAAAGCACATTCAAAAATCAACCACAAGAGGGGGACACTGAATTGAATAAGTGACACTGGTACTTTCAGTAAAATGTAGTTTAAAAATATGTTAGCTACAGTATTACTTTTTCACAAAATGAAAAACTAAAGATTCTCTGTAAAAATGCAAATTCCATGTTTTTTTCTGGGACAAATGGATTTCTAGGATCCCTGCTAATAAGGCAGCAGATGGTGGCAAAGTGAAAGCAGCCAAGTCTTGGAGGATCAATGGCCTCAAGGGGCAGGAAGCCAGAGGATTCCAGGATAGTAGGGAAGAGCTGGGGGGAGGAGGGAGTGTGCATGGCGGGGCCTTTGTGAAAGAAAGAAGGTTGGAGTTGCTCTGAGTGCAGGAGAGTGAGCCTAAGGAACAGGACTATCATGGACACTGCTAGACTGGGACTGGTGGGGAACACTTCAGACTCATGCTTGTGCGTGTCCTGGGGGCAGGTGAAGGCCCAGTAGCTGAGGATCAATGCACTCACCAGTGGTGGTCCAGACTGAGAAGCTTCTGAGTAGCTACCTCACCAGGCCAGTGCACCTCAGCTTTCTGTGCACCGCCAGTGGAATTAGAGGCCTCAGATGGGGCAGGGTAAATGTTTTGGGCACCTCCAGAGGTGGGGGAAGGGATTGTGTTATTGTTCCGCGTTTAATTCCCTTCAGTCCCCCATTCCCTTTCAGCCTGATGGTTGGTACCCATTCCCTTGCCTAATATTTGTTTCTATAAATGCACTCAGAACTCCTCACTGTGTGATTGGGTCTTTGTGTCTGGGGCTTCTGGACTCACATAAACCAAGGGGGGGGATGCCTGCTCTGAAGAGAAATAAGTGCTTAGGACATCTACCAGCACCTGTACCCAGCATAGAGTAAGGAGAGGTTTGGTACCATATGATGGTGCAATTCTCTGCTTGTCTCAGTGACACAGCAAGAGTAATACTGCAAAGATGATCCCATTCTAGCTGTTTCCAACAGAAAAATGCTGGAACTTGATTCTTACTGAGCACCGGAGTATTCTATAAAGACTGCTAGCATCTTAGTGAGAAATGCAACTGTTCCTTCTAAAAAGCTATTGGATCAACACCCTGAGTAGGGTCGCCACCTCGCAAACATACACAAGGATGTATGCTCTCCTCTTTCTAGTTTGCTTTCCTCCCTCATTGTGTTCTCCCTCCTCTCCCTCTACTTATTTTATGAGGGTATCATATTTATACTTCATGGATTCATAGATATTAAGATCAGTAAGGACCATTATGATCATCTAGTCTGACCTCCTGCACAATGCAGGCCACAGAATTTCACCCACCACTCCTGCAAAAAACCTCACAGCTATATCTGTGCTATTGAAGTCCTCAAATCGTAGTTTAAAGACTTCAAGGAGCAGAGAATCCTCCAGCAAGTGACCCATCCCCACGCTGCAGAGGAAGGCGAAAAACCTCCAGAGCCTCTTCCAATCTGCCCTGGAGGAAAATTCCTTCCCGACCCCAAATATGGCAATCAGCTGAACCCTGAGCATATGGGCAAGATTCACCAGTCAGATACCCAGGAAAGAATTCTCTGTAGTAACTCAGATCCCACCCCATCTAACATCCCATCACAGGCCATTGGGCCTATTTACCATGAATAGTTAAAGATCAATTAATTGCCAAAATCATATTATCCCATCATACCATCTCCTCCATAAACCTATCGAGTTTAACCTTAAAGCCAGATAGGTCTTTTGCCCCCACTGCTTCCCTTGGAAGGCTATTCCAAAACTTCACTCCTCTGATGGTTAGAAACCTTCGTCTAATTTCAAGTCTAAACTTCCCGATGACCAGTTTATATCCATTTGTTCTTGTGTCCGCATTGGTACTGAGCTTAAATAATTCCTCTCCCTCTCTGGTATTTATCCCTCTGATATATTTATAGAGAGCAATCATATCTCCCCTCAGCCTTCTTTTGGTTAGGCTAAACAAGCCAAGCTCCTTGAGTCTCCTTTCATAAAACAGGTTTTCCATTCCTCGGATCATCCTAGTAGCCCTTCTCTGTACCTGTTCCAGTTTGAATTCATCCTTCTTAAACATGGGAGACCAGAACTGCACACAGTATTCCAGGTGAGGTCTCACCAGTGCCTTGTATAACGCTACTAACACCTCCTTCTCTCTACTGGAAATACCTCGCCTAATGCATCCCAAGACCGCAATAGCTTTTTTCATGGCCATATCACATTGGCAGCTCATAGTCATCCTGTGATCAACCAATAGTCCAAGGTCCTTCTCCTTCTCAGTTACTTCTAATTGATTCGTTCCCAGTTTATAACTAAAATTCTTGTTATTAATCCCTAAATGCATGACCTTACACTTCTCACTATTCAATTTCATCCTATTACTATTACTCCAGTTTACAAGGTCATCCAGATCTTCCTGTATGATATCCCGGTCTCTCTCTAAATTTGCAATACCTCCCAGTTTTGTATCCTCCGCAAACTTTATTAGCACACTCCCATTTTTTGTGCCAAGGTCAGTAATAAAAAATTGGTCCCAAAACCGATCCCTGAGGAACTCCTCTGGTAACCTCCCTCCAGCCTGACAGTTCACCTTTCAGCATGACCCGCTGTAGTCTCCCTGTTAACCAATTCCTTATCCACCTTCCAATTTTCATATTGATCCCCATCTTTTCCAATTTAACTAATAATTCCCCATGTGGCACAGTATCAAACACCTTACTGAAATCTAGGTAAATTAGATCCACTGCGTTTCCTTTGTCTAAAAAATCTGTTACTTTCTCAAAGAAGGAGATCAGGTTGGTTTGGCACGATCTACCTTTTGTAAAAGGTATTTATTGTATTTTGTCCCATTCACCATGACCTCAATGTCCTTAACTACTTTTTCCTTCAAAATTTTTTCCAAGACCTTGCATACTACATATGTCAAACTAACAGGCCTGTAGTTACCCGGATCACTTTTCTGCCCCCCTTTCTTAAAAATAGGAACTATGTTAGCAATTCTCCAATCATACGGTACAACCCCTGAGTTTACAGATTCATTAAAAGTTCTTGCTAATGGGCTTGCAATTTCATGTGCCAATTCCTTTAATATTCTTGGATGAAGATTATCTGGGCCCCCCGATTTAGTCCCATTAAGCTGTTTGAGTTTCGCTTCTACCTCAGATATGGTAATATCTACCTCCATATCCTCATTCCCATTTGTCATGCTACCATTATCCCTTAGATCCTCATTAGCCTTATTAAAGACTGAGGCAAGGTATTTGGTTAGATATTGGGCCATGCCATGATTATCCTTAACCTCCACTCCATCCTCAGTGTTTAGCGGTCCCACTTCTTCTTTCTTTGTTTTCTTCTTATTTATATGGCTGTAGAACCTTTTACTATTGGTTTTAATTCCCTTTGTAAGGTCCAACTCTACTTGACTTTTAGCCTGTCTCACTTTATCCCTACATGTTCTGACATCAATAAGGTAGCTTTCCTTGCTGATCCCTCCCATCTTCTACTCCCTGTACGCTTTCTGCTTTTTCTTAATCACCTCTCTGAGATGCTTGCTCATCCAGCTTGGTCTACAACTCCTGCCTATGAATGTTTTCCCCTTTCTTGGGATGCAGGCTTCTGATAGCTTCTGCAGCTTTGACTTAAAGTAATCCCAGGCCTCCTCTGCCTTTAGAGCCATAAATTCTTCAGTCCAATCCAGTTCCCTAATTAATTTCCTTAATTTTTGAAAGTCAGCCCTTTTGAAATCAAAAACCCTAGTCACAGATTTATTTTTGTTTGTCCTTCCGTTCAGTTTGAACTGAATTAGCTCATGATCACTTGAACCAAGATTGTCCCCTGCAACCATTTCTTCTATGAGGTCCTCACTACTCACGAAAACCAAATCTAAAACGGCATCCCCTCTAGTCAGTTCAGCAACTACTTGATGAAGGAATCCATCAGCTATCGCATCTAGGAAAATCTGAGCCCTATTATTATTACTAGCACTCGTCCTCCAGTCTATATCTGGGAAGTTAACGTCTCCCATGATCACACAGTTTCCATTAATATTTACTTCATTAAAAACATTAAAGAGGGCTCTATCCATATCCAAATTAGATCTCGGCAGTCTATAGCACACCCCAAGCACTATCACAGGGGAGGCTCTAGTAGTTTTCTCCCCCAATGTGATTTTTGTCCAGATGGACTCTGTCTTATCCATTCTATTGCTTCTTATTTCTTTACATTCTACCTCATCATTGATATACAATGCTACTCCACCACCTTTTACCTTTATTTCTGTCTTTCCTAAACAGCACATACCCTTCAATACCTGCAGTCCAGTCATGACTACTATTCCACCATGTTTCTGTTATCCCTATAATATCTGGTTTCACTTCCTGCACCAGTAGCTCTAGTTCCTCCATTTTGTTACCTAGGCTCCGCATTGGTGTACAAACATCTTAATTTTTGCTGTTTGGCCTCACTCACATTCTGTACCCGATTAGGCACTGTCTTTCTACAGCCAGTATGACCTATTAGACTGGTATCTACACTGCCCTTCCTCCTTATGTCCATTCTCCTACCCACGGCTGTATCCTTTCTTACTTTGTTTTCTTCCCTCTCAATGCTAAAATCCGATGTGGAGATTACCTGGACATCTCCCAACCATCTCCCGTAAATTCCTAGTTTAAAGCTCTCTTAATCAGTTGTGCCAGCCTCCATCCTAGAAGTCTATTTCCTTCCCTACTCAGATGAAGTCCATCCCGAGAAAACTGTCCTCTGTCCCTGAACTTCTCCCAGTGGCCATACATCCCAAAGCCCTCCTTATAGCACCACTGCCTAAGCCATCTATTCATAGAATCATAGAATATCAGGGTGGGAAGGGACCTCAGGAGGTCATTTAGTCCAACCCCCTGCTCAAAGCAGGACCAATCCCCAAATAAATCATCCCAGCCAGGGCTTTGTCAAGCCTGACCTTAAAAATATCTAAGGAAGAAGATTCCACCACCTTCCTAGGTAACACATTCCAGTGTTTCACCACCCTCCTAGTGAAAAAGTTTTTCCTAATATCCAACCTAAACCTCCCCCACTGCAACTTGAGACCATCACTCCTTGTTCTGTCATCAGCTACCACTGAGAACAGTCTAGACCCATCCTCTTTGGAACCCCCTTTCAGGTAGTTGAAAGCAGCTATCAAATTCCCCCTCATTCTTCTCTTCCACAGACTAAACAATCCCAGTTCCCTCAGCCTCTCCTCATAAGTCATGTGTTCCAGGCCACTAATCACTTTTGTTGCCCTCCGCTGGACTCTTTCCAATTTTTCCACATCCCTCTTGTAGTGTGGGACCCAAAACTGGACACAGTACTCCAGATGAGGCCTCACCAATGTTGAATAGAGGGGCACGCTCACGTCCCTCGATCTGCTGGCAATGCCCCTACTTATACAGCCCAAAATGCCATTGGACTTCTTGGCAACAAGGGCACACTGTTGACTCATATCCAGCTTCTCGTCCACTGTAACCCCTAGGTCCTTTTCTGTAGAACTGCTGCCGAGCCATTCGGTCCCTAGTCTGTAGCGGTGCATGGGATTCTTCCATCCTAAGTGCAGGATTCTGCACTTGTCCTTGTTGAACCTCATCAGATTTCTTTTGGCCCAATCCTCTAATTTGTCTAGGGCCCTCTGTACCCTATCCCTACCCTCCAGCGTATCTACCTCTCCTCCCAGTTTAGTGTCATCTGCAAACTTGCTGAGGGTGCAATCCACACCATCCTCTAGATCATTTATGAAGATATTGAACAAAACCGGCCCCAGGACCGACCCTTGGGGCACTCCACTTGGTACCGGCTGCCAACTAGACATGGAGCCATTGATCACTACACATTGAACCCGACAATCTAGCCAGCTTTCTATCCACCTTGTAGTCCATTCATCCAGCCCATACTTCTTTAACTTGCTGGCAAGAATACTGTGGAAGACCGTGTCAAAAGCTTTGCTAAAGTCAAGGAACAACACGTCCACCGCTTTCCCCTCATCCACAGAGCCAGTTATCTCCTCATAGAAGGCAATTAGATTAGTCAGGCATGACTTGCCCTTGGTGAATCCATGCTGACTGTCCCTGATCACTTTCCTCTCCTCTAAGTGCTTCAGAATTGATTCCTTGAGGACCTGCTCCATGATTTTTCCAGGGACTGAGGTGAGGCTGACTGGCCTGTAGTTCCCAAGGATCCTCCTCCTTCCCTTTTTTAAAGATGGGCACTACATTAGCCTTTTTCCAGTCGTCCGGGACTTCCCCCAATCGCCAGGAGTTTTCAAAGATAATGGCCAATGGCTCTGCAATCACATCCGCCAACTCCTTTAGCACTCTCGGATGCAGCGCATCCGGCCCCATGGACTTGTGCTCATCCAGCTTTTCTAAATAGTCCCGAACCACTTCTTTCTCCACAGAGGGCTGGTCACCTCCTCCCCTTGCTGTGCTGCCCAGTGCAGTAGTTTGGGAGCTGACCTTGTTTGTGAAGACAGAGGCAAAAAAAGTATTGAGTGCATTAGCTTTTTCCACATCCTCTGTCACTAGGTTGCCTCCCTCATTCAGTAAGGGGCCCACACTTTCCTTGACTTTCTTCTCGTTGCTAACATACCTGAAGAAACCCTTCTTGTTACTCTTAACATCCCTTGCTAGCTGCAACTCCAAGTGTGATTTGGCCTTCCTGATTTCACTCCTGCATGCCCGAGCAATATTTTTATACTCTTCCCTGGTCATTTGTCCAATCTTCCACTTCTTGTAAGCTTCTTTTTTGTGTTTAAGGTCAGCAAGGATTTCACTGTTAAGCCAAGCTGGTCGCCTGCCATATTTACTATTCTTTCTACACTTCGGGATGGTTTGTCCCTGTATCCTCATTAAGGATTCTTTAAAATACAGCCAGCTCTCCTGGACTCCTTTCCCCCTCATGTTATTCTCCCAGGGGATCCTACCCATCAGTTCCCTGAGGGAGTCAAAGTCTGCTTTTCTGAAGTCCAGGGTCCGTATTCTGCTGCTCTCCTTTCTTCCTTGTGTCAGGATCCTGAACTCGACCATCTCATGGTCACTGCCTCCCAGGTTCCCATCCACTTTAGCTTCCCCTACTAATTCTTCCCGGTTTGTGAGCAGCAGGTCAAGAAGAGCTCTGCCCCTAGTTGTTTCCTCCAGCACTTGCACCAGGAAATTGTCCCCTACACTTTTGATAGTCATAATCTTGTCACACCTTTGTTGCCCTTCTCTAGGAACAGGCAGAATCCCACTAAAGATCACCTGAGCCTCAATTTCCTTAAGCGTCTTCCCCAGCCTCGCATAGTCTCCCTTGACACGTTCGAGCGAGAATCTACTGGTATCATTTGTTCCCACATGAACGATAATTAGGGGATTCTTTCCCGCTCCCTTTAGGATCCTTTTCAACCTCAGGTCTACATCCCGTATCTTAGCACCTGGAAGACTTCGTAAAAGTTCCCTCTGTCCAGCCTTCATTTATTGCTGACCCCGGTGATTCTGCTGCAACCTTGCTACTTCAGCACCACTGGAAGCAGCATTTCCTGTTGATCACTGTCACTGATATTTCCAATTAGAAACACTGTGTTTTGAGGATTAATAATGGGATATGGATCCCTTTCACCTCTAAAATCCCTAGATTAGTGATGACTGAAATGTTTTAACAGCTGGTGGCTGTGTATGGTGATCTTGGGTCCATGAAATGAGTTGGTGGTCTTAGTTTTGTTCCTAATGGAAGGGTCTTCATATCATAAAGAACTTCATTGAAATAGATGTTCATTGACTCCCTTGCTTGCAGTCTCAGAAGAGAGTCAAAGAACTTAATAGAGTTAGAAACGGAATCCCTCTTGCGCTTGGGAGGGATCTTCCCACAGCAAGATTGAAATACATTGATGGAACAGTGTGGGAAAGAGAGCCATTCCAATAGGTAGATGGGAGGTTTCATAATACCATAAAGGAGACCAGCTCTTGCATGGGATGGAAGATGAGAGCAAGGATAGACAGGAGTTAGTCACGGTCTCCTTCACAGCACCCAAACTCCTCCCCTCTGACAGAAACATTTGTTGGAGCTCCATGGAATTTACCTCTTGGAGTTTTCTGGACCTTCTTCCTTTCTCTCCCTCCCTCTCTTCTATGGCATACCGAAGGTTTGATTAATGCACCAAAGCCACCAGCACTGGTCTGGTAGGAGAATATTTGGTTCCCTGTTCCAGCTGAAGAGTACTATAGGTGCCATGGTGCCAGCTGGTAAAGAAAGAGGGGATGCATGAAAAGCAGAAGGGGAAAAAGTGGAACTGAATGTAAGAGTAGAAGCTTGAATGGAAATCTGTCCTGTGTTCAGTGTTGGATTTGGGGTGCAGGTTTGTGCCTTTTACAAAGACAGGATTTCTAAAGTTCAGAAGTTCCCATTTGGGATTTGGTTTGGGCCCCTCAATAGTAAATAGATCATGGTTTAGAATGAAGGGGGTGATTTTCCCCCCTATTTACCCAAATTTAAGTTCTTAAACAAACCAGTAAAATAAAATTTTAAAAAGTCTCAACAACAACAAAAAGATGATCTGAGTAACTATAACAAGCTTTGAGAAAAGCATAAGTTCTCAGCTTTTTTCTGGTTTATCCACAGAGACTCTGAAATACTTGAAACTCTTTCACAGGGTTGCTTTTCTTTCCAAACCAAGAGTGCTGCCCTAGTAAATGACAAAATCCAGATAGAGTGTGGAAGCAGCAGGATCCCAAATTAAACAACTGGGAGGTTGATAAATGCTTCCAGTAGCAGATTTAACTACAGATGGAAGCATTTGTCCATTCAACACGCCACAGTCCATGTGTTTGGGGGCTTCTGAACATCTCTCTGCAACATTAACTTCATAAAAACTTCCATCAAAGAGCCCCCATCAGAGTCTGTGCCTTTTTTTGAGTATTTTTTGTGCTACAGAGTTACACGTTGAAAGGATCTGCCCTTCCCGCCTTCCCATTTTTCTGCTCGTAAATGGGAATCAGATGGAAGGTATCATTTTTCCCACAAAGATTATCAGGCAAATGAATTCTTTTATAACAAATGATTTAAAAAAATCTTTTCAAAATGTTATCTGTGTGGCCATTAAATGCGGTGAAATGGAGAACTTTTGATTGAGGCTGAAGTATCTCTAATTGTATTGCTGTCCTTGGCCAGATAACATTCTTCACTAACCAACACCTTTAACCAGCATTTTCTTAATATCCTGGACACCTGATAATTTTGTTCTTCATTCTTCTTCTGCAGGTTGTTCAATTGTTTTGGTAAAGAGCTGCACTGATGTTTTGCACTTCACACTGATACAATAATTACATACCTGGCATTAGGAAAATAAATCTGCAAAAACTAGTATTTATTAGAGAATCTCTAAGCATTGGGAATGATGTATTTTTAAATGATTGTCCTTGAGAAGTTAGGTGTTAGGAATCAACATGTGGTTGCTGTTGCCTAGATAGCATCCCATCAAGAAGCTAAAGATTGTTTATGTACTCTAACATATTTAGCGATTAAGGAGACTGATTTCAAAGAGGATATTGCTATTGCAAACTGAATATTTAACAACAGTCTGACTGGATAGTTGTGTTCCTCATTTAAATATAGTTGCAAAAGATTGCTGTGGTAGAAAATTAGTCATTTACCAGCTGCTAATGAAAAATGCCCAACCATTATAATTTGTCAAGATTTATGACAAAAAAAACTCTGTTTAGCTAATCTATGTGGCCTGATACCCTTAACTGGCTTGGAGTTGAACCATGATTTGAGGACTTCAATAGCTCAGACATAGGTGAGAGGTTTATCGCAGGAGTTGGTGGGTGAGATTCTGTGGCCTGCATTGTGCAGGAGGTCACACTAGATGATCATAATGGTCCCTTCTGACCTTAATATCCTATGAATCTATGAACACTTCTCTTATTCTGGGACCAGGATCTAGGTAATACATTCCCCCTATGCCAACCATTTCTTACCACTCAGGCCCAACTGGACATTTGTGTTTCTTCCTTTAGGAGCTTGTGACTAGGGCTAGGACAGTGACAAGTAGCCTTCTTAAAACAAGTAGGTTTATTTAGCAAATGGACCAAAGCATCAGAGAGAATTATTTTAACAAAACAACAGCCTACATGTGTATGTACTCACCTAATTTTACCCTTCACTACAGCTAAGTTAGATGCATTTCCCCCTTGAGTTACAGGAACAGAACAGGCCCAATTTAGATTATTTTAGAAAGCTCAGGAGCCCTCAGAGATAATCTGGTCTCGATTTGCCTTCCAGTGAGTGTCTTTGTTTCTCCTCTTTAGAGAAGATCCCTTTTCTCAGAGTCCCACTGTCCCTGAGTGAACCATTTATTCAATGGCAAGGCCTAGGTGTTACATCTTCCTTGTGCCTCAGACAGTCTTTTCCCAGGTTATCTAAGGGCTTGTCTACACGAAATATGACGTCCTGGTCTACACTGCAGGGGAGGGGGAATCAATCTAAGTTACGCAACTTCAGCTTTGTGAATAAGGTAGCTGAAGTTGACGTACTTAGATCGACTTACTGTAGTGTCTTCACCACGGTGAGTTGACTGCTGCCGCTCCCCTGTCAACTCTGCCTGCAGTGCTGGCATACAGGAGTCAACGGGAGAGCGCTCGGGGGGTTGATTTATCGCGTCCAGACGAGACGTGATAAATCGATCCCCGCTGGATCGATCACTGCCCGCCGATCTGTGGGTAGTGAAGACATACCCTTAGTTTGAGGCAGGTTATGGTGTGAATCTACCCTTCATTAGCTTGCTGAGGACTAACTGTCCATGTGGAACTTGCTGATGTGCATTAACTGTTAGTGCACTTTTATTTGGTCCACTGTGAACTCGGACGAGGTCAAAATGCATTATCAAACTGTTAATGCTTGTCAGCAGGGGTCACATGGACAGTTAAGCTGCCGCTGGCTAGTGTGGTGTAGAACTAATTGTTCATTGAAACAAGCCTTGAGATAATGCTTCTGTGATAGTTCCTCTATTGTTTGGCAGAGGCCTTGTGTCTGTGGGGGCATATGCTAAAACTCTCTGCTCCCCCTGACATTCTAACACAGCACCTCAGCAATTTTAGGCCTAGACCATATTCTGGAGTACAGAACAATATTTACCAGCAACCCTTCCCACATCCGTCATAGATCAGCCAAAAAACGTGGGTCCCCACAGCTGCTTTCACAAAAGATGATGAATCTTTCAGAGCCTGTTGCATTGCCAGACAATCCAGTCCCCAATGATAAGAATGATACTTCGTATTTAGAGAGCACCTTTAATCGGAGGATCTCAAAGCACTTCACAAACATTAATAAATTGGTCATCACAAATAGGGAAGTAGTAAAGTTTTCATTTGACAGATATGAAATAAGCATAGAGAGGTTGTGGATGGGATTTTCAAAGTGGCCTAAGGGTGTTAGGCACCCAACTTCCTTTAAAATTCAATGGGATTTGAGCATCTAACTCCCTAAGGCTCAGTCAAAAACCCCAGTCTAAGTGACTTCCCCAAGGTCACACAAGAAGTCTATGACAGTGCCAAGAAAAGAACCTAGAACTCTGAACTCTTAACCACAAGGCTAGTCTTTTCCTTCCTGTGTTAATCCATCACTAAGCGAAATCCTCTACTCTTTAAGTTAAATAACAGAGGATTTCTCTTAAAGACACAAAGAAACACTCTTACAAATTCTCTGCTTTGTTTGTTTCTTCGAATGTCATTCTTTTGGGTGACTAAACAATAGTTACTATCTCTCAAAAGAAATATATGCTATAAAATATACCTGTAACAAAATAGACACATGGATAGGTACATTTTAAAACTCTGGCTAGTGATTAGCAATCTATTAGATATTCATTGTGATACCATTAATCTTGATGAATAAAGTGCATTTAGCATCACTTAAAATTGGGTGGGGGAACTTGTCTTTTCAGTGGTTACACAATAGGAAAAAAAAATCACTGTTCTATCTTTTGCATTTTTTGCTGCTAATTTTGCCCTAGGAGAAAATGAGTTTTCACTAGTGAAAACTTATTGCAGATTCTGTGTAGCAAAACCAGAAATTGTGCATCCCTGTACAACCTGAAAAATAGTGTTAAAAACCTTTCCGAAAAGTTTGTGGTGATTACCTATAAGTAGGTCTTCCTTGGCTCACACTTTGAACCTTTGCTTTTTCTTTTTACAACAACTGAAACATGTATAAAGCACCCAAAACACATTTTGCTGGCTCATCACTATTCACATATCACACTGAAGATGTGCAAAAATATACATATTGCTTGTATGCTGTAAACAGTCAGTAGATTGTGGTCTGTTGATTGCAGACAGTTTATATTGGCTGGATTGGGCTTGAGCTGTCAACACATAAAGAGAGAAATGGACAAAAGCGGTTCTGAGAGCAGATGTTGACACGAGAAGCTAGAATTCTGGGATCCTCAGCCTGTGGATGTGGAAGCCCAGCTGGGAGAAAGAGACAGGCTGCATTCATAGAGCCTCTCTGGGATCCTTGCCCCATGCAGGTAGCCAGCCATTGAGAGACAGGAAGATGAAAGGCTGCTCCACAGATGTCACCTGCTGAGGGTTCAGCTGCCTGTCCAGAAATGTCATGTTTGGCAGCTGGTGCAGAATCCCTCCCACCAGTTCTGGCGCACAGATTCTCACAGTATTCCGGGAAAGATGCTTACACTAGGGCTTCCTAATGGGACTACATTAAAGAGAATTTTTGGCTTCTGTCTGTAATAGCACATTGACATTAACCTAACTGTCCATTTATTATACAGTTCTCTGAAGATCAGTCGCTCTAACAAAATGAATTTTAGACATAATCGCCAAGCCAAATCAGCCTGGGTATCTCTCTATACAGCTATTGCTTCTACATTCATGCCATCAAAGTGATTCTACATTCTTTTGTGTCTGTCTAAGCTCCTGATACTGCAATACATTTAGTAATTAAAGGGGAAACAATGTAGAGAGATTAAGTTGAAATATGCAGCCACAAAATCTGTAGATACCCCAAAATTCCAGCAGGTACATTCAGGCCAAGCAATCACACTCCAAAACTCATGGTACCTAAATTAGCCACTAAATAATGATTGTCTGGGGTTGGATCAGGCATTGTCTCATCAGCATTCACAATTCTAGCACCAGAAGGAATGAGAGAACAAGACTGCAAAGATAAGAAAGAAAGGTGATAACAGCTTAGTAGTGAGAAAGCAAAACAAGTTGCTTCCTAATTTTGTTGTGAACCCTTTCTCTAATTTTCCCTTTTCTCTTCCAAATCACTCTAATTAGAGCAATGGGCATATGTTGTGTACTTCACACTGTTGGCCAAAGTCTGCCTCTTCATCATGGGAGTGTACAGGAAGCCCTTTTCCATCTTGTGCACTGGCTCAGAGGTTAGCCAGAATCCTCACCCCTGCTATATTGGTGAACACTAAAATTGGCTATCACCAGCAGAACTATGGAAGATGATAGTGAGGAAAAAATAACATTAGAGGTTAGTAAACATATACTGAAGTGCATAGGTGATAGCCAAAAGCTGATCCCTGAATAACTTAATAGAACAAATCAACCTGAGAAGAAGGTTCCAACATAAAGGTCACAGCCTAGGAACGTCCAGCTAACAGCAAAGTAAACCAAGATAAGAGCTGAGGTTTAAGGTAGGCCCAAAAAAGGAAATAACTGTAATTCGGCCTGTCTTTTTAAAATAGTATAGCGATTTGGAATACCTTGATTTGTGCATTCCCAACTTGCGATACCTTAAAGGGGTCTGATTTTCAGAGGGAAGGACTCACTATTTTCTGAGAATCAGGCCCCATTAAGGTGTCTTAAGTTGACAGCCGCCTCCCAATTAACACACTCAAAGTCACTAGTCACTTTTGAAAATCTTGGTCCATAAATTTAGGGTAAAGAGAGGCCCCAAGAATGTCTAAAACTCTTCAAAATAATTGAGAATTCACAGAATGCAAAATTAAAAAACCGTGCTGGTAATCCCTAGATCTCGATTCTTTTAATTTTGACATTTTCAGATTTCCCCTTCCTCCAGATTTAATCAGTTGTAATAATGGTGTAGATGATGCATGGCAAAGTTTGAGAATCTCTTCATTAGCAATAACCTATGGGATATAGAAAATATGCATTCAGAAAGTTTGCCAGCTTTAAAAAAGTAATGATCTTGGTTCAAATGTAATATTATGTTCTCTACCCACCAGGTTAGACTTCCATCTAGTTAAGAGGGGTATTTTAATTAAAGAACATAAAATTTAAATGGTTTAGAAAATGTCAACATGGGTTCCTATTTTTAGCCCAACACAGATGATAGAACAAGAGGGCATAAATGAAAATTAAAGAAAAACACATTCAGAACAGATGTCAGGAAGCATTTTTTTTTTCAAGCAGCGAATCATAAATGTGTGGAATAGCTTACCAGGCAAAATAGTTAAGGCAAAAACATGGAGGTCATTAAAGAAACAATTAGAAGACATCATGGTGTAGACTGCAAAGGGAATGAGACATGATGAGCCAAATGGCCTCTATTCACTCCAAAATCTTCTCTTGTTCTTGTGTGAATCAAGAAATCTGAAGAAATACTCGAAGCTTCTCTAGGCTCTATAGTAGGTAGTAGTTTGAATAGAATAATTTATAATTTTCCTGTAGGCAGACATCAAAGATTGCAGGTATTCCAGTATAACTTTGCGTGCATACAGTAAGATCATTATTCAGGAGGTTTTGAGATAGAATCTCTTCTATTTAAACATACTGTATATACAATATTAATAGTATTATATGAAGCATTCTCTAACAGGAATGAGGTCTTGCTACAATGGAAGAATTTTCCAGTACACCAGCAAATCTTCCTAGTAGAGAGGCATCTTGTACCAACAAAAGAATTATTTCATCAGTATAGTTTATACCTGTTCCTCAAATGAAATAAGCCACAGTAGCAAAAGGACTTTTTTTCTGGTATAACTGTGCAATACAAGGGCTTTTCATAGATTCATAGATATTTAGGTCAGAAGGGACCATTATGATCATCTAGTCTGACCTCCTGCACAATGCAGGCCACAGAATTTCACCCACCACTCCTGCAAAAAACCTCACAGCTATATCTGTGCTATTGAAGTCCTCAAATCGTAGTTTAAAGACTTCAAGGAGCAGAGAATCCTCCAGCAAGTGACCCGTGCCCCATGCTACAGAGGAAGGCAAAAAACCTCCAGGATTCCTTCAATCTGCCCTGGAGGAAAATTCCTTCCCGACCCCAGATATGGCGATCAGCTGAACCCTGAGCATATGGGCAAGATTAATCAGCCAGATACTACAGAAAATTCTTTCCTGGGTAACTCGGATCCCACCCCTTCTAATATCCTATCACAGGCCAGTCTTTTTGCCAGTCCAAAGATGTTGTAAAGACTCATACTCCTAACTGATATTGTTATACCTTCAAAAGTTTCTAGTGTAGATCAGGCCTGAAGGAGAAAGCCAAGGCTTGTCAGATCAGACAAAAGAACAAAAGCTTCATGGTAAAGATAGTGACCCAAATTCTGCCTTCACATTCAGGTAACATCAGAAACACATGGTTCAAACTGTGGCTCAACTATTCATTGTTACTTTTTACCCCATGAATGGAGGAGAGGGGAGGCATATAACAAATGTTACAGGATAGCTAGTCCCTTTGAATAGAACTGGGCCCAGCACCCCTGTGTCAGAGCAGGCAGGCCAATCCAGCCAATAAAAGGGACTGAGCTACAGCTGGGCCTATAAAGGGCTGTCAGAGGGCAGGAAATTGGAAGTAGAAGGGAATGATTAAGACAGACTGTGTCTGGGGAAGGGAAGCTATCATGGAATAGAGCTAACTCCTATGGTTCGTCCCTGGAGCAACGGGCCAGATACTTAGGGAAGCAGCTCTGGGATTACTGTTCCAGGAAGGGAGCAGAGCTGACTAGAACTGGGAAGCTGCCAGGACTGCCTGAGGGTGAGGGTCCTCAAGCCTGAGGTACAAGTGTGAGTTAGGACTATTTTCTGTTGTTTTACATGCCTGCGTGGAGAATAAACCTTAAAGGAGACTGGACATGGCGGTGAGTTTGGAAGCTGAGGAGAAGCTCTGCCCTGTGACCCATGGCATAAAATCACAGTACTTTGGGTATAAAATAGCAGCTCTGAAATAAAATATGTCTAGAAAGCTGCAGAAGCTAAAATATCCACAGGATTCATAAATCAACGAAAGCTAGAAGTGAGCTAAAATTAGACAATTCCACTATCCCCGGGCACCACAGTTATTGCCCATGTACTCTGCTTGACTAACCTGTGAAACAGTAAACACTAGGGAATTAAGGGACACCACATTGCGACTTCAGTGCCAGAAGTAATTCTTACCAGATAGGCTCATTAAAGCTTGCAGTGTCCCCTGTTTCAGAAGAAGATAGAGTAGTTGATCATATATATGAATTCATCTTCTATAATCTTTTATGTTCCAGTTAGGCACTGGGGAAATGTGCCAGTGAATTTTGGTATAAAATAATTGAGCCTTTTCAAACTCTCTGGCATTCACCCTTTTGTTCAGACATATCTGAATGGATTTTTAACCAGTTATTCTGCAAATACCTTTGTTAGAAATGAGCCCATCTTCTCTCTAAGCACCTCTGAAAACTAGGCTACTTTTATTTAGTTGCCTAATTTTAAGCACCCAAGTTTCAAATGTTGGTCAGATAATGTGCCACCCTGCATGCTGGTGTCAGGGAATAGATTCTAAGGCCAGAAGGGACCATTGTGATCACCTAATCTTATTGAATCAGTGTCCCTTATCACTGATTACTGCGTTGGGGGCGGGGGAAGCAGAGCTGATACATTCCTCGCTCATTCAGGTGAGTGACAAGAGACAGATGGAGTCAGGGAGAGCTTTGACTCAGTCCCCTCCCTGTGATGGGTGGCATAGCTCAGCCTACATGTTGGAGAGTGTACTGACACCCCCTGAGCAACAGGAGGACCAGAAAGGAGATTGGGACCCTGTCTCCTAGGCTGCTCCATGGGCAGCCCCTTATTATGGGGTACCTCATAAACCCCATGGTTTTAATACATGTGGAATTAATACAATATTTCATCAATAATCTTGCTTGATTAAAATCCATTTTTGCAAAGAATTGTAATTGACATAAAAACTGTTGGCTAGCTAGTTATTTACATGTGTTCCCCCCCCCCCATAGAATTTATAAGGTGTTTAAACAAAACTAAATGCAAGCTATATTAGAAAGTATGATTTCCTTAAGGTAAAATAACATGTTTCATGAATCCAGAAGAGCTACCAAGGTTTCTTGAGTTTTCTTCCATTTATGGTAGGCAAATTAACTGTACTGTGTTAAATAAATGTAGGCTGAAAAAGATTTGGGAGTCATGGTGGATAATCAGCTGAACATGAGCTCCCATGTGATGCTTTGGCCAAAACAACTAATGCGAGCCTTGGTTGCATAAATAGGGGAATACCTGAGTAGGAGTAGAGATGCTATTTTATCTCTGTATTTGGCACTGGTGTGACTGTTGCTGGAATACTCTCTCCAGTTCTGGTGTCCAAATTCAAGAAGGATGTTGGTAAATTGGAGAGGGTTCAGAGAAGAACCACGAGAATGAGTCTATCAATGTAAGGAATGTTTTCTAATCTTTTAATCAAAGAGCTCAGTCTAGTTACCTTAACAAAGAGAAGCTTAAAGGGTGATTTGATCACAGTTCATAAGTATCTATGTGGGGAACAAATATTTAATAATGGGCTCTTTAATCTAGCAGAGAAAGGTCTAACGTGATCCAATGGCTGGAAGTTGAAGATAGACATATTCAGATTAGACATAAAACATAGATTTTTAACAGTGAGTAATTAATCATTGGAACAACTTAAGGCTTGTGGTGAATTTTCCATCACTGTCCATTTTTAAATCAAGACTGGATGTTTATCTAAAAGAAAAACATCCAGGAATTATTCTGAAGAAGTTTTGTGGCCTGTGTTATAAAAGGAGATCAGACTAGATGATCACCATGATCCCTTCTGGCCTTTGAATCTACCAATGTAATTTACAAGGGGAAACACTATGTTACTGTGGCTGGGTTGACAATGGTGATTTTTGATTGGATGACTGTACATAGATAGTGCTCTCAAGAAGAGCCAGGGGATCCATGAAACACATAGACCTGAATAAGTCTCTCAAACGTATGGAAAGAAAACAAGCACATGTATACACATAAACAGCAGAGCCTGGGTCCAATTAAAATATATGTTGCTAAATATGACTTTGCACTAAAATAGAAATACAGTCTCCTGTAAAAATACAAGAATTAGCAATAAGGTTGTAATTGTTTCTAAGGGGGAAGGGGAGAGAATGCACATTAAAGTTCATCATAGGGTCATGCCTATTGTAATTTACTAATTCTAAATATTGTGGAAGTTTAATAAAACAGAGACTGTCTTAAGCTATTGAAGCTGTGTTTGTTGGCTACATAGCTGAGCATTTGTGTTGGAAGCTAGAGCCTCTGGTCTTAGTTTCAATGTTAGTTAGTTATATGTTGCATTCACACTGCAGTTCACTAAGGAAGGTGTAGGAGTGTCAGGATATGGAATATTCAAGCATTAGTGATTCTTCCAGTCTCTACTGTCAGGTACTGACCAGCTGGAGGAGCTAAGCACCCAAGGTGGAGCCAATTGTTCTGTGATTGGGAAAGACCTTCAAATGACTCAGTGCTGTTGATTCAATTATTGATAATTTTTTCTTTTGTAATTTAATTTATTTTTTGAATGTTTTTAAAAACCCTGAGTCTTAATATCATTACTCTTCTGCTCGGTTCTGCCAGCACACTCTGTTCAGAAGCCACATTCTGCTCATCCCTGCTGTATTTTAACAGGAAATCGTTCTGTTTGGAGCAATGCAAAAGCAAAGTATTCCATGAAAATGTTATTTTTAAGTAAAACATTCCTCTGTGGAAGGAAGATGTCAGATTTCATTTTAAACAATTAATCAAGAAAAAATTGTTTAGGAACAAATAATAAAAAGGAGGTATGCTGCTCCAAACAACCATCTTTTAACTAATCAGATTTGTGGAGGTTGTCTTTTTTAATAGTCTTGCTAACATCCCCTGAACAATTTGACTCACGTTCACATTTTACACACAAGCTGTTGTGACTTCAGACATAGTTCTGAGCTAGGACTGATGCATAAACTGCCCAATCCCTGGAGTGGCTACCAGAGGCACTGGGCCTCAGACTCCCCTCTGAATCACAGCACTTCCCACTTCCTCTTTGCTCTGGTGTGGCAAGGGAGTATGGGCTGCTAATGTACCACTGGCTTATACCAGCAGTGACTTATGACAACCAATGTGCCTGCTCAGCTGTAGTGGCAAGTGAGTAAGGGGTGGGTCATGGGCATACTACCCATTCCCTGCCCATCTGCTGTCAGGCAGGAGTTAGCAGGCAATAGCCCTGTTTACTCCAGTGTGCCCAGACCCAAGGTCTGGGTAGTCTATGTAGGGTTTAATCCAATTTGCAATCTAATATTTATGGTGTGTTTTTTCAATTCATCATGCATGTATAAGGGTTTATTTAAACACAAGGCCTATAGCGAACAAAGAAGTGTCTCATACGTGAAAAAGACAGGGCAATGGACTTCCATCTTGAGTGTACCTTTATAAATCCTCTTATAAGGGCTGTGGAGTTCCTAGTTAACCAAACGTAACTGCATGCTCATTGTGTGTTAAATACAAATGAAAGTTCTGGGGAATAAATATGCATTAGAGCTGGGTGCCTATTGGTGCATGGCTAAGGTTTAGATGTTTAAAAAACAAAAACAATCAAACAAAAAAAACACCTTCTCAGGAGACCATCAACTGTGAGACCTACAATACAGGAGCATGCTGGATCAGAGTAGTGGTCTATATAGTCCTGAATGCTGTGTCAGTGGCCAGAACTGGATGCTTCAGTGGGAAGATACAAGAAACCCTGCAGCAGATACATGTAGGATAATGTTGTTTTCAGGGAAAATCTTTTTTTTTTTTCTTCCTCTCCCTAGTCTCTCTCTCTCTCTCTTCCTCCCCCCGCCTTCCAGTAGTTGGCTTAAGACCTAAAAAAACTAACCTTAATTTACACCTGCTGTAGTCATAAACTTAGTTAACCCTTCCACTGCTAAAATGTCACTTTTCTAAAACTGATTTCAGAATAAAGCTGTGTTTTGTAAAATCCAGCATCTTGGGGCAAGAGGAGAATCGGTGTGAGAGCTGACCACATCTCTGCAGTCAATTGTTGTCTCCCAGCTAGTAGTCAGAGACTAGAGAGTGGAGGTTACAAACAGCAGTCTCATCCATCCAGTGGTTGGGTTCCTTGTGTACGTCCTGCATATTACTACAGCTCAAATATGACACTGACATATTACAGATCCTCAAATGTGGAGCCTAGTGTACTAATGGGGGAATTCTGTGTGAGTGCAGAGTTAATGTCCACACACCCCCTCCTGCTCTGGACAAAATAATTGATTCTGATGGGGAGGCAAAGGGAAGCCGTGAAAGGGGTCATGCTGCACACTTTTCACCCACCAGCACCTGATGTGGCACCAGAAGAGAGGGCAGCTGGCTCATGGGTTGGAGCAGCCAGCCATGAACGGGGAGGGGGCAGTGGCTGCATTCCTCACAGCATCCTACTCATGGGCTCTGGTGAGGAGGCATGGGATATGGGGGTGACAGAGTGGGACACATAGGGCTCTGGGGAGGTCACAGACTGGGGTTCAGAAGGGTAAGTGGGGAGACAACATTGAGCCTGAAAAGGGGGGTACAGGAACACATGGGGACAAGGACAGCTATGCTTGGTGAATGTGAGAGACTAAGGGTTGCCCAGGGTCTGCATAGGGAAGGCTCCCTAACAATCCTCCTCCCCACCCCCAAAAAAACCAAACTGTTTCATACTTCTCCCACCCACACCCAACAACCCTCCAGGTTCACTCCCAGGCTCCTTCCCAGCAATTACTTCCCTCTCCCTCAGCTCCTCCATTACCCCTGACTCCCACAAGCTTTTGTGCTGCTTCTGAGATGTGCAGATAATAGATTTCTGTATTTAGTTTAAATGAATTATTACTCAAAGTTCACTATTAATATCCCTAGTAAGGAATCTATTTGTCAAAAAACATTTCCTGAATCTTGTTTGTTGTCTGTATTGTTACAAACATACTTGCTGACAGGTATTTTGAAATAAATTACCAAAATAATTGAAACTGGTACGATTATATTGTGTTGTTTATGACAAAAATAAGCAGAATTTTAAAATATTGTGCACAGAATTTTTATTTTTTTGTGCAGAATTCCTCCAGGAGTACTACTGGTCCATAGGTTTGTCCTCCCTCTG
This sequence comes from Natator depressus, assembly GCF_965152275.1. Classification (NCBI taxonomy): domain Eukaryota; kingdom Metazoa; phylum Chordata; order Testudines; family Cheloniidae; genus Natator; species Natator depressus. The sequence goes on from NC_134236.1 coordinate 34,653,998, forward strand.
GACAAACCATGAGGTACTGTCATAAACTTATCCTAGCAGTAACGAATGGGGAGGAGGTGAAAGAGGCACTTCAACAAACCACTTAAACATGGTTAACTTTATAAACCATGTTCAAGTCTATCCATATTCAGTAAACTCAATTTTAAACATGTGATTAAGTCTCATTGGAGTCAGGTCCAGCTTAAAGTAGGGCATGTGCTTAAGTCCCGTTCTGAAATGGGGACAGAGAGAAGGAAAGAGTCTGCACATTGAGTAAAGAAAAGGAATGAAAATTGAGGACTGAGAGGAAAAAAAAGGGTTAGAACATGAGGAAGAGAGAGAGTAGGGGAGAGGGAAAAAAACAAACCATATACCAATGGTGTTTAATTTAGAATATGAGGCAAAATAAGTTCTAGTTTTGATTCTAGTTCTTTTTTATTATTCATAAGCTGGGAGATGTACAATGAACCAGAAATGACTGAGTTTTCGTCCACTTCTAGACTCTCTAATGTTTCCAGTTCTGCTAGCCTCAAGCAGAGTTGGGTAGCTGATACTCATGTCCTGGCACATCTTGCCACTAGACTAAATCCCCATATGTGATCCGATTCATCTTGATTTTATATGCTTTAAAGATTTTTTTTCTATCAATACTGTTCACAATTTAATTACAATAATTAACATAGTTTTCCAATATTTTTTTGTGCATTTGATTATATGCCTAAAAATGTTGCAGCTGTGTTTACCTATATGCCTTTTGTCTCAGGCTTCATCTGAAATGAGAAGTAAATATCATTTTATATATAGTTTTCCACTTGCTTTGTGAACCGTTTTTCACGATACCCCAGTTTAGCTTCATACACTTTCATACAAAGGAATGTGCTCAATATCTCAAATGAGGGTGCTTCTGGGACAGAAATCAGAGTAGGCAGAAATTCCCTGGACAAATTGGGCAGTTTTTCAAGTGGTATGAAAAAACATAATCTTCATAAACAATATAGATATTTTATGTTATCCAGAGAACTTTGCAGGAAAATGGAAGAAGGGAGGGCATAGGTCTTTTTCTATCCTCATTCAACAGAGGAAGAAAAATCGGGGAAATGCAGACCAGAAACCAGTCTTATTTCCTGACATATATCTGAAACCAGTTATGTATCTGTTGCAGGTTTCTGGGAATGCTACAAAGGGGCCAGTTCTGTCACTCTTGCTCATATGGAACACTACATTGTTCCATGAGTGTTCCTGGTGTGTGTATAGTGGCAGAGCTGGTCCAATAATAAATAATATATTCACTGAATTTTGCAATATTTTTATAATAACTCATTAAATGAATATATATTTTTGTTCCTTATTTGTCCAGTGGAGTACGATTACTTTGATAGTAAGAGCTTGCTTATCACAAAGACCATTTTTGTGAAGGGGTCAATTTTTCGACACTTTGGGGAACGGGAATAGGCACTACATGGCTGTTGTGGAAGGGAGATTTCTCCCTCATCACCAGAGCATCAGCTACCATATGTAGCCCATAGATCAGCCAAAGGTTTGTGGTCCAGCAGCTGCCAACATGAATTTCTGATGGATTAGGAGTCTCTCCATAGCTTTCAATGGGAGTTGGAATGGGCCCATAGTTTCCAGAGTGCTTATTGAGATTTTCTCCATAGAGATCCAGAATCCAATGTGGCCTGCTATATACTTGTCTGAAAGTGGCTGTTTTATCTACACTACTCTGTTGCCAGACTCTTCATGCAGCTACAACACAGCAGTTAGGGGAGAGAGATGAGAGTTGCAGGGTAGCCCCTCGTAGAGCAGATTGAAAGTTTATGGTGATCATCTAAATTGCAGTACAATCAACCTGGAAACATGAAGTGCCAGCTAAGCACAAGAGAATGGTAGAAAACAGAAATTAAATTAGGACAAGAAGAGGAAGTCATGGAACTGAAAAGAGAGAGTGAGAAGAGAACGGAAGATAGAAATGAAAATAAATAGTGGGTCTAGAAAAAGTTCCTAATTTGAGTATCTCAGTTTTATTTTTAGAGTTTGTAAACCAGAACTAGAATGTGTTGGATCTTTTACCTTTTGGTCTTCAGAGACTGCTAAAATACAGAATTTGAGTTTTGTAGCCAGTGTTATTGCATTGTGAGTCTGAGACAAATGCTATAGTTGGCTTGAGGGCACGAGTAGAGTCCTTAAGCACCCTGAACCTTATCCAAAGCCATGTAAGTCTATGGGAATCTTTCCAATGATTTCAATGAGCTTTGGATCAGGTCACTGTTAACATCACCCAGTCACCATTTTAAACGTTTGGGTTTTCGTGTACAGATATCTCAGCCTGATTAGTACTATGGCAAATTCACCATTAAAAATCCTTTAAATTTTTTATTATTATTATTATTACTATTACTATTATTATTCTGTACCTCCTTTATTAAAGGTACAGAAAAGGAGGAAAAAACAGTTAAAGCGTTTGAAAATGTAAAATATTAAATAAGGCTTTCCTTTTAACATCCCTTGTTCCTTTTGCTTTAGCTGGAGAGTTTGTAGAAGCAGAGACTCCTTTGTTTGACCATCTTTTAGATGGTATCAAAAATGGTGGGGGATGACCCTTTTTAGGGAAAAAAGGAGAATTTAGTTCAGATGGGTCAGAGCTGTTGCTGATTGTTTCTAAAGTCTGATCCTGTTTCCTAACAAGACACATACAAACAAATGGGGAGAGAAAAGAATAGCAAAGATCAAAAATGTAGCCTTTGTCTCTGGTGTTGACTTTCACTTGCAATCTTGCTGCTGGAAAAACACAGGTAATGGAATACAGACTTATCAGCCCCTCTGAGACTTGGGAAACTTGTACCAGGGTCAGGCAGTTTAGAGCATTACATTTATCTGCCTTTTTGGTCAGAAGCTCCCAGAAATGTTGTAAAATATGCAGTCTTGGCTGGCTAGCCAGACTCTTATTAGACAGAAGACAAAAGAACAGGGGATAGAAAAGAGAAGGAAAAAACATGGGGAAAGAAAATGACACATGGGTGGGGGGATCTGCATATGACACAGTCTCACATCCCAAGTGGTGGTGTCGATATCAGAAGTCCCTCTCTCTCACCCAGTCTGATGAGGACATCTCTCAGGATTAGGGTGAAGAAGTAGATGGTAGGAATTGCGTGCATGTTAGAGAAGCTCCCTCCAATAGCCAACTTTGCTCCCAAAGTCTCTTCCCGTTGGGACCCCAAAAGGAAGTGATCATTATTTTGTCCACTAGTTTGACTTAATTTACAACACACCAATTTTGGTTCATTGGTTTATAGTCTCTCAGTGTTCTTGTTCACCAGGCATGATTTTAACAGTACTTGAATTATATCAGTAGGCCTTTAAGCATTTATAGACTTCCTTAAGCCATTTAATTTTAAGTTGATCTGAATTTAATTTTTGGGCTCCTTGTTTGGACTAATTCAGTCTTTGTCTCTTCTGCACATTTTCCCATCAACATCTGCTGTTATAGATTGTGACATCTTATGAACTTACACTTTTTAAAAATTTTTCAAAAATGCCTCAATTTTTTGATTTCCAATTTGAAACCTTAAAGTGGCCAGATCTTCAGATCACAGCACTTTCTGAAAATCAGGTCCCTTTAAAGGTATCTCCAGTTGTGCACCAAATCGGAAGCACCTAATGTCACCCACCATGTTTGAAAATCTTGTCCATTCTCAAGACAGTCAGGCTCCAAACTTGACTTCTTTTCTTTAACAGGTATGACTTTTTAAATGCCCTCCTGATCCTGAAAATTGATCAGCTCTCCAAAGTAAGGGCCTTAGTTAGCCCCAGTCTCTCCTGAATGCTTGTGAAGAAAATAAGAAAGGACTTGATAAGTATGGAGGTAAACGTATGTTACAGATAGGAAGAGGTGAGTGAATGGTGTTGCTGTAGAGAGTGGATGGGTAGTGGCAATGGAGTGGGTGGGATAGCAAGGGGAGGAGGGTGAGCATGGGGAGCACCATGAAGGCAATAGTGAGAGGTAGATGATAGCAAGAGAGGCTATTGTGGACTAGGCGAGAGGAATCAGAAAGGATGGGGGTTACAGTGCTAGAGCAACAAGGTATTAAGGAGGAGATATTGACAGGGGGCAGTAGGAAATTCACAGTGGAAGCAGAAGACTGTTGGAAAGGGGGTTGTGTGAAAAAAGGAGTTACAGTGGGGGAAGGGACACTATCAGAAGCCTTCTCAGCCAGGCTTGGCATGCTGCAGCTGTTCCTGGCCAGCCAGAGGAAGAGATTGGGCAGTGTGCCTGCCATGACAGCTGGCTGAAGTTGTTTGCCAACCTGCAGGGGGCACAGTTGGTAGGTGGAGAAGTTGCTTCCCAGCTGGCTGAGTAGCATCAAAGCATGGCAGCACTCAAGGAATGCTAAAAGTCTCTTGATAACTTCTGTACTGGGACTCCCCACCAACATCAAAACCAGGACACAAGATATTTTTGGAGTTAGGGGTTGAATGTTGTAATGCTCACTGAAGATTTCCCTCCAAGACTTTGGACCAACCAGCATCAAAACAGACCTCAAATAATCCATCCCAGGTTTTACACCAGGTTCATTGCTTGCTCAGAGATAGGAGACTTCGGGAGTTTTTCTGTCAGAACTATGTAGACATCCAGATAGCTCTGAAATCTAGATGTACTGAGTAAAGTTGCTAGTCCTTTATCTCAATGCTGGGACTTAGGCCAGTATTTTCAATCTTAGGCACCTAAGTGAAAATCAAATTTATTTAGGTGCCTTAATAATAAATATACCTAACTCTTATAGTGCTTTTCATCAGTAGATCTCAAAGCACGGTACAAAGGAGCTCAATATCACTATCCCAATTTTACAGATGGGGAAACTGAGGCACAGAGGCACAGTGACTGTGGATTAAAGTGCTCAATCTTAGGCAGCCAAGTTTAGAAAATTAGCTTTGTGTGGAGTAATGGGAGAGATAATTCTCATCTGCTATATGAAAGCAAAGTTTTTGGATTTTTCAATACCCTCTGCTCATAAGAATTGTGTGTACAAGTCTTTGCTAGGCCCCCTATAAATGTTCATGTGAAATGTAGTTCTTGTGTGAAAAGTGACTCTAAAATGGTTAGGGGGTGTGTTGGAGGAGGGTTCCCATGTACGTACCAAATGGGCTAAACTTACAAGTGTGTGTGTGTGTGTGTGTATATATATATATATATATATATATATATATAACTGCCAGCCTCAAAACATATTGTGGGACCCAAACAAGAAGCTGGGTTCTTTTCTTCTCATGTTTCCTCATCATCCATATTGAAAATACTGAAGGCCAAACTGTGTCCTCAATGACACCTATGCGGATTCATTGACTTGAGTGGGTTTGCATAAGTGGGATTGGTTGGAATTTAGTCAACAGTTGTGTTGATGCTCTACTAGAACAAATACAATCCAGTTGCCTGTCTCTTAATTATGTTGCATTTGAATTGCTGCTAGTAATAATAGTAGGGCTCAGATTTTCCTAGATGCGATAGCTGATGGATTCCTTCATCAAGTAGTTGCTGAACCAGGGATGCCATTTTAGATTTGGTTTTGGTGAGGACCTCAAAGAAGAGATGGTTGTAGGGGACAATCTTGGTTCAAGTGATCATGAGCTAATTCAGTTTAAACTGAACGGAAGGACAAACAAAAATAAATCTGTGACTAGGGTTTTTGATTTCAAAAGGGCTGACTTCCAAAAATTAAGGAAATTAGTTGGGGAAGTGGATTGGACTAAAGAATTTATGGCTCTAAAGGCAGAGGAGGCCTGGGATTACTTTAAGTCAAAGCTGGAGAAGCTATCGGAAGCCTGCATCCCAAGAAAGGGGACAACATTCATAGGCAGGAGTTGTAGACCAAGCTGGATGAGCAAGCATCTCAGAGAGGTGATTAAGAAAAAGCAGAAAGCATACAGAGAGTGGAAGATGGGAGGGATCAGCAAGGAAAGCTACCTTATTGAGGTCAGAACATGTAGGGATAAAGTGAGACAGGCTAAAAGCCAAGTAGAGTTGGACCTTACAAAGGGAATTAAAACCAATAGTAAAAGGTTCTATAGCCATATAAATAAGAAGAAAACAAAGAAAGAAGAAGTGGGACCGCTAAACACTGAGGATGAAGTGGAGGTTAAGGATAATCAAGGCATGGCCCAATATCTAACCAAATACTTTGCCTCAGTCTTTAATAAGGCTATTGAGGATCTAAGGGATAATGGTAGCATGACAAATGGAAATGAGGATATGGAGGTAGATATTACCATATCTGAGGTAGAAGCGAAACTCAAACAGCTTAAAGGGACTAAATCGGGGGGCCCAGATAATCTTCATCCAAGAATATTAAAGGAATTGGCACATGAAATTGCAAGCCCATTAGCAAGAACTTTTAATGAATCTGTAAACTCAGGGGTTGTACTGTATGATTGGAGAATTGCTAACATAGTTCCTATTTTTAAGAAAGGGGGAAGAAAAAAGTGATCTGGGTAACTACAGGCCTGTTAGTTTGACATCTGTAGTATGCAAGGTTTTGGAAAAAAATTTAAAGGAAAAAGTAGTTAAGGACATTGAGGTCAATGGTAAATGAGACAAAATGCAACATGGTTTTACAAAAGGTAGATCGTGCCAAACCAACCTGACCTCCTTCTTTGAGAAAGTAACAGATTTTTTAGACAAAGGAAACGCAGTGGATCTAATTTACCTAGATTTCAGTAAGGCATTTGATACGGTGCCACGTGGGGAATTATTAGTTAAATTGGAAAAGATGGGGATCAATATGAAAATTGAAAGGTGGATAAGGAATTGGTTAAACGGGAGACTACAGCGGGTCATACTGAAAGGTAAGCGTCAGACTGGAGGGAGGTTACCAGTGGAGTTCCTCAGGGATCAGTTTTGGGACCAATCTTATTTAATCTTTTTATTACTGACCTTGGCACAAAAAGTGGGAGTGTGCTAATAAAGTTTGCGGATGATACAAAGCTGGGAGGTATTGCCAATTTAGAGAAGGACTGGGATATCATACAGGAAGATCTGGATGACCTTGTAAACTGGAGTAATAGTAATAGGATGAAATTTAATCGTGAGAAGTGTAAGGTCATGCATTTAGGGATTAATAACAAGAATTTTAGTTATAAGTGGGGGACACATCAATTAGAAGTAACGGAGGAGGAGATGGACCTTGGAGTATTGGTTGACCACAGGATGACTATGAGCTGCCAATGTGATATGGCTATGAAAAAAGCTAATACGGTCTTGGGATGCATCAGGCAAATTATTTCCAGTAGAGATAAGGAGGTGTTAGTAGCGTTATACAAGGCACTGGTGAGACCTCACCTGGAATACTGTGTGCAGTTCTGGTCTCCCAGTTTGAATTCATCCTTCTTAAACATGGAACAGGTACAGAGAAGGGCTACTAGGATGATCCGAGGAATGGAAAACCTGTCTTATGAAAGGAGACTCAAGGAGCTTGGCTTGTTTAGCCTAACCAAAAGAAGGTTGAGGGGAGAGATGATTGCTCTCTATAAATATATCAGAGGGATAAATACCGGAGAGGGAGAGGAATTATTTAAGCTCGTACCAATTTGGACACAAGAACAAATGGATATAAACTGGCCATCAGGAAGTTTAGACTTGAAATTAGACAAAGGTTTAGTAATCAGTAAAGTAATCAGAGTTCTAAACGGATACGGGGAGCAGATCTATTGAGTAAGAAGCTGCTGTTTTACACAGTATCTTCTCACACTTGTAAAAGAAGGGAGAGCCTTCAGTCGAAGTTTCTCTCTCCCTTTCTTATTAGCTGGCTGCTTGGTAGAGGAAGGAAAAAGAATTAACACTTCAGAAGCATGTTTCTGTACTTTGTGGTGGTGTTTTGACAGACTGCTGAAGGTGATAGACTTTCTTGCTGTCTTTCTGTGGCCTCGGCATTCTGTTTCTTCAGCACACATCAGTGCACAGCAAGGAGGGTAGCAGATCACTACCACAGTTTTCAGAGTAACAGCCGTGTTAGTCTGTATTCGCAAAAAGAAAAGGAGTACTTGTGGCACCTTAGAGACTAACCAATTTATTTGAGCATAAGCTTTCGTGAGCTACAGCTCACTTCATCGGATGCATACTGTGGAAAGTGTAGAAGATCTTATTATACACACACAAAGCATGAAAAAATACCTCCTCCCACCCCACTCTCCTGCTGGTAATAGCTTATCCAAAGTGGCCACTCTCCTTACATTGTGTATGATAATCAAGGTGGGCCATTTCCAGCACAAATCCAGGGTTTAACAAGAACGTCTGGGGGGGGGGTAGGAAAAAACAAAGGGAAATAGGCTACCTTGCATAATGACTAAGCCACTCCCAGTCTCTATTCAAGCCTAAGTTAATTGTATCCAATTTGCAAATGAATTCCAATTCAGCAGTTTCTCGCTGGAGTCTGGATTTGAAGTTTTTTTGTTGTAAAATAGCGACTTTCATGTCTGTAATCGCGTGACCAGAGAGATTGAAGTGTTCTCTGACTGGTTTATGAATGTTATAATTCTTGACATCTGATTTGTGTCCATTTACTCTTTTACGTAGAGACTGTCCAGTTTGACCAATGTACATGGCAGAGGGGCATTGCTGGCACATGATGGCATATATCACATTGGTGGATGTGCAGGTGAACGAGCCTCTGATAGTGTGGCTGATGTTGTTAGGCCCTATGATGGTGTCCCCTGAATAGATATGTGGGCACAGTTGGCAACGGGCTTTGTTGCAAGGATAGGTTCCTGGGTTAGTGGTTCTGTTGTGTGGTATGTGGTTGCTGGTGAGTATTTGCTTCAGGCTGGGGGGCTGTCTGTAGGCAAGGACTGGCCTGTCTCCCAAGATTTGTGAGAGTGTTGGGTCATCCTTCAGGATAGGTTGTAGATCCTTAATAATGCGTTGGAGGGGTTTTAGTTGGGGGCTGAAGGTGATGGCTAGTAGCGTTCTGTTATTTTCTTTGTTAGGCCTGTCCTGTAGTAGGTGTCTTCTGGGAACTCTTCTGGCTCTGTCAATCTGTTTCTTCACTTCCGCAGGTGGGTATTGTAGTTGTAAGAATGCTTGATAGAGATCTTGTAGGTGTTTGTCTCTGTCTGAGGGGTTGGAGCAAATGCGGTTGTAGGCAGAGCTTGGCTGTAGACAATGGATCGTGTGGTGTGGTCAGGGTGAAAGCTGGAGGCATGTAGGTAGGAATAGCGGTCAGTAGGTTTCTGGTATAGGATGGTGTTTATGTGACCATCGTTTATTAGCACTGTAGTGTCCAGGTAGTGGATCTCTTGTGTGGACTGGACCAGGCTGAGGTTGATGGTGGGATGGAAATTGTTGAAATCATGGTGGAATTCCTCAAGGGCTTCTTTTCCATGGGTCCAGATGATGAAGATGTCATCAATATAGCGCAAGTAGAGTAGGGGAGTTAGGGGACGAGAGCTGAGGAAGCGTTGTTCTAATAGAGACTGGGAGTGGCTTAGTCATTATGCAAGGTAGCCTATTTCCCCTTGTTTTTTCCTACGCCCCCCCCCCAGACGTTCTTGTTAAACCTGGATTTGTGCTGGAAATGGCCCACCTTGATTATCATACACATTGTAAGGAGAGTGATCACTTTAGATAAGCTATTACCAGCAGGAGAGTGGGGTGGGAGGAGGTATTTTTTCATGCTTTGTGTGTATATAATAAGATCTTCTACACTTTCCACAGTATGCATCCGATGAAGTGAGCTGTAGCTCACGAAAGCTTATGCTCAAATAAATTGGTTAGTCTCTAAGGTGCCACAAGTACTCCTTTTCTTTTCACTACCACAGTGTTTGCATTCTCTTCTTGAGGCAGCAATCTTCCCCCCTCATTTCATAGGAAAATTAGCTCAATCTTTGAACCTACTGAAATGTTGAAAATTCACTGACTGAACATAAATGTTTGAGATTTAATTTCTCATCTGCATGTTCCCAGACAGCTATATGACACCATTCTGAGACTGCCTTAAGATCTAGCAGTCTTTATGTCCCATTGATTGGTTTAAAATCTGTACAGACTGCAGTTTGGTCAATATGAGAATGGGAAAACTCCCAGAGGCAACTACCTTAAATATTTTAAAGAATAGTACTAGTGATAGCAGGGTATTCCACACTGTTGTCTGAGTCTTAAACCACATGTTATATCAGTTCCATCCCCTTGATATATCATAAGCTACAGTCATTTTACATGTTTATTAAATCACTGACTAATGCCAGTTACAATACTTTGACACTTATGTACCCAGTTTCTGATGAACTTACAGCCCATGTGTAACTTACACCTCTATTTAAGACTTTGGTGAATTTATTTTAGAGACTACCATGGGATCTGCAGTCAAATGCATTGGGTCAAATTCAACCTTGGTATGTACTTCTAAACATGGGGCTGGATAGATCTCAACATCAAGACCCCCCTCTTGGGCTCTCCCTAACTTCAAAGGAGAAAAATCAAAAGAAAAAGGAGAGAGTGGCCCAGAAAAGAGTAGGGATAAGAAGATAAGTGTCAGATCTCTCTCCCAAACAACGTTTACTCAAATACAGCTCCTTGGAGCCTAAAGATCCTTCAGCAAGTTTAGCCAGAACTCTTTGTTCAAGGAAGGGAGAGAAAAGGGCAAGTTTTTTTTTCTTGGCACACACTGTGTATTATACCAATAAACTAATCCAAGCATTTACCAAAAGGTCCATTTTGGTCACGTTTTGATGCCTGGTGGATTCTGGGGATTGGGATGATTTAGGGAGGTGAAAAAATTGCTTTGTTTACTCTCTTGGTCATTCCTTGTATTCCCTTGTCCCTATTCCTTTCAAATACACTGTGACCCATAAAATTTTGCACAAGCTCCTAGTGACTGAGATTTCTTTCTTCATATAGTCTGACTGGTTCATTTAATATTTAGAGAATTGTGTAAGCAAAACTGTATTACGTGCTTTTGGGGTAAGGTGGTATCCAACGTATGCACTTCCTGATGGCAGCTAAAGACGCTGCCTAAAAATACAACTAATGGATTATATCCGATCCTCCAATGAATAGACAATGCTACTACTGAAGTCCATGCCTACCTATCTAAATTTCTCCTACACAAGGCAAATGTAGGGAAGTTACACTTCTGTAACTTATGAGACCTTGTCTGAACAGTATGGATTTCTCTTTGAGAAAAAACACGCATTGAAAGCTAGATTAAGTCCAAAACTGCGCTAGGGAACATATTGTGTGCTGAAAGAAATCAGAGCTGTGAGAGAAGGTGTAAACTCTGTAAACAGGGTGCACAGTCAAAGGGTTAGTTTTCTGAATCATTTAGAAAAGGGATGACAAGCAAACTATGCTTGATTTCTGCTAGGAGTTAAAAGGAGAAGTCAAAGGCATTGTAGCCATGCTTTACATGAGGTCACTAAGGTTGTCACAGGCAGCCTTAGGATACCTGACACCCCTATTCTTCCAGTTCCTTTTGGAGATACGTTATGTATTGGACAGTCAGCTATGACCCACTGCATTTATAAATTCTTGGATGGTATTCTCAGAAAAAAACCTGATCACCATGTTAGTAACCATTTCAAGTGTGGCTTAGTCACCTTTCCGCTCCCTTCATTCCCTGCCTGCACACTCTTCTTCTCCCTATGCAGTTTCCTATCTAGCTCAGAAACCTTCTCAACTCCCACTCTCTTGCTCCTGCTGTGGCACTCCTCAGTCATCCTCCCCACCCCCACAGATACTTGCCCACCCAGTATCTCTCAAAGCAGTGCCCTTACACTAACCTCTGTAAAGTAAACAAGAAAATCCACCTGGAGGAGAAGAGCTGGAAGGAGGGGTGTGCACTTCGGTGGAGGGGGAGAGACTAGTAGGGAAGTGGGTGGGAGGGAAGAGAAGCAGAGTGGCCTGATGGGGGAGAGGGAAGGAGCAAGGAGGAGAGGGGAGTGAAGTAAACCAGCACACGAGGAGGAGAGAGAAACAGTGAAAGACAGAGGCAAGAACAGAGGAGAGTACAAAAATAAAAACGGAAGATTTTCTTCATAATATTTTGCAGGCTAAAGACAGGAAGGGGAAAAAAAAGAGAGAGAGAGAGGCGAGAGTGTCAGAAGCAAGATGGGGTAACCAAACCAGCGTGTGACATGAAATTGATGAGATGCCTGGCAAGAGACTATCACAAGCTCAGTAACTCCAACCATAAAAGATTCCAGAGTAACAGCCGTGTTAGTCTGTATTCGCAAAAAGAAAAGGAGTACTTGTGGCACCTTAGAGACTAACCAATTTATTTGAGCATAAGCTTTCGTGAGCTACAGCTCACTTCATCGGATGCTTACTTTGGAATTCCAAAGTAAGCATCCGATGAAGTGAGCTGTAGCTCACGAAAGCTTATGCTCAAATAAATTGGTTAGTCATAAAAGATTGGGAACCATGGTCCTGGGCTGAGACCATCAAACTTATTTCACTTTTGGACTCTGTATAATTCTGACATTTATGTTATGCTCATCACTATGGTATGTCAGTGGTCCACTCTTCCACCTGGTCCCTGGTGTTTCACTTTCAGATATGGGCAAAGAAAATCATCCGGGAGATCATCAGCCTGATAGTGACAATAATCAGTCCTTCCTGTTGGCCAGATTCTGCCCTTATCTGTACATATAGCTCCCACTGAGTTCCATGTGTATATCTGAGGGCAGGATCGGTCTTGACTGTGCATTAAAATTAACACAGAAGGCCTATACATTGTCTCATCTTCCATTTTTATTATTTGTAGTTTATTTGTGCAACTAAGCATGTATCATTGGTTAATTAATGCTGCCAACACTGTGCTCCACTAAATGATTGTTTAGCCTAGAGTGGAATAAAATAATACAATGACTAATACAGTATCATTATGTAACAGAAAATTAAAAATCTGATAATTTGATTGTATATCTCAGGTGAGTTTTTTATATAAAAGTATTAACCTCAAGTAGCTATAAACAGGTAAATGTTTTATTCATCCAACTGATAATGAATAAATGCTTATGATATAAATTCTGTATAATTAATACTCCTGGGATAAAAAAAGTATGTTAATAGGTTGTTAGTTAATTAAGGAAGTAATATGAGGTAAACAAAGGTGATTAGAGCATACCTTGGGACCATAAACAGAAATTGTGCCTTAAATGGTCTGTTTTAAAAAAACCCCACATTATACAAAAACTTGTTAGTTTTAATCTTAGAGCAAAGGCAAAATGCTTTATGGGGAAATACAGTGGAGATGTTAAATGAAGAAAGAGCTTCAGATATCAGGTTTTTGTGCAGCCCATATAGCTATCTTTGTTATTTTTTTTCATATTTGGTCTGTCCTCATAACTGTAGCTAGCATAAGATCTGTAAGAAATATGACAAATTAAAAATATCAAAAAGTTCTAATTCTGCAAAAACCCTTCCTCATCTCTGCTCACACAAGGAAGGGGTTTGTAGGGCCCTAAATTTTGCAGGTTTGTTACTTGCCAGTATTCTGGCTTATCAGTACTTTTGGCCTCAGCCAGAATCTTTGTATGTAAGGTGACCCCTCCACCACTGCCACACCATTTGAGCCAATTGTGTTCAGGATATTCTCTAATTGAACAGAAATGACGCAGAAAAAGATGAGAGGCCCGGCATTAGTTGGCTTCGACTCGGACCTGTCCTCACATCTAGGTTACAGCTAAGACTTTCAGAATCTTTTTGCATAACATCTCTACGGTCTTTCCTGTCAACCCACACAACTAAAACTCTTCGCCAGGCTCTTCTCTCATGTCTCGATTACTGCAACATCCTACTCCCTGCCCTTAACACATGCAATCTCGCCCTGCTCCGTGAGCATTCATATCCATTCAGAATGCTGCTGCAAAGATCAGTTCCCCAGTCCATTGCTTTGACCACGTCAGCCCTCTTTGCATCCCTTCACTGGCTCCCCATTCTTTATCATATCAAACGTAACCTACTTGCCTTCACTTTCAAGGGCCTTTGTGGCCCATCACTACCCATCTATGATCTCTGATTCAGTATCAAAAGGTCAACTCCTGCCTCTGATCAGCCCACAGTGCCAGCCTCCATTGCCCACTTGTTAAATTTTCAAACAGGCACCTGTGGGCTTTCTCCCATGTTGCCCCTCACTCTGAAGGAGTTCCCCATAAACATCTGCAATACCAACTCATTATCCTCCTCTAAAACTCTCCTTTGCTATGAAGCCAGCCTACAAAAAACTTCATAGTTAGGCTGCTGGTGCGCAGAAACCACTGTTTATCATGCTGACCAATATTGTCTCATTGTTTCCTTGTACTCCCCTCTGTGTTTCCACCTGTCTCTTGTCTTATATTTAGATTGTAAGAATTGTAGCACAACAGGGCCCTGGTCCATGACTGGGGCTCATAGGTGCTACAATAATACAAATAAATGATGACATGCTGCTAGTACTGCAGCCATTTGGGCCATCTAGGCACAGGCCTGTGTTGATGTGGTAGAGAGCTGTGGTGCACTAAGGGGAGCTCAGGCAGGGATCCTACCTCCTCTTCCTGGTGCATAAGAGGACTGCACAGGCCACACAATTCTTTAGGTGTGCCTGGCCTACTCTGCTAGTTTAGATTTTGTACACATCAAAACAAAAATCTATCAACCTGTATGTGTGTGAATTTATTTTTACAACAAGGTACATGACAACCTATAGAAAATGAGAGATGTTACTTGTGAGCTGCTAGCCTAAGTGGATAATACACTGCTTTTTAAGAACACAACAGACATGCAGTCAAATATTCAGGAAGTGATCACTGAAATCAACCATGTGTTGAGCTACCAATTTAAGTGGTCAGAAATGGAAGTTCTTTCAACCTCAAGATAGTGTCCCCTCGGCTCTTGTTAGTAGATGGAGGAAGGCAAGTAAATAATATCTAGGAATCAATTAAACCCAGGTGAGAAAGAAACCCTTAAAGATAACAAAGTTTCTATAAATTGGAATATAAAAGGTCATCTGAGGCACCAGCCTCAGTTGCATTTCAGTTTATGGGGCACAGTGAGCACATTCCAAATTATCTCAGATCCCCAAATTAGTTCTGCATTTCAAATACTGCTTCTGTACAGTCTGCGTTCTTTAAACAAGGGAATACAACCATATCTGTTTTCTTCTTGCACAGTAAGAGGCTGAAGATGAGAAGCACCAAAAAATTTGCCAACCTTAAATATGTAGGTTTAAAATTACTAAATGTAAAGCTCTATCAGTGGGCTTTTAATTTGGCTCAAGCTTGCAGAGTCTGCAGGCTGATGAAGTCCAGTTACCACAGGTGGAAACAGAGCATCAATTAACAGACACATGCAAGGCTGGCACTTACCAAGAATTCACCCTGAAACATCTAAAGACAAATAACTCAGTGATCAGACACACCTGGAAATCTTGGAACAAACTTCAGAGTTATGAAAATCAAACATGGTCAACATTTTCTGTTAAATATTGAACAATTCTCCTACAATATATTTTTCTGCATATTGTACAAAGGCTCATTGTTACGTAGAAGAAAGTCCATATTAATGCTGAAGACCAGAATAGCTATTCAACTCAAAAGCTGTATAGAGGATCTGTTGACCCTATCAATAAAGGTCCTGAACCAAAGCCTCTTGAAGCCAATGCACCCTGGATCCACAGAGGGATTTAGGCATTGCTATCCTCAAAGCCTGAGTTAGGTGCCTAGGTTCCCTATACAATATGTGGGGAGAGAGAGGCATCTAAGAATGGGATCCACAAAAGCCAGCATGTTACGCAGGAAGCTGCCTCAGCTAGCCAATGGGAGAAGCTGATGAGAGGGGTGTACCCTAAGACCTCACTGTGACACTGCACCCCAGATTAGTCATAGTGATATTATTATGATATTCTAGCATAATTATGTATTTTATACAAGCTGGGTCATATGAGGTGTAATTGGAAAAGTTGTGATTTGCTGAATATGATTATCCTATTTTTATGCATATATCATTTTTGTATCTAACGTTACGAATATTGGCTATGTATCTGAATTTCAATCATGCTCACTCTGGGTGACACCCACAACTAGTCTTTCAAAGGTACAACAATGAAGAAGCCAGATGGGGTTGATGGCCCATCAGCAAAGACAGTGGACTGTGGAATAACTTAATCTTCCTGTGGGCGTTTTGGCCAACCTGTAAGCAATGGCTGCTATAACACTGCAAAGACATGTGACCAGGCCACATGATTCTGGACTCC
This sequence comes from Natator depressus, assembly GCF_965152275.1. NCBI lineage: Eukaryota > Metazoa > Chordata > Testudines > Cheloniidae > Natator > Natator depressus. Next base: position 34,670,191 of record NC_134236.1, read on the forward strand.
ATCTTGGGATGTCAGTATTTTTCCACAAACTGGTCTGGGAACCATGTTTTGAAATCAGGGCTGCAGGGAGGTGCTTGTCTCTGCTAGTGACCCATCACTAGGAACCCCTCTCCTGGAGTCAGAAGGCTTAGGTTCTAAATCATTTCTTGTGAGAATGAGTTAGGTGACTGCCTCACTCCACACAAAATGGCCAGAGCAGAAAGAGGTTGGAGTGGTGTCACCAACCAACTTATAGCCCAGAGTTTAGAGCACTCACCTGGGATGCAAGAGACACAGATTAATTCCCTCCTCTGCTTGATGGGGAGAATGGTGGCTGACCCCTGTTCAGATCCTCTCAGGAGAGGTGCTGCAATGGCTGAGTGCTCTCTCTGTCTCTCTCTCTCTTCACCTTCCCTCCCCATATACAATTAAAGAACCTTTGAGCCGGGGGGGCTAATCGCTGGATTATAGAGTCATTCTCACTCATGTTCTGTCTCTCTCTGGCCTAATGGCTCTCTAAATGTTTATCTGAAGTGGAACAGCTTCAACAGGAGAGGTTAAGGGAGCGTCATGTTAGAATATCCAATAGCTCAGTGGCTAGAGCACTCTTTTTAGACATATGGGAGACCCCATTCAAATCCTTTCTCCCCCTCAGGCAGAAATGGGAATTAACCAGGGTGTCTCATATCCCCAGTGAGTGCTCTAACTATTGGGCTACAACTTATAAGGTGGATGGCAACAGCACCTACTCCTCTGGCCACATTTTAAATGAGACCTGATCTGGTTAGTGGCCTCTGAGAACGTCTGTCAGTTTGTGGATCACATTGGGACTTGGATGGGAGATAGGCATCCAGGGGCCTTGAGTGAGTCAGCAGTGTGTATTTTCAGAGGCAGAAACTGAGGTGCCAATGTAAATTTAGGCACCAAACAAGTTTAGGTCTCCACAGAGCTCTGTGGCAACCAAGCAGGAGTTTGGTGGATCACAGTGATGCCTAAAACTGGGACTTAGGCATTTAAGTCTGAGGGCTAGGGGACTAAATACATTTGTGGATCTGGGCCTGAGAATCTTTTGCATGGTCTTCAATAGACTTCAGAACAGACCCCTACTTTAACAAACAGGATTAAAGCCTTCACACATGTATAAAGATATTAAGGGATTTCAAATCTCTGTATCAATATAGGAAAAAAGAATTTACCTTAACCAATACCTAGATAAGATTTTTGCCCCAATTCTGCTCCCTGAACTTTAACAAGGATTTTGCCATAGACTTAAAAAAAATGAGAGCAGGATCAAGCCCTTGGCCTTTACTTATAAGGTGATCCATTATGTGAATTTATTCTTAAGAGTCTTAATAGAGTACACTGTTGGCTGGAGACTTTGGCAGGCATTTCAAAAGCACCCAGGGTTAACCTTTCTCACTCCCATTGAAATAAATGGTAACATTCCCATAGACTTCAGTGGAAGCAGAGCTAGGCCAACACTGAGCCCTTTTGAAAATCCGACCCTTCATCAGTCAAGTCTTAAAGACACCAACTTGAGATCCTCCATTTCTGATTCTTTCTTTCATACATTTTGGGTTGAAATTTTGGAGAAATATATTTGCCAGAATTAAATGGGTTTTAAAGAGAACAATATCAACATTCCCCGTTGCTTGTTATTTGAAGGCAGCTTATTTAGACAAGTTCTCAGAACGTGGAATAAAATTACTGAAAATAGGACCATTCATGACGAAAAATATCCTTGAGTCACCAAAAAGCCAATTCACCACCATTTGGATGAGAAAGGAGATACAATAGAACATCCTTTGTTATAAAAGACTCATCGAGAGAATGGAAGACTGTAGACTTTTTTGCGGTATTTTTAATCCCTTCCTAACTGGGACAAAATTGTTTAGGGCCCAATTCAACAAAGCATTTAGCACCTGTTTACCTTTAAGTTTAAAGGACTTGAATGAGACTTAACATTAAATGCATGATTAAGCTAATGCTTAAGGACTTTGCTGAATAGGGATAGTCTTAAGAAATGTGTTGAAAGCATGTGCTTAAATGCTTTGCAGAATCAGGGCCTTAAATATACGCTTGTCCCATTTGTAGTCTTGATGCTCTTCTTGCTCTTGATTTAAATGTTTTTTCTTTGTTTACTTCTCCTGAGCCTGATTTTCAGAGGCACTAAGTACCCACAACTCCCAGTCAATTCAAGTGGGGATGTAGGTGCTCAGCACATCTAACAAGCCCTTTATTATCTTATATAAAGCACAGTTCTCTAACCCTTACTTCCTTGAGTCATCCCATATATTTCAAACTCTACTTAGATGAGTAAGGGTTTATCAGATTAGGGACAACGTTTCTACTGTATTGTACCTGAATAAATATGTCCAAAATTGTTCTTTTCCCTTGTCCAAACTTTGAAACACAAATGAATATTTATTACCAGTTACCAGGAGCTAGTTCCATGAGGAATTTGCTCTATCAAGAAATTTCAAAGAAGTTGCAATGTATAAAAGCAAACTACAATAGTTATATTAGCAATACTTTTGCTCTGATTATGTGGTGTATATATTTTAAACGTACAGTACTTAGAGACTCAACTCATTGAATTAAAATGCTATCAAATGCTGGGTCAGCAACAAGCACTATGTGAAGTTCATCAGGACCTTGATTACAGATGAAGCAGTTCACCCTCTTCTAGTTAGTTATTCTGAAATGACTCTCTTGGGAACATGAAGCTGACAGCTCAGGATGTACTTTCAGACAAAAGAGAAGTTTAAAAAGAATGATAATGTGAGACCACTTTTGCTGTAAGAGCACATCCATGTAGGCATAGCACTTTATAAATAAGAAGCCACTGTAAACAGAAGGTCAGATCCTCAGCTGGTGTAAATAATGTCCATGCAAATATGCTGATTTAAACGAACTGGGCGTCCTTGCCTTCTATCTTCTAGGCTGTGATGTACAGAATGAAACTGGGGATTTGGCCCAAAGAATTAATTCAGATTGTGATAAATTTTGTGAGCAGAAATCAAATGGTGTCTAAGATAGATTTTGATTTTCATCTATATTTTAATTGTGACAAGACATTGTAGAGTATCTCTCTGCCTTCTCTTGGGATGGTCCTAGTAATTCATCATGCTCTGAGAATGTTAATTCTTAGCTTCATAGGTGCAGTAGTATATGTAGACTGTATCTTGCTTTTCATAGGTTTGTTTTTGGAGGAGGGGGGAATGAAGAGAAGAATAAACATGGGGTAGGAGTAACAAAATAAAAGAATATTTAAATGATTTCAAATGGATTGTAAAGTGTTGAATCATAAAAGATTGGCAAAAAAGCCCTCTCCTCATGAGGTCTGGCTAATATTAGGAATTATTGCCTCAAACGCTGCAGGTGTGGATCCATTTCTTTCATTGCTTGCAAATGGGGTTGCAACTGCCTTTGACAATGTAAAAACTGCACAATCCCCATGCCCCAGGGCAGACAATGATGTTGGTGAGATGCTGATTTTAGGATAGAAAATTACAATGGTTATATAGTAAACAGCACCTGGAAGTTTACTAATGATTTTTACAATTAACAGCAGCACTGTGGTCTGATTATTCATGCATGCTTTCTATGAAAGAAAAGAAAAGAAGCAGATGTTGAAAAGAGTCACATGGATTGAGTGATATATATATAATATAAAATTTTTGGTAACCGGAGGTTGAGCCTCCTTCCTGTTATCAGCTTCTTCTGGCAATAATATGCAGACAAAAATATATATAAAAATAAAGGAAGAGCTTGGAACTCTTTGATCTCTTATTAATTTATATATATATTAAAAAATAAAAAATATCTGTGTACTCGTGCCTGTGTGCATGCTTATGCATACGCATATGCAGCCTTTAATCTCTGTTGTTTGATATGTACCTTTGGCACATAATAAGCTGCATGGACATGTAGTTCTCTTCTCTTAAACAACTGGATCTTCTGTGATAACATTCAGAATGTTGGCTGGATCTATCCTCTGAGAAGTCCACCAGGTATGCACCTGCCACGTTAGTTAATTTCAAAAAGCTGAGATTTTAAAACACACCAGCATCTGCAACATGAGTGTAAAAGTACTATAAGGCATACTTTAACCTTGTATATTTTCTCTCTAGTCGTCATTTATTTTTACAGCTGTTGTCAACCCATTGCCAAGCACAGGCCTCTTCAATTCCTTTCTATAATTTGAATCTTAGTCAGTATTGACTAAGAATGGGTGAGGCCACTCACAAAAAAATACAAACGCTTTTTTTTTTTTTTAACCTTTTGCAAACTTCTGGAATTTTTAGAAGGCTTTTAACTGTTCTATTAGTTTGTTCTTATTAATTTTTACATACTTCAACCTTGGCAGGGTCCGTTAGGGACCAGAATAAGAAGAGTGGGTATGCGTATACACATTCATCATGCACAATAAGAATGAGATTGTTCTCACTGAATTTCCATAAAACTAATGTGGTGTAAGAAAGATAAGAATTGTCCCCAAAAATGCTGGGCCAGATTCTCAGTTGGTATAAAGCAATATAGCTAAATTGTTTTCAAAGGAGTTATGCTGATTTGCGTCACATGAGGCTGTGGCTCTGTTCTTACATGACTTCAAGCCCGATTTTTGCACACCCAAGAGATTCCAGCAGTTTCAGAAACCTTCACATAATCATGTTCACATCTGAGTGGTAATCTGACGTAAACCTGAACTCAGAATATAATCTTTATCTACTAGGTGTAACAAAGGTATGACACATAGAGCTGGTAAACGAGGTAATTTGATTTCTGGTTCCAGTCACCTGACCTGCTACAAAGGTTAAGAAAGACTCCTGTCACATGACAGGGTCAGTATCACCTAATGGATGTGGTCACTGCTACAGTTCTTAATGGGTAATGTGAGCAGATGTAAAACTTTTATCCTAATTTATCCCTTAATTATCCTTATGCCAGTAGGTGAACGTATCATGCAAATCAGTCTGTTGTGCTATGACTTTGAAGTACTTTGTTAGACCTCTTCCTACTGGTTTCCAAGCAAGACAGACTTCTTTGTATCTCCAGACTGGACGTGCGACTGTGACCAAATTGGAACTCTGATTTTATTACTTAGCTGCTCAACACAAAAGTAAATATGGTTACATTGCATTTCAGAAAATCCATAGGCTTAATTAATCTTCTTTGGTCTCTTCTTGGACCATGAAAAGCAGCCCTTCAAACAATTGTGACCTTCCCTCTTCATGTCACATTCTAAAATGCCTTCTTTGTGGGATGTAATAACTGCTGCGGGTCAGCACTGGGGCATAGAGGCTGCCTATTATGAAAAGTAAATTTGTTTTCTTCCAAGTCTTGCGCAGTTCTCTAAGGATCTCTTTTTAAAAGTCTCACTTTGATTTCTGCCTTCCTGTGATTTCCCCCTCCTTTCTTGCTACACCCACTTGATCTTTTCATTGCTCATTCAAACCAAACCTCTTAACATATTCAGGTTTACCTATCACATGTGTGTGGATATAAATATACACTGTACTGTGTATATGCCACTTTACTCTATATGCCATCTGTCAAGGTTCCTTCCCCACTTTGAACTCTAAGGTACAGATGTGGGGACCTGCATAAAAGACCCCCTAAGCTTATTCTTACCAGCTTAGGTTAAAAACTTCCCCAAGGTACAAACTTTGGCTTGTCCTTGAACAGTATGCTGCCACCACCAAGCGTTTTAAACAAAGAACAGGGAAAGAGCTCACTTGGAGACGTATTCCCCAAAAATATCCCCCCAAGCCCTACACCCCCTTTCCTGGGAAAGGCTTGATAATATCCTCACCAATTGGTACAGGTGACCACAGACCCAAACCCTTGGATCTTAAGAACAATGAAAAAGCAATCAGGTTCTTAAAAGAAGAATTTTATGTAAAGAAAAGGTAAAAGAATCACCTCTGTAAAATCAGGATGGTAAATACTTTACAGGGTAATCAGATTTAAAACAGAGAATCCCTCTAGGCAAAACATTAAGTTACAAAAAGACATGAAAATAGGAATATACATTCCCTCCAGCACAGTTTATTTTACAAGCCATTAAACAAAAGAAAATCTAACGCATTTTCTAGCTAGATTACTTACTAACTTTACAGGAGTTGTAAGGCTTGCATTCCTGATCTGTTCCCAGCAAAAGCATCACACAGACAGACAGAACCCTTTGTTCCCCCCCTACCCCAGATTTGAAAGTATCTTGTCCCCTCATTGGTCATTTTGGGTCAGGTGCCAGTGAGGTTACTTAGCTTCTTAACCCTTTACAAGTGAAAGGGTTTTGCCTCTGGCTAGGAGGGATTTTATAGCACTGTATACAGAAAGGCGGTTACCCTTCCCTTTATATTTATGACACCATGTATCTATCACACACATAGAATATATGAACATATGTCTGAGAGATGCTGAAGGAGGCTGTGTCATTGTTAATGGGGTCACTGGTAATAAGTGTGGCACAAAACCACTTATTGATGCCATTTAGAACCATAGTCCCTTGCAGGTTCAAGTTCTACATATCAGTTCCATGTTCTCACAAACTAGTGGTGATATACCCAAAGAGAGTCTTTCACAATTTGTCTAATATACGAGAGGCAGAAGTTGAACATTTCCTGCAATAATTCAGATATCTAGACTTTCATTTGCATATTCCACAGTATATAATGTTGCAGTATACTGTAAAGTGCTATTTCCGTGTTGTCAAATTTCATATTATTATCAAGTCTTGTGATATTTTGGTGTTTTTCTTAAAGTGCCAGCTTCTGCTGTCCTATGATAACATGAGACTCTCAGGTGTCATTGGGGGGAAAAAAAGAGGAAGTTTCCAGACCTCATGGTTGTGGAGAAAAACTTGAAAACATGAACCCTGAAGGCCCCCCCAAAAATAAGACACAAACTCTCATGATTTTTAATCCAATCATGATTTTTGAATGCTTAGGTTTGGCAATACTGAGTTTTAAGGGTTATGGCTGCAAGTCCACTTATGATGATGCAATGGTATGAAGAAAAATAAGGTGAATTTCTAGTTGTCCCAATTTCAGGACCTAATCCTTTGAGATGCTGAATACCTTATGTGGTGTGTTGAGCCCCCTCAAATCCCTTTGTGTTGTGATGTTTAGAAATGTGAACTTTCTGTTAGATTTTTCAAGCATCCCCTTTTAATTTGCTGGGTAATATGAGTTATGACAAAGTAATCAAGAGGTTGCGAGAGAGACCGTAATTGCAAATAGCAAATGAGACCTAGGAGACAAGTTACTCTGGGTCTCTTAGGACCTTCTGTCAAACCCACTACTTAACTATACTACAGTATAAATTGCACAAATTATTTTGCCTGGCTAAGAAATATTACAAATTTCAAGCTATTTTACAAAGAAAAATGTAGTTGACCTACATGTTGTGACATCTAACTCCTGGCAGATTTTGCCCAAAACACCACTTCCTGTTAGCAAGTGCTGGATAATGCTAAGTGGGTTCTGCTGATGCTGAGTCAGATGGACCATTACCCCACTTGGATAAAAGGAAGTGAGTGGCTCTGAAGAGGAAAAAGAACACCTAGGATTTGAGCAAAGTAGTCCTGAAGGAGGATCCTTAGGAGCAACCAAGCCTGGGGACAATGTCAGAGCTTAACTAAATTATTGTATTATTCATTTTTTGTGCATAAAGCCTAACTGCAGGAAAGGGGTGAGTTTGGATTCCACATAACATGTGGATGGTATGGCTGGAGCAGGTGAGGAAAGGTGCTGTTACATTTCATAATACAAATATCACGGACCACTATCAATAGGGAGAATACATTCTGTTATTAAGTCTGTCCTCTCTCTGAAACATGGAAACTAACATATTGGATCAGGCCAATGGTCCATCTAGTTTAGTATCCTGCCTCTGACTGCGGCAAGCATAGGATGCAAGAAACCCTTCAGTGGAGAATTACAGAATCACTTGCCCATAGGTAAGTTTCTTCTTTAACCCCATCACAGTTGCCTTTCTCAGGTCAGCCACAAGGATAAACACACAATTGTATGGATGCTGAGGAATATGGGGTGAGAGGAGGTACCACAGAATCATAGAATATCAGGGTTGGAAGAGACCTCAGGAGGTCATCTAGTCCAACCCCCTGCTCAAAGCAGGACCAATCTCCAATTTTTGCCCCAGATCCCTAAATGGTCCCCTCAAGGATTGAACTCACAACCCTGGGTTTAGCAGGCCAATGCTCAAACCATTGAGCTATGCCTCCCGCCCCTCAATCCCCAATTTGGCCCCCTCAAGGATTGAACTCACAACCCTGGCTTTAACAGGCCAATGCTCAAACCAGTGAGCTATCCCTCCCCAACGGTACGCTTTACCTGGTAAAATTAAAGATTTGTCTGGTGGTGATCACTGTCTTTGGAGAATGTATGGCAAGATGGACGTGCACTCCTAACGTTGGAGTACTCCTGTAGTTAGGTCAGTGCCACCACTGTTTCTCTTCCTGGATGTGGGACGCTATCCGTAGCGGTAGTGAAGAACCAAGTTGGAAGTGGGAGGCTGTAATATGTATTTTGTGTGATTATGTCTGCAGTCTTTGAAAGTACGTTTGAAATGAATTAAAAACTGTTTTAGGGGGTAATCCTGCAAGGTCCTGAGCACCATTTAAGATCTGACCCTGCACAGTCAGCAAGAGTCAGCTGAAGTGAATGGGAATTAAGGCTGCTCAGCACCTTTATAGAATTAGGCTTTTTATTAACATGGGGTTTGAAGATGACAATATTTCAAAACTGAAGGGTTCCCCCCCCCGAATCTCCCCGGTGGAGGGTGGAAGTGGAGGAGTGTCTGCTTTGGAACTGATTAGATCACAATATGCAAATAAACTGAAATATATGTCATACCAGAGCTATGCAAACTGTAACAAAACAGACAAAAGCTTCATCTTTACAATGCAAAGAATTGAAAAGGTCAGAGACAATATTTAGACTGACAAAATACATTCTAGCATGTTTCACCCAATTGAAAAGATCCTCTTCTAACCATCAGAAACTATCATTGCAAGAAAAAAGAAAAGGAGTACTTGTGGCACCTTAGAGACTAACCAATTTATTTGAGCATAAGCTTTCGTGAGCTACAGCTCAAATAAATTGGTTAGTCTCTAAGAAGAAAAAAGAAAAGGAGTACTTGTGGCACCTTAGAGACTAACCAGTTTATTTGAGCATGAGCTTTCGTGAGCTACAGCTCACTTCATCGGATGCATAGCATATCGTGGAAACTGCAGAAGACATTATATACACAGAGAGACCATGAAACAAAACTTCCTCCCACCCCACTCTCCTGCTGGTAACAGCTTATCTAAAGTGATCATCAAGGAGGGCCATTTCCAGCACAAATCCAGGTTTTCTCACCCTCCCCCCCCCCCACAGACACACATACAAACTCACTCTCCTGCTGGTAATAGCCCATCCCTCTTTGAAACCTCTCTTTATAATGCACATGATAATCAAGGTGGGTCATTTCCAGCACTAATCCAGGAGTTCTCACCCCCCCCACACACACACTATCAGAGGCTCGTTCACCTGCACATCCACCAATGTGATATATGCCATCATGTGCCAGCAATGCCCCTCTGCCATGTACATTGGTCAAACTGGACAGTCTCTACGTAAAAGAATAAATGGACACAAATCAGATGTTAAGAATTATAACATTCATAAACCAGTCGGAGAACGCTTCAATCTCTCTGGTCACGCAATCACAGACATGAGGGTCGCTATCTTAAAGCAAAAAAACTTCAAATCCAGACTCCAGCGAGAAACTGCTGAATTGGAATTCATTTGCAAATTGGATACTATTAATTTGGGCTTGAATAGAGACTGGGAGTGGCTAAGTCATTATGCAAGGTAGCCTATCTCCCCTTGTTTTTTTCCTGCAACCCCCCCCCAAGACGTTCTGGTTAAACTTGGATTATTGCTGTGCACATTGTAAGATGAGCTATTGCCAGCAGGAGAGTGAGTTTGTGTGTGTGGTTTTTGGAGGGGGGTGTGTGTGTGGGGGGGGTGAGAACACCTGGATTAGTGCTGGAAATGACCCACCTTGATTATCATGCGCATTATAAAGAGAGGTTTCAAAGAGGGATGGGCTATTACCAGCAGGAGAGTGAGTTTGTATGTGTGTCTGGGGGGGGGGGGAGGGTGAGAAAACCTGGATTTGTGCTGGAAATGGCCCTCCTTGATGATCACTTTAGATAAGCTGTTACCAGCAGGAGAGTGGGGTGGGAGGAAGTTTTGTTTCATGGTCTCTGTGTGTATATAATGTCTTCTGCAGTTTCCACGATATGCTATGCATCCGATGAAGTGAGCTGTAGCTCACGAAAGCTCATGCTCAAATAAACTGGTTAGTCTCTAAGGTGCCACAAGTACTCCTTTTCTTTTTTCTTTTTACGAATACAGACTAACACGGCTGTTACTCTGAAACCTGTCATTATGCAAGGCACTGCATTTAGCCGCATGGAGTGGAAATCTATCAACTGCATGAAAAAACTTGTACAGATACAGACAGACATCATCTTCCTTTCCAAATGCAAACAGATGGACATCGTACCAAAAGGACTGAAGGTAAAAAATCCATTACAATCTACATACCACACAGACTATGCTGACAGCTTGTGCCACACGCTCTCAAAGAAACTGCGGAATCACCTGATCAACATCCTCTACAGCAAACAGGGAAAGATTAAGAATGAGCTCTCAAAAATGGATACTCTCATAAAAAACCAACCTTCCACACAAACTTCCTCGTGGCTGGATTTTACTAAAACTAGACAAGCCATTTACAACGCACACTTTACTTCTCTACAAAAGAAAAAGGACACTAAACTTTCTAAACTACTACAGGCTACAAGGGGCCACAGCAATGGTTCCCTCAACCCACCCAGCAATATTGTTAACCTATCCAACTATACTCTCAGCCCAGCAGAAGCAGCTGTCCTATCTCGGGGTCTCTCCTTCTGCCCCTCCACCCCCTCGAACATGATACAGTTCTGTGGTGACCTAGAATCCTATTTTCGACGTCTCCGACTCAAGGAATATTTCCAAAATACCTCTGAACAACATAATGATCCACAGAGGCCTGCCTACCAACATTACAAAAAGAAGGATTCTAGGTGGACTCCTCCTGAAGGTCGAAACAGCAGACTGGACTTCTACATAGAGTGCTTCCGCCGACGTGCACGGGCTGAAATTGTGGAAAAGCAGCATCACTTGCCCCATAACCTCAGCCGTGCAGAACACAATGCCATCCACAGCCTCAGAAACAACTCTGACATCATAATCAAAAAGGCTGACAAAGGAGGTGCTGTTGTCATCATGAATAGGTCGGAATATGAACAAGAGGCTGCTCGGCAGCTCTCCAACACCACTTTCTACAAGCCATTACCCTCTGATCCCACTGAGAGTTACCAAAAGCATCTACAGCATTTGCTCAAGAAACTTCCTGAAAAAGCACAAGATCAAATCCGCACAGACACACCCCTGGAACCCCGACCTGGGATATTCTATCTACTACCCAAGATCCATAAACCTGGAAATCCTGGGCGCCCCATCATCTCAGGCATTGGCACCCTGACAGCAGGATTGTCCGGCTATGTAGACTCACTCCTCAGGCCCTACGCTACCAGCACTCCCAGCTACCTTCGAGACACCACTGACTTCCTGAGGAAACTACAATCCATTGGTGATCTTCCTGATAACACCATCCTGGCCACTATGGATGTAGAAGCCCTCTACACCAACATTCCACACAAAGATGGACTACAAGCCATCAAGAACACTATCCCCGATAATGTCACGGCTAACCTGGTGGCTGAACTTTGTGACTTTGTCCTTACCCATAACTATTTTACATTTGGGGACAATGTATACCTTCAGATCAGCGGCACTGCTATGGGTACCCGCATGGCCCCACAGTATGCCAACATTTTTATGGCTGATTTAGAACAACGCTTCCTCAGCTCTCGTCCCCTAACGCCCCTACTTTACTTGCGCTATATTGATGACATCTTCATCATCTGGACCCATGGAAAAGAAGCCCTTGAGGAATTCCACCATGATTTCAACAATTTCCATCCCACCATCAACCTCAGCCTGGTCCAGTCCACACAAGAGATCCACTTCCTGGACACTACAGTGCTAATAAACGATGGTCACATCAACACCACCCTATACCGGAAACCTACTGACCGCTATTCCTACCTACATGCCTCCAGCTTTCACCCTGACCACACCACACGATCCATCGTCTACAGCCAAGCTCTGCGATACAACCGCATTTGCTCCAACCCCTCAGACAGAGACAAACACCTACAAGATCTCTATCAAGCATTCTTACAACTACAATACCCACCTGCGGAAGTGAAGAAACAGATTGATAGAGCCAGAAGAGTTCCCAGAAGTCACCTACTACAGGACAGGCCTAACAAAGAAAATAACAGAACGCCACTAGCCGTCACCTTCAGCCCCCAACTAAAACCCCTCCAACGCATTATTAAGGATCTACAACCTATCCTGAAGGATGACCCAACACTCTCACAAATCTTGGGAGAAAGGCCAGTCCTTGCCTACAGACAGCCCCCCAACCTGAAGCGAATACTCACCAACAACCACATACCACACAACAGAACCACTAACCCAGGAACCTATCCTTGCAACAAAGCCCGTTGCCAACTGTGCCCACATATCTATTCAGGGGACACCATCACAGGGCCTAACAACATCAGCCACACTATCAGAGGCTCGTTCACCTGCACATCCACCAATGTGATATATGCCATCATGTGCCAGCAATGCCCCTCTGCCATGTACATTGGTCAAACTGGACAGTCTCTATGTAAAAGAATAAATGGACACAAATCAGATGTTAAGAATTATAACATTCATAAACCAGTCAGAGAACGCTTCAATCTCTCTGGTCACGCAATCACAGACATGAGGGTCGCTATCTTAAAGCAAAATAATTTCAAATCCAGACTCCAGCGAGAAACTGCTGAATTGGAATTCATTTGCAAATTGGATACTATTAATTTGGGCTTGAATAGAGACTGGGAGTGGGTAAGTCATTATGCAAGGTAGCCTATCTCCCCTTGTTTTTTTCCTACAACCCCCCCCCAAGACGTTCTGGTTAAACTTGGATTATTGCTGTGCACATTGTAAGATGAGCTATTGCCAGCAGGAGAGTGAGTTTGTGTGTGTGGTTTTTGGAGGGGTGTGTGTGTGTGGGGGGGGTGAGAACACCTGGATTAGTGCTGGAAATGACCCACCTTGATTATCATGAGCATTATAAAGAGAGGTTTCAAAGAGGGATGGGCTATTACCAGCAGGAGAGTGAGTTTGTATGTGTGTCTGTGGGGGGGGGGAGGGTGAGAAAACCTGGATTTGTGCTGGAAATGGCCCTCCTTGATGATCACTTTAGATAAGCTGTTACCAGCAGGAGAGTGGGGTGGGAGGAAGTTTTGTTTCATGGTCTCTGTGTGTATATAATGTCTTCTGCAGTTTCCACGATATGCTATGCATCCGATGAAGTGAGCTGTAGCTCACGAAAGCTCATGCTCAAATAAACTGGTTAGTCTCTAAGGTGCCACAAGTACTCCTTTTCTTTTTTCTTTTTACGAATACAGACTAACACGGCTGTTACTCTGAAACCTATCATTGCAAGAATATTTTAAGTTCTGTTGCAAACAAATGCAAATGATTAAAATTACCAGCTTAGCATGCTTTGTTTTTAGGTTTCTGATCACCAATATTTTTACTTCTCATGTCAAGAATAGACTCTACTGTCTTCAGTTAGCTCACCAGTAATAGCAACCTAGCACCCATCTATCCCATCATAAAGAACAAAATGGGAACAACAAAGACCAGTCTGAATACAATTAGAAATAACTTGTTGCCATACTATCTTGTACTGTGTATCTGACAGATATCAGCGACTAACCGTGGTTCGACCAGATGGAGAAACTTCAAGGAACAAGCTATGTACGCCAGGAAGTGGTGATGGTAATCCAGGACATGGCATTCTTCCCTCTGAGTCAGATCTGAACCTACGCCTCAGTCTTGTAGTAGGTAATACTGTGCTGCTGAGGTTGCTGTTTTTCAGCTGAGATATCAAACCATGGTCCTGACCTTGTTCTCATTAAAGATCTCCTGGCATTTTTCAAAAGAAAGAGAGTGTTAGCCCCAGTGTCTTGGGCAAATTCCAACTTGGGTAATTATATTCTGCTTAGCTAAATTTCCCTTGTAATTTTGTTGGGATGTCGTTTTTCCTTCCCTTCCCTAAACGGTTGTGTAGTATTGCTGTGTATGGTGTAACAGCTACTATGTTACACAGCAGTTGTAGCTGCATTTCTGGAGTGAGAGAAGTGATCTTTGTATAGCTTGTGTATCAAGTTGTTAAGTCTGCAAAGTGGTTTGGGGTCCTTTGATTAAATAAAAGATCATCTTCTTAGGATATATTTGTGAAGTGAAAGCAAAACAAGTCTTTGTCTTGCAGTGATCATTTTAGCACAAAGTATTTTCTGCTAGGAAAATAAGCTTTTCCTGTGGGAAGTTGCTATGCACCATTTGCATTTTTTTGTTCTAGTCTGGCACTTTGTTAATCAAGTGATAACACATGAATATTGAATACCAATACCTATCAAATATTTGAAGAGGGGTTCAGCTGAGAAAATGCTTCTAGGCTTATTTTTACTATTTACAGAATTCACAGAATAAGGGAAAGTGGGAGAGAGGGGAAGGTACTAAAAATTTCTAATACTGCATTTTTCTATTGAGATGCCTTCTTGATAACAATTGGTCCTTATACAGTGCTTTTCATCATGAGATCTCAAATGGTTCTTAAAATGGTTTATTTTTCTGGAAGTCATCCTCAAATGAAAAATGTGTTCAATTTCCTGGTACCAGGTTTCCCACTGAAATCATCACCATCACCACCACCACATGTGACAAGACATTAGTCCTGTCATTTCATGTCCTGCTGGACAGTGCCTTACAGTGGTGGTGGTGGTGGTGGTGATGGTGATGATGATGATGATACAAGCTCCTATACAGGATAGAACAAAGAATAGACTAGCATTGATCAAATATGGTAGATCATAGATGAAATCTCTCCTATGGACTCCAGACTGTTTGACATTAAAAATGGGCCCAAGCTACCAAATTCAATCAAGACCCTGATTTCAACACCTCACGCTCTAAATTCAGGGCTCTTTTTGAAGTGGGGTTTGGGTTTGATTTGGCCTGGCCTGTCACTAGGTGAAGTATTTGATACATGCAACCCCCACACCACTAAATGATCCCCCTATGCTAGGTGATCCTTAGGAGCTGGCTGTTGGGGTATAGAGGACAATCTGGGCCTGTGACTTTTGTAACTGAATTGGATCCATTCAATGGGGATTTTCAGGGGGAAGACTGGATGGTGGGGTTTTATCTCATTAGACTATGTGCACTTGAGTTGTCTAGTTTTCCTTTCTTTATAACCAGTTTTCTATATTTAGGTTCTTATCCCTTGTTACATTAAATGAAGTCAATCCAGGTGGACTGCTCAAATTCTGTGTTTACTGTCCACTTGTGCACATTTTTATTGGTGCGTTAGGTCTTGGCTATTTGCAAGACAAAAGGAAGCCTAACTGGATTCAGGAACCAATGGCTCAAGTGTCTCCTTTTAAAGCTCCATCAAGTACAAATGCATCTATTATACTCGTCAGTTACCCTAAGTCCAAACTAACTAAGATCCAGACCCTGCAAAGACTTAGGTAAATGCTTAATTTTATGCAGTATGGGCTTGAACCTATTTCCATACACTTGAATGATGCAGGATCAAGCCTCACAGCCTTGATCTGGGCTACTGAAGCCAGTGGGAGTTTTGCTATTGATTTCAATGGGAGTCAAATTAGGCTCTATGAGAGGTGTCACCAAAGTGTAGGAGACTACTCACAGTACACAAAATTATGATATGTATTAGTCTTCTCAGAATTGGAGCCACAGTATATCTGCAGTGGCTGCTATCTGATATGGGAAGCCACAGAAAGGGTTATTTCAGTAAAGCTCTTTCATTTATTCTTACTGCTTTGCTGCATTACTTACTTAGGTGTTATGAGGCTTACTGTATTACTGTTTGTGAAGCACTCTTCCCATGAAAGAAACTATGCAAAGGTGGGGGAAGCACCCAAAGGGCCCAATCCTGAAATGTGCTGAACACCTTTTTTTAATTTGTTGTTAGCTGAGGGCATTTGGCTGCCAATCTGGTCCTCTGCACTGGTGCAGGGGTCTGCTCAGACACAGCTCATGGCAGGATTGAAGCCTTTGGCAGTAAGAGGAGACTTGGTTTTGCCTGTGCCCTTTTTATGGAGATGTTGTCCAATGTTTCTATTTGCTTTCTACTGTGCCATTCACTCTTCGTTTAACTGATCTTCCATTTGCATACATTCCCCCAAATAACCCATTATTTTCATTGTAATTTGTATCTTAAAAAAACAAAAACAAAAAAAACCCACAAAAAAACAACACTTACCAGAGATGTTGCCATGAAGAAAAATAATAAAAATTACATAGAAGTCTATAATTACAACATTAGCCTGTAATTATTACAAACAAGATACAATACTGTACAAAGCAAAAAAATAGGAACAGGATTCCTGGTGTGTACACCCCCCCCTTGTTAAGTAATATAATGCATCTGCCTTTAAACTAAGTAAAGGCAGAGAATCCTAAACAAGACTTCCCACTCCTACTTATGTCCTTATTCTGGATAGCAATGTTACATAGGGTGACCAAACAGTAAATGTGAAAAATCAGGATGGCGGGGGGGGGGGGAGTAAATAGGAGCCTATATAAGAATAAGACCCAAAAATTGGGACTGTCCCTATAAAATTGGGACATCTGGTCACCCTAATGTTACATGGGATCACAGGCTTTTCTGAGAACCGTACAAAAACTAGGCCCAGTGAGAGTTAAAGGTGGAGTGAGAAGTCCTTGGTCTGACTCGCTAGTAATCTTTTGTATTTAAAAATAGAGAACACCACAACATGGACTGGAAGGCTGAAATGGGGCTCTGTGCTCATGATACTGTCCAATTCATTGTAAAGCCAATAGGTAGTTGGTGCACCACCAGATTTCCTGCTATTATCCTTGTCCTTCCGCTATCTCAAGTGCACTGCTGTCCAGTCCCTTCAATCCTTGATCAGCTAGCAGCTTCTTACACCTTCTTACCATTCAATGTTCTTCTTTCTACTGTTAAAATTGTGGATTTCACTCAGTTCAGCCCAAAGCTGCACCAAGATTCTGGTGTGTGCATATGGCCAGGTGGCTGCCCACAGATACCTAGGCTTATCAAGTGCCATTTTTCTGTTGTTGCAAACACTGGAGATGGGCAAGCCTGGAGAAACTGCAAGCAGCTAGGCACATGGATGTTGAGTAGAGAGGTATGAAGGTAGACCACTTCTGGTCAGGGATCAGAGGACAGGTAGATGGCAAGGTATTCCTCAGGAACCAGAAGACATGGGCTTATGGGAATTATATTGGAGGAACACAATATCTTGATCATTGTAGATGCCTGGGGTTGCACATATTTCCTGCATTAATTTTGTGGTAGCAACATATGATAAAAGCTACCTCATGATCTGCCCTAGAGCTCCGAGCATGGCTGCTGCCTCACTGTGTGACACTGACTGTTAGTCTGTGGATGAGGGAGAAAAGAGAGGAAGAAAACCAGGATTGGGCACAAGGTTAGCATGCAGCGAAGACAAAGCGAGAGTCAGTTCATTCCCTAATATGCTCTGGGGTAATGTAGCTATGTGTTGCCCCTTACTGAGGGCAGATTATTGAATCACAATCTTACCTAAAATCCTTGAAGGAAAAAAAATGTACCAACACTTAGAACCTTAAACAGTGGTATTGAAAGGAGGACTTACCCTGAAGATATTGATTAGCGTAGACTTTGTTTAACCAAACATGTTTTTATTTCACGTGATAATAGTAATTAAAAAAAAAACAGATTTGAGAAACCTGAGCAGATTAGTTAAAGAGCATTTTAGGATTACAAAAGCACTTCTAGCTGCATCAACCAGATGCCATTTCAAACACTGCTGTTTGGATTAATTAACTGAGTTCAGGATGCCACAAATATTAAAACTGGTAGTTAAAACCACCCCACACCCCCTTATATTTTGTTCTTAAAATCTTGGCCAATTAGATAATGGTGTATTAAGTAAAATAGTACACTGAACCAATCACAAATAATAATCTATGATTCATGTAAATGTTTTATGGCAGCAGTGAAGAGATTTTTAAAGTGTACACTGTTACAAACATCTTTCACATATGGTACGCAGAAGGCATATACATACGTACGGTGTATTAAAAGGTCAGTATTAATTGGTTTGACAGAAATGTTGCAAATCAAGTATTTTAGCAAAAAGATTATTATAACAGGATATAATTGATTTTTAAAGCATGATCCTGGTTAAGAAACACAGAGATAATATGCTTCAGGATTTACTAAAAGAGCAATTCTGTCTTTCTACTAGAGAGATGCAATTTTTTAAGACTGTAAAATTATTTGATAAAAGTAGCTTTTAGTTACTTTCACTCTAGCAGAGATTGAAATCACTTTACAGTGTACAATGTAAATGCATTTCTCATCATATTAATACTGTTCTAACACTTTCTGATATAAAAGCTGTGGTAGAAATGCTATATTTATAAATCTGGGTGGCCAATCCTGTATTTTTATCCAAAAATGAAAACATTTAAATACAGATTGAGCTATATGTTATTGTACATGAACCCGTTTGTGTATATGCATAGTGTGTAATATATATACTGGGTCTGTTGCAAGCTGATGGATCCAGGACCAAGGTTACCTTATGGATCTCCCAGCTCACATTGTTGCCAACCTTAGAGGTAAATCCTCAGATCAAGTGGTTAAAGGACATGAGGTTCAGAGATACCAAATGCCTCCTCTTCTTATTTGCCAGGTTGCAGCCAGAAGCCAAATCAAGCTTAACTCAGAGATAGCCTCCTTTAAAATGATAAGGAAAAAGTACTGGGGAAAACACCAGCAGTTGTCACTGGAAATAGCTGCACCCTGACAGCTTTTGTTTTGATTTTGAGTTTACTTAAGACTCTAGGAAGAAGCCTTGGGGCCACTACTCTGATAGAATAGTGGAATGGTAGAGGAGCCCTGGAGGGGTGCAAAACATCACATTGATGACTAGGGTCAAGTGGGACGTTGCTGGCCCAGAAAGGGAGAGACTTTAAAGTGACCTGTCTGGTAGGGTGACCAGACAGCAGGTGTGAAAATTCAGGACAGGGCATGGGGGGTAATAGGCATCTATATAAGACAAAGTCCCAAATATTGGGACTGTCTCTAAAAATCAGGACATCTGGTCACCCTACTGTCTGGAGAGCCAAGTCACTAGAGGAGAGACCTCTTCAGGACCTGAGTGGTTGTAGCCAGCAGGCATTAGATGAGAAAAGAACTGCTATTCCATGTCCAGCCTGAAGGGTTGCTCTAGTGAATCCACTCTTCCCTTAGCCCATCCACCTTGATGCTTCTGAATGAGGGGTGAAGCTGGTGCCTCATTTGGATCCATATATTTATTTCAACAATAAATTATGCTTTTTAAGAGAAAACAGGGAGATGGGTGCGGATGGTTTTGTTTTTTAGCAGGAAACTACAGAGGGGGCTGAGGATAGTAGTTCTGCAATAAAGCAGAGAGCCAGACACGCAGGACAGCTCTGGGGATAATACTATCTTCTGTATTCTTATAAAGTATAAAAGAAAAACAAGAGTGTCATTTTTTCACCATTGTCACAAGACAGCCCCTCCCAGCCCATCTGCTGCTGCTCTGGTCAGTGCCAGTGCCCAGCGTGAAATATTGACATCCCCCACTCCCTAAGGTACTGTAGCTTGAAACAATCAGCAACAGTGACAGATCCAGGAAACATCAAGAATATCAACTCTCTCACTGGTGACTGTCCTCAAAGAGAGATGTTGTTTTAGAGGGGAAAATTCAGATAGCGTAGAACTGCTTAAGAGTTAAATCTAACACACAATATCAGGAACCTTTGCAGCTGCAGAAGGCCATGGATCCTTCCATTTGTCGAAGAATGGCCTAACTGAAGGAAAGATCAATCCACAATCAAAGCCCTTACACTATCTGACGAACTTAAACCAAAGCTGAGAGTTGTTAACTCACTAGGGAAGAAGAGCTTATAAAAACCACAAGCTTCCCAGTCATTTCTAGTGGGTGGTCTTGGCTGGCATTTAAGTCCAGAATTTTATAAACAGAGATAAAATACTCTAGTGTATAGACACAGATTAATCTCTACATTGTGTGTGTCTGTTTGGGTTTTTCAGTTGAAATAAAAAAAAGTAAGCAACATTCAGTGAAGGAATTAAGGGGATGTCATTAAACTCTGCAATTAGCATGTTCGCTTTGACACATCTTTATAGCTGACACTATGATCTTATTTCTAGGTGCTCACATTAGGTGAGGGGGACCATAAAAGTGCTTAGAGGTGTGTCAAGATCTCCTCCAGAAGTAACATTCCCTCAATGAAAATGGTACTTCAAGGAATGCTGTCATGGTACCAGGCTGGCACGGCACTATAATCATTTATGAAACCCAGGCGGTGCTTCTGGGGATGATGTTACAGAACATCTGGTTTGTGGATACATAGCAGTGTTATTCCAAGCCTGAGCCTAAGTAGTTCAAGGTGAAACTATAGCACCTCTTCTAATGGGAAACCAGTAAGGATGGGAAAACTAATTTGGATAACAAAAAGGAGTACTTGTGGCACCTTAGAGACTAACAAATTTATTTGAGCATAAGCTTTCGTGAGCTACAGCTCACTTCATCAGATGCATTCAGTGGAAAATACAGTGGGGAGATTTATATGCATAGAGAACATGAAACAATGGGTGTTACCATACACACTGTAAAGAGAGTGATCACTTAAGGTGAGC
Source organism: Natator depressus (assembly GCF_965152275.1). Lineage (NCBI taxonomy): Eukaryota > Metazoa > Chordata > Testudines > Cheloniidae > Natator > Natator depressus. Next base: position 34,691,167 of record NC_134236.1, read on the forward strand.
TATTACCAGCAGGAGAGCGGGGTGGGAGGGGGGGAAAACTTTTTGTAGTGATAATCAAGGTGGGCCATTTCCAGCAGTTGACAAGAACGTCTGAAGACCAGTGGGGGATGGAGGGGGGGAATAAACATGGGGAAATAGTTTTACTTTGTGTAATGACCCATCCACTCCCAGTCTCTATTCAAGCCTAAGTTAATTGTATCCAGTTTGCAAATTAATTCCAATTCAGCAGTCTCTCATTGGAGTCTGTTTTTGAAGTCCTTTTGTTGAAGAATTGCAACCCTCAGGTCTTGGGGGGGCGGGCCAGTCCTTGCTTGCAGACAGCTCCCCAACCTGAAGCAAATACTCGCCAGGAACCACACAGCACATGACAGAACCACTAACCCAGGAACCTATCCTTGCAACAAAGCCCATTGCCAACTGTGTCCACATGTCTGTTCGGGGGACACCATCATGGGACCACCATCATGGGTCACGTCGGCCGCACTATCAGGGGCTCGTTCGCCTGCGCGTCTACCAATGTGATGTGTGCCGGCAGTGCCCCTCTGCCATGTGCATTGGTTGAGCTGGACGGTCTCTGCGTGGGAGAATGAGTGGACATGAATCGGACGTCAGGAATTGTGGCATTCAAGGACCAGTTGAAGAGTACTTCGGTCTCTTTGGTCGCTCGATTGCAGACCTGAGGGTTGCAGTTCTTCAACAAAAGGACTTCAAAAACAGACTCCAATGAGAGACTGCTGAATTGGAATTAATTTGCAAACTGGATACAATTAACTTAGGCTTGAATAGAGACTGGGAGTGGATGGGTCATTACACAAAGTAAAACTATTTCCCCATGTTTATTCCCCCCCTCCACGCGCCACTGTTCCTCAGATGTTCTTGTCAACTGCTGGAAATGGCCCACCTTGATTATCACTACAAAAAGCCCCCCCCCCCCCACTCTCCTGCTGGTAATAGCTCACCTTACGTGATCACTCTTGTTACAGTGTGTATGGTAACACCCATTGTTTCATGTTCTCTATGTATATAAATCTCCCCACTGTATTTTCCACTGAATGCATCTGATGAAGTGAGCTGTAGCTCACGAAAGCTTATGCTCAAATAAATTTGCTAGTCTCTAATGTGCCACAAGTACTCCTTTTCTTTTTGCGAATACAGACTAACATGGCTGCTACTCTGAAATTTGGATAACATAAGCCAAATGTTCTCACTTTCCCTCCCGTTTTCAGAACAAAACTCAAATCAACTCTTTTTAGCTTCTAGAGTGTTCTTAAATTAATGTTTTTCTTTGCAGCTTCAAAAAGCATGTCCTCAAATGCATATCAGCTTTATGACTCAGGAGGTTTGGATGGTTTAGAAAAGTGTTGGAGAAGTACACAAACTTTAGATATTTATCTGAAACGAACCCCAAAATGTCTGAAGTCACTAGCATTCAGTCTAAGGAAAGTATATAGGTCTCCTACTGACAGCTGAATTTCAACAAAGGCATGGTACATAGGTATTCTGAGGGTAAAGCATACGGGGATTATGCCTCTATATCAGCAGAACAATTGCACATGAATAAAAGACAAAAGGTACTCAAGGAGGGGAAAACCTCTATCTCTGCTTTCACTCCTAGCAGTTCATACATGACAATGAGATGTAGATAGCAACTTCATTATCAGACACATGAAAAGTTCTTTTCAAATTATATGTTTTTCAAGCTAGTCAGTTCAAACAAAATTAGAATTATTATTAATTAAGAATATGTGAATAAATTTGAATATATTACTGGTTTTTGCATCTTCACTGTTTGTTATCTTCATAGTCTTGTTTTATGGAATTTCATGGCTATGCAGCAATCCTATTTGGTGGGTTATCTTGGTGGAAGAAGAGACAGCAGAAGAATTAGAAAAGGAAGATGCTCAGTTAATTAGGAAGGGTATTAGTTCTTGCTCCTAATTAAAATCAAACTAAAATAAGAATTTGACAGGTGTTTGGCCAAAATGAAAGCATTAGCTACTTTTTCACTTTTGGGGAAGTGAACAAGGGGGGGGGAAGAGAGAGAACTTGAAAGGCATTTTGAGGACAGTTTATAATAGCTTTTATCTTGTTATTCAATGAATTCTCTTTGACAGTTCTTCTGAGACAGATTTTTTTCCCCTCTCATAGCTCTGCTCAGACATTTAATTTCTTTCCTTGTAGCGTAGGTCAGTTGGGATTCTTTTTTTACTTGCTTTACATTTTGTTTTTACTTTTTACAATGCTTATTTTTTAAATTGTAGTTGGATTTTTGTTGTTTCTATTGGCTTATTTTATTGCCAGACTGAAAGAGCTGAACGGGGCCTATCCTGAAGGACAGTTCCTGAGAAAATGCTTCTGTTAGGACATCTCAACAAAGATCCCATGGTGGACATCCTTCCACATCATCCTGTCTGGGAAGCAGGAATGATCTCAACCCCTTGAAAAAGTTACAGGACCCTTCCCAAAATGGTGAATCCTCACCACAGATCCACATGAGGCAAGGGCAATGCATTGAAGACCCTGTGCTTCTACATGAACTCCAACATCCAGTGTGGGAAACTTCAAGTCACATTATCTTTTCTGTGGCTACTCAACAGGGCTGGATAGGAGACAATGTGTATCTCCACTAATCACAGCCCAATGGTGCTTCAACACCCACAAACAATACAACTTAAGAACATAAGAAAAATCATACTGGGTCAGACCAAAGGTCCATCCAGCCAAGTATCCTGTCTGCCTACAGTGGCCAATGCCAGGTGCCCCAGAGGGAGTGAAGCTAACAGGTAATGATCTAGTGATCTCTCTCCTGCCAGCCATCTCCACCCTCTGACAAACAGAGGCTAGGGACACCATTCCTTACCCATCCTGGCTAATAGCCATTAATGGACTTAACCTCCATGAATTTATCCTGTTCTCTTTTAAACCCTGTTATAGTCCTAGCCTTCACAACCTCCTCAGGCAAGGAGTTCCAGAGGTTGACTGTGCGCTGAGTGAAGAAGAACTTCCTTTTATTTGTTATAAACCTGCTACCCATTAATTTCATTTGGTGGCCCCCTAGTTCTTATATTATGGGAACAAGTAAACAACTTTTCCTTATTCACTTTCTCTACACCACTCATGATTTTATATACCTCTATCATATCCCCCCTTAGTCTTCTCTTTTCCAAGATGAAAAGTCCTAATCTCTTTAATCTCTCCTCATATGGGACCCGTTCCAAACCCCTAACCATTTTAGCTGCCCTTTTCTGAACCTTTTCTTATGCCAGTATATCTTTTTTGAGATGAGGGGACCACATCTCTATGCAGTATTCAAGATGTGGGCGTATCATAGGTTTATATAAGGGCAATAAGATATTCTCTATCCCTTTTTTAATGATTCCTAACATCTTGTTTGCTTTTTTGACTGCCGCTGCACACTGCATGGATGTCTTCAGAGAACTATCCACAATGACTCCAAGATCTTTCTCCGGATTAGTTGTAGCTAAATTAGCCCCCATCATATTGTATGTCTAGTTGGGGTTATTTTTTCCCCAATGTGCATTACTTTACATTTATCCACATTAAATTTCATTTGCCATTTTATTGCCCAATCACTTAGTTTTGTGAGATCTTTTTGAAGTTCTTCACAGTCTGCTTTGGTCTTAACTATCTTGAGCAGTTTAGTATCATCTGCAAACTTTGCCACCTCACTCTTTACCCCTTTCTCCAGATCATTTATTATCCAGATTTACTTGGTTTTGGGGATGTACTTATTGTGATGGGTTTCCCCCGGAGTGCCACTTAAAACTGGGTTACCACTCAGCCCTCTGACCCACCAGCCTGGGCTCCCTCTCACATTGTGCTGCTGTGACAAGCTGCAGACCCACGCCCAATCCTACACTTCCTCACCCAGCTGCAGTTACATGCAGGCTCTCTGACTAGCCACTGCATGAACTAACAATAGGGAGGCTACAGCAAAAATAACCACCAGCTTCGCAGCATAGGACCCCCCCCCCCACTGGAGCATAAACCCAAAATTATACCATCTTGCACTGCACCGAGCACTGTACAGTGTAACCTCATAGAGGTTGCCCGTCCCTAAATGTGGAGAGGAAATGCAACAGCCCCCTGAGCTAAGATTCCCAAGCACTTCACTCCAAACTTACTGGTTTAGATTAAAACATAAAATAAGTTTATAAATTACAAAAATAGATTTTAAGTGATTATAAGTGATAGCAAACAGATCAAAGTGATAAATAAACAAAAATGCAAACTAATCTTAACATACTAGAAAGATAGGATTTGAATTAACAATCTCTCACCCTGACTGACAATAGAAGCAGACTGGCAGATTCTCAAGGGACAAGCTGCACTTGCTTTACAGCTTGGAATCCCCCAGGTTTTTCATACACAGGCTAGAAATCCCTTTAGCCTGAGTCCAGCACTTCCTCCAGTTCAGTCTTTGTTTCTCATGTGTTTCCAGGAGTCTTCTTATGCGGGGAGTGAAGAACAACAGATGATGTCACTCCCCGCCTTATATAACTTTAGCATATGGTGGGAACCCTTTATCCCAAACTCAGTTTGTGGAAAAACACTGATATCCCAAGATGGAGTCCAGAGTCCTGTGGCCTGGCCACATGACCTTGTATACCTTGCATAGAAGCCATTCCTTACAGGCTGTGTGGAGCATTCTCAGGAAGGTTAATTTCATTCATAGTCCATTGTCTTTGCTGATGGGCCATCAGCACGATCTGGATTCTTCACTGTTGTTCCAGAATGGCTACTTGTGGGTGTCACCCAGAGTAAGGACGATTGAAATATGGATACATAGTCAATATTTCTAACTTTAGATACAAAAGTGATACATGCATACAAACAGAATAATCATATTCAGCAAATCATAACTTTTCCAATGACACCTCACATGACATCATACAAAAGGCATCATAATTATACCATGATCATATCATAATAATATCACTGTGAAGAATATGGGATGCAGTGTCACACTTCTATAATTTTGTTTAGTGTTATAAGGGTTTTATATATAGTGCTGATACACATTAACTACCAACTTCTAAGGGGTCCCAGGCAATTTTTCCATACAATCAAATGTAAGGTCCTTTTATCACAATCCACTTTTGTTTCCAAAAGTAGGGAGAAATAGAAATCTTTGAGGATCTATCAAGATTTCAGGGGAAACCCAACTGCTAGGGAAGGGCTCCTGAACAGTATTGCTGTGTTTAATGAAAATAATTTAAAACTATAATAATTTTCATGGATGGAGTATTCACTCTACATCAGCCCCTGAAGGGGTTAAGGTGGACGGGTGTGCCAGTTAACTGCCGGGGCTGCACCTGGAGGAGGAGCCAGGGGGCAATGAGGACTAATTAAAGGATGAAGACCACCTGGACAGGAACAGGCTGGGATGTATGAAGCCAGCTAGGTGAGGGCAGAAAGAGGCTGTAGGAGGTCAGCCATCACTCTTTCTGAGGCTGGGGAGAAAAGGGAGCTTGGCTTGGAGGGAAATGTATGCCTAGAGGAGGGTGGTGAAGGAGTCTGATAGAGGTAATGTAGAAGGCAGTCCTGGGAAACAGCAGCATTGTATGGGACAGTGCAGAGCTTAGCTGCTGGTTGCAGGGTCCCTGAGCTAGAACTGGAGAAGATGGTGGATCTGGGTTCCTCTGTCAGCTACTGGGGAATTGGCACCATTGAGGGGCTGTGAATACGAAAACTCCCTGGGGTGGTTGGTACAGAGAGACTTTGGTACACAAATCCCTCATGGAAGGGGGAAAACTACAGTGACCTTGCTGGAAGGCTAAGCCCTGAAGAGGGAGCAGTCAAGTCCTGAGAGAGTTAGATAGACTAAGTATTTGTGGGAAGGGGCATCAGACTGGTAGAGCTAGTCCCCAGATGGGGCTACAAGGAGGTACTCCAGTGGAGAGGATAAGATCTCATGGCACTTTGATTAATAAAAATTAATATGCAGCAAAATAACTGCATATTATGAAATCATGCTCACTGTACCAAATCAGTAAAATAAATTAAAATAGCATCTGGTACAATCTATAGTTCTTATCTGTAATTTTCTTAGCTAAAGTGGTTACTGCAAACATTATAAACCTTCTTATATGGGACATAGCAACTGCCATACTGGGTCAGAGTTATGGTCCATACAGGCTTCTATTCTGTCTTTGACAGTGGTTACCATCAGGAACTTCAGAGGAAGTTACAAGAGAAACCCCAATGGTCAGATGTGAGATATTTGGCATCCCAGGTAAATTTCATCCTAATCTCCAGTAGTTACTATTTTAAATTCTGAAGGACAAGGTTGTATATCCCTGTGATGGGGTGTGCATACCCCACATTAGGCGAGAAAGGGATAATCCCACGCTATGGGTGGAGGAAGTCCTGCCCCTCAGACCATGCTGGGCATGCTTCAACTGCTGGGCTAGTATAAAGGAGAGCAGCTCAGCTCACTCTGTAATGGCCACTGAGGAGGAAGCATACTTGGTAGAGAATACAGCCTCTGACTCTGGGAACCAGAGATCCTGGGGACCAGACTGGAGACCTGTTATCTACAGTCGATCAGCAGGAGTCAGAGTTCCAGGGAGCTACCACATCAGGAACCTGGAGACTCTGACAATATATGGATTACAGCTTCAGGAAACTTGGTAGGAAGTGGCCCAGGGAGGCAGAGTGAGTAGTATCTCCCCCTGTGTAAGGTCAGCATATTGCGGTAGGATCCCCACTGACTAGGCAGCAAACGCCTTGACCACTGACAGGGCCCTGGGCCAGAACCCGGATCTGGCCATTGAACCGCACAGCTCTGAACTCTGAGGGCAGCCATATTGACTCTGACCTGCGGGCCATACTGCTGTTAGCCTAAGAATGGTCTGGTAGACTGCCACCACGGAAGAATCATGACCCCAATCTTGCCCCCAAAGAGGGATGAGGTCTGCATACCCTGCAACAATCTCTTACAAATCTTTCAACAGCATTAAAGATAACTCTGGATATTCCCGTTGTTCATATAAATGTCCAGTCTCTGACATTTGCTAATATTTTGGTCTCAATTACATTCTATGGCAATAAGTTCCATAGTCTAGTACGTACTGGGTGAAAAGTATTTTATTAGTGCTGAAAAAAGCCAAGCCATCTCTTTATCTCTCATCTTAAGCACTGACCCAGCAATGTAGGTGAGTGGTCCCTTTCACTTTGCTGGAGTAGGGTTCTAGTTTATATCCTTTTAATTAAAAAAAAAAAAAAGACTTCCCCCCACGCTAGGGTGATCAGATAGCAAGTGTGAAAAATTGCATACTTTCTTTTTCGGGGGTGGGGTAATAGTTGCCTATGTAAGACAAAGCCCCTAACATTGAGACTGTCCTCTATAACATTGGGATGTCTGGTGACCCTCCCCTTTCCCCCCTCTCCCTCCCATGGTGAAATTAAATTCACTGCTTGGGAGCCAGGGTGAAATGTCTTCCTTGTGCAGAAAACAATGAAATTGATTGAAATTCTAGTTTCAGTCACAAGTTTCTGAAATAAGAGGGTCATCCTAGACCCATTCAGTCATTGAGACCATTTTGAAGTGACCTTTGAACGTACGTTCCCTAGGGTAAAACTATTATAGCTGTATGAAGTTTGTATCCAGTATAAGGATTTCCAATCAGGGATTTTGATATTGCCTATCTCAGTGAGAAACAAATTGTTGGCACTGACAAGCTTCTGGCAGCAGCAGACAGCTGGAAAATCATAAAGAGATTATAGAGGGCATTTTACTGGCAAGTGGAAGCTTTTACTTCATTGAACTGACCACAGATGAGTTTAGCTGAACAGCTGGAACTCAAGAGTATGACACATTGTCTAATACTTGATGCGAAGGTAGGAAAATACCGGTAGGTAAGCCACTTTTGCAGATACCATGCACAAACTCCTTGAAATCAGTTTGCCTCATCTCTATTCTAAGTGTCAAAAAATAAATGCTCTGTGGTTTTGCAGTAAGGAACAATATACTTCCAGCCTGGAAGCCGTGTTACTAATTTCAGCACCACTGATGCTGTCATTATCTTCTCTGTTCAGGTCATCTTTGGACCATAAATGTTGTTTCTTAAAGAAACAAAAGCCTATGATAGATTTGGGGAGAGGGAGGGAGACAAACAAAATTAAAAAAAAAAACTTTCACAGCTTTCCCATTAGTTCTGGGAAAACATAATAAAGCCACAGCTGGTGGGCACTTATTTTTTTCTTAGCATTTAATAATAGAATTAATTGGTAAGTGGAAAGCTTTCAACCCTTTCTGTTGTACATTGCCCTCTGCTATCATTATGAATAGACGTTAGAATCCAAGCTAATTGTAATTTCTTAAATGAAGAAATATACTTGAATCATCAAAAATCAACTTTTATTGTTTTTGTTTGTTTTTTAGTGAAAAAGTGTTAACGTTGTATATCCATAATCTCTGGAAAAGGTGTAGTTAGCATGAGAAATTCAGGCCCCTGATAAATTCTCTGTTGTACCCCTCCAATGTACACCCACCCACTGTGATTGTTTCATTGTGACATCACTTGCTTGAATGACATTTCAGTAAGTTTTGGGGTGAGAACAGCTCTGTAGAACAGAGTGACAAAAAGAGTCAAAGTTAGCAGTGTTAAGAATGATGAACTGCAGTTTCAACTGAGTCATCTACAGTAGTTTATGCTGATTGATCCATCTCCATTGGAGACAATTATCATTTAGTCATTGTGCTTTTGCAACAGTATTCTAATGCTGCAGGACATACCTAACCAGCTTCATATTAGGGATGGTGAACTTATTGTGATAAAATGAGAACTGGTCTTAATTTTTGGCCAGACCTGTAACTGAACCAAAACCAAATGTTCATCCGTCATTATTTCAGACACAGATCTGAGCTCCTGTGCTTTCCAGGGTGGGTCTTAACATGGAAAAGTCAGCCAGTGCTCAGATGCAATGGTGATGAGCATGGTCTAAGACCCTGAAAAGAACAGAACTGGTAATTTTGGAATTTTCCCAGCCCCCTCAATCTGCATGCTTCTTTGTACACTGAATACCTAGTGGTGGTGTGCTCTGCTGGACTTCCAAAAATCATAACTTCAGCAAAACTGACAGATATATAGGAGTAACCTGGTTTAAAATGCAAGATAATCTTTGTATTTGTTAGCTGATTCCAGACAAATAGCCCTTTAGCTGGTAAAACAATTCACAGAAAATATCTTGTTTCATCAGTTTTGATTTCTATCTCATTATACTTCTGCCTGAAGATGACGTTTATCATAGAACACTATTTATGAATCATTTAAGAATATTTAAAAGCAGCATCTAGCAAATTGTCCCCTTGCTTTCTGTGCAGATGCAGGGCAGAATGTCTGTCTGTAAATATACTATATACTGTTTGCTAAATTAGCTAAATCTCTGCCCCCCATCCTATAACAGTTTATTGACTTGTCACCCCAAACTGGTGATAGGCAATTACACAGCCTGAGAAGATGAGTGACTTGAGGTTTTTAGGATTAGATTTTCAAAAGCACCGAAGTGTTTTAGGTGCACAAGGCCCATTGATTGACCTGTAACTATTTCCTGCCTGTGAACCATGTCAGACTTGTCATCCTGCCCCCAGAAAATCTTGCAATATAATAGATAACACCCTAGTTCTGCTGTTGTTATCACATAAACTAATAGATATCTGCCTGGTACAATGCAAGAATTATTGAAATGAAGTGAGTGAAAATGTCATATGAAGGCTCTGAGGAATAAAGTCAAGGACCTAAGTAAGGAGCAAGTCTATGACTGGGATGACCAATAGCATTCCAGATTATATAGATTGTGATGGTTACTAATAATGCCTACCTCTTACATAACAGTTTTCATCAGTAGATCTCAAAGCGCTTTACAAAGGAGGTCATTATCATCCCATTTTTTACAGAGGGGTTAACTGAGAGACACAGTAGTAAAGTGACTTGCTCAAGGTCACTCAGCAGGCTAATGGCAGAGGCAGGAATATAAGACAGCTCTCCTGAGTCACAGTCCAGTCCTTGATGCACATCACCACACTGCCTTCCACAGGCCTGCCCTACAATTCTAATGGAACCCCGTTACACTGAAGTGGTATTTTTCAATAGAATGTAACCTTTCATTAAAACAGAAGAGGATCTGCTTGGCAAGCTATTCACTCCCCTTCATCATGGGAATGTTCATAAGAACTCCCTTCATCTCCCTGTAACTGTAGTGGCACAAGGGTAACCTCGGGAAGTCCATATCTTCACTTTCACAGGGAAACAGCTGAATGATCAACTGAGGTCTCTTCAAATCCCTATTATAGCAGATGCAGCAAGAGGGGGAACCAACATTTTCCTCTTATCTTTTCCCCCCAGAGGTAGTGGCACTTACCTTCTTGTCCCTCTCCTTCTTTGCTTACCCTGAGCAGAGGAGTAGGTAGGTAGATACAAGGGGAAATTTTGGGTAGCTGTTGGGGGCTAATAGCACTCAAATGGACTCTAGTTACGTCCACACATCACACAGTAGCAGGAGTGTCCAAAGCCCTTCAGTGTTGGCCTATCCTCTGATCAGCTGGCTAGCTTGAGTTTAAAGCACTACCAGAGTTCAATTAGGTGCAACACTCTATAATTCAAGTAAACTTTATATTGAAGGAGGGGTGCTGGAACAATTGGCATAGTGGGAGTGCTGAGAGCCATTGAACCAAACTGTAAACCTTGTATATAATGGAAACCACTTCAAGCCACAGAGACTGACAGCACCCCTAGTTCTAGCACCTATGCAGTGAAGATGGTCTCTTAGATAGGCCTTTCTGAGCCCCAGTTGTTTTGAAATATTGTAAATGGGTTGAGGCTTTTAGTGACTCCTACTACCATTATTGTATCTAACTATGCAGGATGGGGTTACTTAGGTCTCGCAAGGACCAATTTTTTGCATTGTCAAAAAACAAAGCAATTTTTTTCTGGTTAAATGGCTGAAATGTGAAGCTGGCAAAGAGAAATTATGCCTGTCTTGTTATGTTTTTATTTTATTTTGCACTGCTTCAGACATAAGCCAATGTGACTGATGTATTCTGGCATGATATTTCTCAGTGTGAGATACTGATATAAAGTTAGATTACAGTTTGACTGATACTTGTGTGAATGTTACCCTTCTCAACTGGTTTAAGCAGACACTGGTGGTGGCATGAGAACATCCTCGTTAGCAGGCGATAATGTGAAAGCACTCTTTCACTAACCTTGGCTTTTTATTGTTTTGTTTTGCTTCTGCCTCCCATTATTTCCAGCAAAATCAATGGCTTCCACTTACTGCAAGACAGCCTCGTGAACTGGGCAGACTTGGTACAGCCCATGTTGTGGGGGCGAGGAACACAACATGTCCTGGCTGTTGGCTGAAACATTGGAAAAAAAATGTTGGTGGGATCCTGGTCAGTGTGCAGTGCACCCTACTCCATTAATACATTGTTAAATTGAAGGCTCAGATGTGCTTTCAGTAACCACTGACATTTTATCTGAAATAAGGATGAGAAATTTCACTTACTACAAAGCAGAGCATTAAAAAGGCTCCTTATCTAGGGGACCAGAATAGGGATATTAGAACACTGCCTGCTTCTTTTTAAAACCCTATTAGTGTCAGGTAATATGTTTCTCCAATGGTGCTTGACATTCACTAGGCTACAAAAATATCGAGACTGAACTTTCCTAGGGAATATTTTAACATACACAAAGAACTATCACCAACTAAAGAAAATGGAATCTTTGATTGGCAATAAAATACATATTAGCTTTGTTCCTAAAATTGCTGTAGTGATCTATTTCTAAGGGGCGTGTGTGCACATGTGCATATTCACACGTGGCCATACGCCCTCATTAACTAAGATGTAAACTTACACTTTTGTCTGAATTTAGCAATTATGAAGCATGAGCATTGGAATGTCCCACAGATCAAAATCCAGAGTTTATTTTCATACTGCATAACATACAATGGTGAAGGGATATCAGTCTCACACTGCTGTGTTGATATATACCAACCTCTTGCATGCAATATTATTTTTATTTACATGGCATTTTAAGTCTGTAAGGCATATACAACTGTTCTGTGCTAAACAGGCTGCCCCCCCCCCAAAAAAAACTTGCATGCTAAAAGGCACAAGCAAGTGTGATACAAACGCATGATGTGTGATCATTAGAGTTGGAATGCCTTGTGAACAGAGGTGCTGACTCTATGGGTGCTCTGGGGCTCAAGCACCCACAGAAAAAAATAGGGGGTGCTCAGTGCCCACCAACCACAGCTGTTTGGTGGGGCCCAGTGACTGGCTGCCGATCAGCTGTTCGATGGCTGATGGAGGTGCTGGGGGAGGATGGAGAAGAGCCAGGAGCAGGCCGGCGGAGGCCTTGGGGGAGGGAGCTGAGAGGAGCGGGGGAAAGGTGGGCAGGAGGCTGGCGGAAGGGGGAGAGTGGGTGCAGGAAGAGGTGGAGCGAGGGCTGGGCCTCAGGGGAAGGGGAAGAGTGGGGGCGGGGCTTCAGAGCCAAGGCAGGGTGGAGTACCCAATGGGGAAAAAGAAAAGTCAGTTCCTATGCTTGTGAAATAGGTATGTTTTCAAAGGGACAACAGGGAGGCACCTTAGAATACCATACTTTAAATTGGAGGCTGTCCCAAGCAAAGGCTAGAATGCATGATGTCAGAAATATCCGTCACAAAAGAAGTGGGGGTAGAATGTAGATAGTGAGACTGTGTAGGACATGATGGAGGGAGATGTAACTGTGTGGAGTTCTAAAGAGCTTTGATAGTGAGCTTAATGCTAGAGAACACAGAAAACCAGTGGCGGATTAGCCACTGGGCCATTGGGGCCCTTGCCCAGGGGCCCTGGCTAATTGGAGGGCCCCAGAAAAATAGGCACTCCTGTGCCCTGACCTGATCCACCCACCTGGCGCTCCTGCCAGGGAGTGGGGGCTTGCACCGCTCCACCTACCCCTACACCGGGCAAGCAGAGTGGGGCAAACCCCCAAACCCACTCCCTGGCAGGAGCGCCAGGAGGGTGGAGTGGGGCAAACCCTTGTGTTCTGACCCCATTTGTCCAGTAGGAGCATGGGGGGTGGGGAGAAATGAAGGCAGAAGGGGTGGGGAAGGGCTCCCACAAAACCCTAATCTGCCTCTGGAGAAAGCCAGCACTAATATTCAAAAATGGTGGGTAAGCCATGAGCAGAGTGTCAGGAAGCAGGAATGATCTTTACAGCAGCATTTTGGATGGCCTGAAGTAATGGAGGCTGGTGACTGAGTAATGGTCAAGATAACTTTGAAAGCGTTACATATAGCACATTCCAATTAAGGTAGAGGAGGAGACTGGAGTTTAGTATCTCTGCTAATTGACTTATCTAACAAAAACTATATATTTGAACTAATATACAATAATGCATTGACTGTCAGTTTCATAGCACTGGGTATTTCGTTTAAGAACTCTGAAATATCCAGTAAAGCAGAGAAAAGGGGCGTGGTCAGGCAGCATCTTTGCCACATCAATCCTTGGCTGCATTTTCAGTACCTTGGGACCATTAGCAGTTGGCATAAGTGACCGTGAGATTATTCTAACATGGTGCAGGGGTACTGGCTCTGAGCACTGTGTCGCCGGTTACCTTTGCCCACAACTCCCACCTGACTTGTACCATGTGCAGTTAAACAATAACAAAGGATCTGATCCTTAAAATTGCCAAAGGAATTCTGAAACCGCATAACCTATAGTGGCAGGAAGTGAACCAGAACGTTGTATGTATATTATTATTTCTTTGTGTGTTGTTTTTAATTTTTCAGTTAGATCAAGTTGTCTGTCTGTCAAGTACCAATACCACAATAAATAAATGGTCAACCCCAGTGTTATTTTGGAGGTGGAGGAAAGAGGCCAGCATGCCCCCATGCTTGCAGTGCACTAGTCTCACCACCTCTTTTGTTCCCATTCAGTCTCTGAAGTGCAAATAGAGAGGCATGTGTATAATCAGTAAATTTTTAAGACATGACACATTCAACATTGCCTACATCTAACCCAACGCTAGCACAGGATCCCTTCTCCCATCACACACAAACTCCTTTCTTACATAACACTCTTCACGAGTGATTTTTGTTGTTTTATTCCCCGGTGTCAGAGACTCAGTGTTGCCTGTCTCAGACTCCGAGAGAAGTTAAAATGACTGTCATACATCATAAAGGCTCCCCTTTGTTATGAGTGCTTTGTGGTTGGTTCTAATTAGAACAGTGAATTACTTAAGGAAACAGGAGGAATTAGGTGGTTCCCAGGCATGTAATTATCTATCCATTGTATGAGCCTCAAAATTCCCACTGGTAGGAATTTTCCAAACCTTTCCTTCAAATGTCCGTTTTATATTTAAACTTTCAAAATATTACTGATAATCTCCAACCCCCGCCCCCCAAATTAAAAAATCTTTAGAACTAGTAAAATCAGATGCCTGCTGATCATTACAATTGTGCTTAGGATCGTACAGAGCAACATCTTGGCCATCTCATTCAGAAGATTACAAACAGCACCATGCACATTAATAGCACCTTTCATTTGAATTTCATTTCAGCACCTCTCAAATTGCTTTATAAACACTGGTTGAGGCTCCCAATACATCTGTGAGTTAGGTAAGTGTTATGTCCTTTTTATAGATAGTGAAGCTAAAGCACAGAGAAGTTCATGTTTCAGAGTAGCAGCCGTGTTAGCCTGTATCCGCAAAAAGAAAAGGAGTACTTGTGGCACCTTAGAGACTAACACATTTATTTGAGCTAAGCTTATGCTCAAATAAATTTGTTAGTCTCTAAGGTGCCACAAGTACTCCTTTTTTTTAGAGACGTTCATGTGGCTTGCTCAAGGCTAGGTAGGGAGTAGGTGGCAAGGGGACTTCAGTATTTCCATGCCTACTTTACCAAATACCTGGGGGTAAATAAGAATTGGTAGCCTGTGTTTTTCAAGCCAGAGTGCTCACCTGAGCTTTTGTAGCCTATAGCAAAGTAAACATAAATATTGCACATTGAGTATCACAATGAAATAAAATCAATTCTATTCCATCTACTGCTATATAACAGATGGTGGTTCTTCATAAAGAATAGGAAATCTGCATCCCTACTTTTTCAATGTGAAATTGACATATCCCTTACTGCATTTTTCTAACTTCCAAATGAGCTCTATCAAAAATAATATTGGTTGATAGGAACAGCACAAGTCCTCTAACCTTTCCTATCCTGCCAAACAACTGCTTAGGATGATTGTTTCTATTTTTAAGAGCACCTACAACATTAGCCATCATCCCTCTTGCCATCTACATTTGAGATTTGAAAAACCTTTTGCTGAAGAAAAGGACAATGCTCTCATCCAAGCTTGCTGAGAGTACTTAGAAGCAGAAGCTGCCGCACAGTAATACATCACTGTCTGACAACACTCTAAACCTATTGTTTTCACTCTAATGTTAAAATCGGTTTTCCTTTTAAAATGATCTCCTTTGGGTGCTGAAAAGAGTCCATCAGTATAATGCTGATTGGCTCGACTTTATCTGCATCAGAAAATGTAACACATTAGGTCATCTATCAGCACTGCCATTATTATAGTGTCAGGTGCTACAAAGCTTAGGAAGTTACCAGTTCCCTAAACCCATTGTATTGCAAGCTGTTCTTGGTTCTCAGAGACTAGCTTTACTATACCTATGGTTGTGAATTTTCTAAAAGTGAATGGCCTCTACTAGGGGGTGAATCTCAAAAGGGTTGGTTCAGATGAGTGCAAAAAAAAAAATGATCAGTAACTCCTTTAGTATGTAAATCAGGTTAGAAATATCATGAGACTAGGTGGTCTTGTGAGATTTGCAGTATTGTCCTGGTTTTGGCCAGGCTGAAAATAGTGGCAGAACTTTTCTTAAAGTATGTCAGCCAATCCACTACCGCTTCTTATCAAAACCAAGAAGCGATCATTCAAAATGCAAAGCAGGGAAAGGAAAGGTTTGAAAATAGATAACAACACACTGGGGCCTACTTCACAAATCAAGAAAAAGCCCCCTATCTCTGAGAAGGTGAGAACCATACGTTTGTGTGCATTCTTTATATTCTCTGTTAAACCAGAAACCGGAAAAATAAATAAATAAACCCTCCCAGCTCTGTTACAGCTTTCATTATTTCAGATCTTTCCCTTCATAATGCAAAGTAAACTTATTGTCTAATTAAGTTAACAGGTGTCAGTCATTCAAACATAAAGAGCTGCTAGATAGGCCAGAACTGGGGAATTCTTTTCTTTAAGTATCTGCACTTAGTTTTAAACATAATGGCATTCAAACAACTGACTGAGGTCTTTAAAGACATCAGGGCTTGGATCAGTACTTGAGGCATTCACCTGTGAGGCAATTAGGCTTTTGCCTCATATTACAGTATTTTGGCAAGTTTCCTGAAGAATCCTCTTTGTGTGGCTTCTTATGTCTTGAAGGGCTACACTAAGAAGATGTCTACAGTTTACAAAGATGCTGACAAGCTGTTTCTTAGTCATGAGAGAGACCAACAGGCCTAGCTGTAATAGCATTCATAAGATGTCAGCTTGTCAATTAACTTCTATAAAAATATTATGGTATTCTATAGTAATGACCAAAAAGTATTGCAGGGATTTTTGTAAGCTTTGAGTCATTAGTGTCAAATACTTTGACGCTTTTAAAAGCGGTGATGAAATATGCCTATTTCTCATGAGGCCTTGGGATGAAATAGTTATTCCTGCCTCAGTGCAGGGGAATAGACTAAATGACCTCTTGAGGTCCCTTCCAGCCCGACATTTCTATGATTGTCTCTCCATAACTTATTTCATAATTCTCACCTTCTGTTATACTTTTTTCTACAAATATATCTGGGGGGCTGTTCATGAGAATATTCCCAGTTCCATAAGTTCTTGAAAAGTCTGACAATGCTGTAACTCAACTTTAAACAGCAGTTCATCATAACTGACAAAAATAAGATCTGAGCCACAGCAGTACAAATCAAGCCTATTTTTTTGGGAGGAAAAAAAAGCAAACATTTTAACAAATATCGAGGCTGATATTTATACCCTTCTTTCAGAATCAAAATATTTGAGTTTGTGGTTGGTTGTTTTTTTTTGTGAAAAATCAAATTTTTAAGGAAAACAGGCACTTTTTGTAGTTTTGACTGAAAATGTTCAACCAGCCCGAGCCATAACAGCCAATAGGAGGAGAGAAATAAAGCTGTTTGTCTGGGCAGTAGATAATGTTTCTATCCTGCTAGGTATATAAGAGGTGAGCCGGCCCAGTAATGCATTAGTCAGAATATCCAAATTGATGGATTTATATTAGGGCTGTCGATTAATCACAGTTAGTTCATGCAAATAACTCAAAAAAAATCATGGTTAAAAAAATTATTTGCGATTAATCGCAATTTTAATTGCATTGTTAAACAATAGACTACCAATTGAAATTTATTAAATATTTTTGATGTTTTTCTACACTTTCTACATTTTTACATTTTCAAATATATTGATTTCAGTTACAACACAGAATACACTGCTCACTTTATATTATTTTTGATTACAAATATTTGCATTGTAAAAATTATAAACAAAAGAAATTGTATTTTTCAGTTCACCTCATGCAACTACTGTAGTGAAATCTCTTTATCGTGAAAGTGCAACTTACAATCCTTTGTTACATAACTGCACTCAAAAACAAAACAATGTAAATCTGTAGAGCCTACACGTCCATTCAGTCCTACTTCTTGTTCAGCCGATTGCTAGGACAAACAAGTTTGTTTACATTTATGGGAGATAATGCTGCCTACTTCTTAATTACAATATCACCAGAAAGTGAGAACAGGCGTTCATGTGGGACATTTGTAGCTGGCATTGCAAGGTATTTATGTGCCAGATATGCTAAAGATGCATATGTGTCTTCATGCTTTGGCCACCATTCCAGAGGACATGCTTCCATGCTGATGCCACTCATTAAAAAAAATTACTGTATTATTTAAATTTGTGATTGAACTCCTCGAGGGAGAATTGTATGTCCCTTGCCATGTTTTACCCACATTCTGTCATATATTTCATGTTATAGCAGTCTCAGATGATGACCCAGCACGTTTGTTTTAAGAACACTTTCACTACAAATTTGACAAAATGCAAACAGGTACCAATGTGAGATTTCTAAAGATAGCTACAGCACTCAATCGAAGGTTTAAGAATCTGAAGTGCCTTCCAAAATCTGAGAGGGATGAGGTGTGGAGCATGCTTTCAGAAGTCTTAAAAAAGCAACACTCCAATGCGGAAACTACAGAACCCGAATCACCAGGAAAGAAAATCAACCTTCTGTTGGTGGCATATGACTCAGATAATGAAAATGAACTGCTTTGAATTGTTATCGAGCAGAACCCATCATCAGCATGGACACATGTCCTCTGGAATGTTGGTTGAAGCATGAAAGGACATGTGAATCTTTACATGCCAGATGCGCTAAATATCTTGCGGTGCTGGCTACAACAGCGCCATGCGAACGCCCGTTCTCACTTTCAGGTGACATTGTGAACAAGAAGCCGGCAGCATTATCTCCTGCAAATGTCAACAAACTTATTTGTCTGAATGATTGGCTGAACAAGAAATAGGACTGAGTGGACTTATAGATGCTAAAGTTTTACATTTTTATTTTTGAATGAAGTTATTTTTTGTGCATAATTCTACATTTGTAAGTTCAACTTTCATGATAAAGAGAAATTGCACTACAGTACTTAGGTGAATTGAAAAATACTATTTTGTTTTTTACAGTGCAAATATTTGTAATAAAAATAAATATAAAGTGAGCACTGTACACTGTATTCTGTGTTGTAATTGATCAATATATTTGAAAATTTAGAAAAATCCAAAAATATTTAAATAAATGGTATTCTATTATTATTTAACAGCGATTAGTCGCGCGACTAAGCTCGATTAATTCTTTTACTCACTTGACAACCCTAATTTATATACAAATATTGTGTATTCTGCCATGATTTTCTGCCTTCTGTGGCATAAGTTGAACATTTATTTGAGAAGTGGATGTGGTGATAGTCACACTCAGGCAACGCTGAAGGGAAGAAAGCTGTCCCCATAGTGGAAGCACAAGCAGGAGATGTGTAATGTCTTGGGTACTAAGTTTAGAGCAGGGGAACTGCCCTGAAGAATGTGCTTCAAGTAAGCTGGCTGGGATCAGTGTCAGGGCCTGGGAAGAAATGGTCCACCAGAGAAGTGCTAGGCCTGGTAACAGCAGCATTATGTAAGTTACATTTAATTCTCCTGCTCTGAAGCACCTTGAAGACTTGCACAATAAATAGAACTGAACATATTTTCAGCACTGTTTGATTTTTCTTTGCAAATTATTTGTGTTCAATCAGGGAGCAATAATAGTGCAGTAATTAGTAAAAGATGTGTATGGAAATAAACAGAGAGCTAATAATGTTTCTAATTTAAATCTACAGTGATAAATATTACCTTTAGATTAGAGACTGCATAATCAAATGGAATGGAAATTGAGCTGCTCTCCCACTTAAAGTTTTAATGCCCAAATGCACCAAAAAAATGGCTTATGTCCTGTCTGTGTGCAGGTGTCAGGCTGCACATTGTTCACTCATATTAACAAAGGCATGTCAGCATGCAAATTGGTTATGTGCTGGGATATAGGTAGGTCAATGGGGAGTGGAAAGCACAGCTGAATAGAAGATGAATAAAGAGAAAGCAGGTGTTGTTTGATGTTGACATCCACAGGCAACTTGAAATCTACTAGCCATAGAACTGCTTTAACAAACAAGCCGTTGTGTTTTTTTAAGGAAGACTGAACTATGCAGCAGCCAAATATTATTATTGTTAATTATTTATTTTATTAATTAGGAATTGTGTATTTTCCATTGTTTTCTCATAAACAAAATTATGAATCTAGTGGGTCCTTATTTAAACAATCTGAAAACATAAACAAGAAACTATGTTGGGCAAAATTCCACCATCATATTCACAAATGTTTATCTTATGAAAGTGACCAGCAACAGTAGGTGAAGTGCAACAACAATAATAGTATCTGTATAATTCTGCTCCCGGGTGCATTTTCTGCACTTGAAGGGAAACTGTAACCATTTTTTCTTAGATGATAAGTCTGAAATTTCAAAAGGTAAGAAACATCTCTCCGCTGGAGTGAACAGAGAGTTGTGTTGTGCAGGGGCACCTATTTTGTTATATTTGGGTGCACAGTGGGACCCTGATCCCTGACTAGGGCCTATAAAGGTTGCATTGCTATAATCCTGTTGGGAAGTCACAACAGGTATTCATAAAACTTTTTGTTTGTTCTTGAAGGTGGTATGCAGAATCGATTTAATAAAAACATTACTCACCATCCACTTAATGGTGTATTAGCAAGACAAAAACAATACATTTCGCTTATTGAATTTTGCAGTAAGAAATACAGTAAACCCAATGATCCATTGTAGTATTTTTCTTTATGATGCCTACTGCTTGCTAAATCTCATCAATAGATTTAGAATTCTATAGGTCCATTCCCCTTTCAACAGAAGTCAGCACAGCATTGCTAGCATTATTACTCCCTGAATCCAATGCTGAATTTGCAGACCAGCTGGCTGAAGAAAGGCCTCAAACCTGAAAAAAATTAGTGATTTCATATGTTATATTATTTTAAAGGTTGCCTGCAAAGATTGTATATTTTTACCTTCCTTTCCAATCTATGGAAAGGCAGATTTAGGGTTATAATAAATCCTCACAGGCTCCAGGGAAAAGGCAGCACAGACCTGTATTATGTTACTCTTGGGTAATTCATGTGACGACAAACATAACAGTATTTTGCAGTCAAAATGCAACAGTGAATGGTTTATAATACAAGTGAGTTTAATGGATTGTGTGTAATACAGTGGAACATTATGGAAGAGAATCCCTCGTCCATTTCAGCCATGGAAACACCACATTTGACCAACATAAACATAAATAACCCCAACCTGTATTAATATCTTCCTCCGTCCTGTACCCATACCCTATGTATGGAACGTCCTCTCTGTGCTTATTCAAATTCCTTCCGCAAACAAATTGACTCTTCAAAGCTTTTCAGTGATAATGCTGAATTGATAATCCAGATAACTGAGTTATAAAAAGGAAGAGAAAACCACATCACAATGAAACTATACCCTCAAGCTGTGCATAATTTTGTGTCATAATTGTAATCCTCACAGGGCCATACGTAGTCTAATGGACTGGAGCTTGAGACCAGGGTTCTATTCTTGAGTCTGCCACTGACTTGCTGTGTGACTTAACTTCCTTGAGACCCAGTTTGCCCTTCTGTAAAATGGGGGTAGTAAGGTTCATGTATCTTTGTGGCACTTTTTAAGATCTATGCTAACCAAAGATGCCCCACCAAATCATAATATTTAAATAATTATAATACCTTCTTTCATTTAGCATTTTTCATCCCTTGATTTCAAAGTGCTTTTCAAAGGAAGGTAAAAATCATTACCCTCAGTTTACAGATGAGAAAACAGAGACACAGCAGGGTGAAGTGACTTGTGCCAAATCATACAGTGAGTCAGGGCTTTGGATGAGCATTGCTCTATAGGATAGGAAAGTATCTAGCTAATAAGTCTAGGGTCTAGAATCCATGTTATGATTTTATTTTATATATAACCATTTGTTTCCAATACTACTTCTTGCTGTCACTTAAATCTCTACGCTTTGTTAAATAAAATTTTACTTGTTTTCAATATGAATATATCTAAGTGTTGTGTGTTAAGTGGAACGGTGATCAGAGGTGTGACTGGTAAGCTGGGTACTGCTTCTTTGGAAGCATTGAACCTGTGAGTGTCCAGTGGACCAGGGGCTGGAGACTCCAGGGAGATGCTCAGAGGTTTCAGGGATTGGAGGGTTACAATCACTAACCTGCAGAGCAAAAGCGGGACCTGCGTAGGCCTGGAGGGGAGTGTTTGTATTGCCCATGGCCAGTGGAGTTGGGGAGCTGAGCCCTGGCAGGCACAGACAAGGCTTTCTCACATTTTATGTGAGATAGCTTGTTGTTCCTTTTTAACTTGTCTCCAGTTCACGGGGGGTAGGGGTGGGGGTGGGAGAGAAGCAGGTGATCAAAATCACATCGGTAAGAAAAGTGTATTTCTAGAGAACAGATGAGAACACCATTTACATACATACAGGAGTTCTGTCGCTATTATGCAGTCTTGCAAATTAATGAATCCCAACAGCTGTACCCCACTCATAAGTTGTAGTTACCTCTACTGTATACAAATGCAGAGAAAGCCTAAGCTGATTGACTGTGTGAGTTCTTCATTTCAAACAATCTAATTTTTAACCAAAGCTAGATCATAAATAGGCATGGCAATCACTCAAGGAATATTTTCCATGCAAAATCAAAATTAAAAGGAAGAGATTCTGCCATCCATTCATAGACTCCAAGGCTGGAAGGGACCACTGTGACCATCTAGTCTGACCTCTGGTATAACACAGGTTACAGAACTTCTCAAAATATTTCCTGGAGCATATCTTTTAGAAAAACAGCCAATCTTGATTTAAAAATTGTCAGTGATGGAGATTCCATCATCACCACCGGCAAATTATTCTAATGGTTAATTACCCTCACTGTTAAAAATGTATGCCTTATCTCCAATCAGAATTTGTCTAGCTTCAACTTCCAGCAATTGGATCACGTTATATGTTTCTCTGCTAGATTGAAGCGCCATTATTAAATGTGTTCCCCATGTAGGTACTTGCAGACTGTAATCAAGTCACCCGTTAACCTTCTGTCTTATGCTCAATAGATTGAGTTCCTTGAGTCTATCACAAAAAGGTATAATCCTTTAATTATTCTTGTGGCTCTTCTCTGAACCCTCTCCAATTTATCAACATCCTTCTTGAACTGTGGACACCTGAACTGGACACAGTTTTCCAGAAGTGGTTGTACCAGTGCCAGATACAGAGATAAAATAACCTTCCTACTCCTACTTGAGATTCCTTTGTTTATGCATCCAAGGATTATATTCACCCTTTCCACCACAGCGTCACATTGGGAACCTGTCTTCAGCCGATTATTTACCACATTCCCCAGATCTCTTTCAGTGTCACTGCTTCCCAGGATAGAGTTCCCCATACTGGAAGTATGATGGTGTGATGGGAGTGTAGGAACTCTGCACTGAGGGGCAAAAGGTTTGGGGAGGTTCTGTGTGCTAAGGTAGGCCTTCCCCTTTGGCCCTGCCAATCATACATGGTAAGGAGGAGGGCTTTAAAAGGAGGAAGCTGAAATATGCAAGGAGGGAAGCCCTGAGAAGGAAGCAGCTAGAGTGGCTCCTGCAACTGCAGGAGGAACCCTCATGCCAGAAAACCCCCAGCTCTGTGAGGAGTCCAGCCAACCCCAGGGGCAAGCCCCACATGGAGGGACTGACTCAGCTTTAAGGACTCCAACAAAGCTGCTACCCAGGCATCCCTGAAGTAAGGTGGTGCCTTGGACTTTTTTTATTTTTTGGCCCCAGGAGTGTCTTGGTTAGTGGACCTTTTCCTCCACCAAGAAGCAAAGTCAGCAGGCACACAAGGGTGGGGCCACCACCACCAGTCAAAGGCTGTAGCCTGTACTAGGCCAAGCCCATGATGGAAACTGGGCATGGCAAGAGGCCCCCGCCCAGCTAGGGAGGCACCTGGGGAGACTTTTCACATATGACCTACATTCTTAGTTCATAGATGTATACATATACACTTAGGTATGGTAAAACACATAGTGTTTGCTTGTGCCCAGCTTACCAAGTGATCCAGCTCTGAGTCAGTGATCTGTCCTCTTCATTATTTGTTACTGAGACATTCCTCTGGAATCAGTGAGTAGGCCTGATGAAATAGGTATGAGTAAAGGAAGCAGAACATTGCCCAGTATGGTAAGAGGACGATTTATTCTTTAAGTTACAGACATCCAATGTAATAATTGTAAAATAGTCAAACAATACACACAGATAAAGCAACGTTCAACTGTATCTGAATTCACTTCAATTAGTGTATTTTAATATATTGATTATGCATTTTATACTTGTATCTTTCAAATTACAGCACAACTTTGCAATAGATCCTTCCAAGTAATTATCTATTAATTATGGCATTTGTTTTTTCTAGAGTGTAGATTTTCCATCCTTTTGACTCGTGTAGTTAAACACCACACTGGTGGCATGATTTCATTGTTATGACTCAGGAACGTGGCCTAGAAGACAAAGTAAGAGAGAGATATGGCGGGGGAGGGAGGGAGTGGGGGGGGGGCGGAAGGAGAGGCAGAGGAAATAAAACAAAGAAAGTTCATACTTCTGTGCCCCTACAATGTTATTTATTTACCCTCTCCCCTACTCAGTGATCTAGGACTTGCCATTCCCTTTGGATATATATTTATACATTTATCAAACATGCACCTATTGCATAAGATTCCAGGTGGCTTTTCAACAGTTAAAGCATATATTAATACCAGAAGTTCATAACAAACTGCCAGCAGCTGGCAGGAAGCAGACAATCTCTGTATTAATTACAACTAACAAAACCATAAATTGAAAGAACTGTATTACACAATCCTTTAGACATGAGGCACCTTTTATCCAAAAACTTATTTAGGCAAAAGTCTGGATAAAAAAGGCTCGTTTTGCATCATGCCTTGTAGGTCAACTAACTTGGGTTCTGGTGGAACAACAAGGGGAATGAATTCCAGAATCATTGATGCAGATACTCTCTGCTTTGGCTGAGAAGTGTACAATACAATTAGGAGAGTGGGAGAAAAGGTAGTTTTCATAAACTTTTGTGCCTCGCTTTACCCTGGACCATCTAGTCATTGGCTGACTTTAGAGCAGCCCAAAGGTTTTATTATGGTGGTTCAACCCACGCAGTGGATTTGATCATGGTTAGTTGAAATGCTGGTGAAGATGATAGATCCTTATCTACACTTAAAGTACACCAGGTTTAGCCTTGGTTCATCTAACGTGATTGCTGCCAACAATGTTTTGACATGATTAATTTTTGTAGTGTAGACAGCAAGGCTTAAAGGAATAAGTGAGTGCTCTGATCTTGGTTCAGTTTCAGGGTAATTGCTGAGGGTCCATTGCTCCTAGAATTTCAATTGAAAGTGGTGGCCTGTAATACATTTTTTCTGTCCATGCTTGGTTTAGATGCTGGCTGTCTTTTTCTCTCAGATGTGGACCTGTATATTTCCTTTGAATTTCTACTTCGGATGTTGGGGTGTAAAATTATTAACTAGAAATAGGGCTCACACTGGACAGTTGATATCTTTAATACATTTGCATTCATCATAGTATTGTTAGGCTGTGTTTAAAAGAGAATATTTTATTTTTTCCTCTTCTCTTCTAAGAGAAAGGGTAAAGAAAAGCGTATAGGTCCCAAAAACACAGCACCTACAAATAACAAACATACATGGAGTGGTCCCCTTATTTCCTCATCATTATCGTGTATCTTTAGTCACTGTTGCTTTGGAAGTATTTTGTACTGCAGACAAGCTTTTCTTGGTTGAATCTCGCCCTTCTTCTCCTAACAGATCATTAGTTTTAAATCTAACAGCGATTTTGATTTTAAGTTCTCAAGTTGGTCTGCTTGACTCCAAATTGGATGCTGTGGTCCTTAAAACAGTGTCTTTGGAAGATGTTATTATGTTACAAGATAAAACTAATGAACTTCAAATTATATTTGAAAGTTCTAAGACTCTGTTGGAAATTGGAGGTTTCTGAAAACCATATTAAATATTCTACTCTTAGACTAATAGGTCTACCAGAAAATATAGATGGCTTTTGTTTTTGTGTAAAGCTCCTGTTCCTTCTTGGAAACAGTATTGGGATAAGACTTCAGAGAGCCATCATTGCAGATGCTTTTTGTGTCTCTAGACCTTTTTTTTCACTTTTTCTAATTCCTCTTTATGTCATAAATTGATTATACCTTTGGATCAATAATTGATAAGCAGCGGGTAATGTGAAAGCTATGGAATCACCATAGTAGCCTGTCATATTTAGGAAAGAAAGCACAGTATTTTTCTGGATGTTGCATAAGCAGAAGAAAAGCCATTGTTAACAGAAGGTCTGGTTCTGCCACCCATATTCATACCGAACAAAACTTTATTTCGTAAGTAGATATTTTTTCACTGCTTTGTTTATGAATCATGAGAAGTACAGTAGGCACTGCAGCGTTTGGCTGTTGCATTGTGGTGCTTGAATGTTCATTCGAGGTTAAAGCTTCATCGGAAGGAAGTGTCAGATGATGAGATGCTGTATTATGCAACAAAACTTCTTACTATTCAGCATCTTGGTTCAAATAAATATAACTAGTAAAGACCTGATTCTGCAACCACTTTGAGCACAGGACTTCCATTGAAATCAGTTTCACCTGTTTGCAAAGTCCTATGTGTAGAGTGGCTATAGAGACATGCCCTTTGAAAACACTTTTGCTAGCCTGCTCCTGTATCACAAATGTAGTGGTAGCTGGAGCTCACCCTTGGATTGGGGACAGCCATTGCTTAATTAAGAAATCAGGTCTTGGGCACCCGGACTAAGATTCCACAGAAAGTGGAAGCCTTTGCTCTTCCAGCCTGTTGTTCCTTCCCTGTGCATGCTCATTCTGACACACCAGGAATAGTTAGGTGGCCTGGGATAATCTGATAGGTAAATTGAATAAGATTCTGATGCTATTACATACAGTATGCAAAACAAGGTGTTGGTCATACAAGTAGTTGCTTGTGTGTGCCACCAACATTTGCACACACACGTTGCATATACAGCTGCATATTTTGCATGCACTGTTACCGCTACACCTTATTGGTATCATTCGGAATAGAGTGTGCTCAGCACCTTACAAGACAAAATCCTGAATAGACTGGTACAAAAAGACATAGTGCACTGGTTAATCAGGGTAGAAAAATCAGAGTTAGCTTTTAGGGCAGCTGAATGTTAAAAACATTAATCTGTTTAGCCCCGTGCCCCTCGTTCCCAAATGTAGAGGTTCCAAGGATTTTCTGTTGATCTGACACAGCCCTGAAGTGACAAAGCTGACATCTTTCATGGGCTGTCTGGGTATTTCTGCACTCCAGCTAGGAGTGGGGGGTCTGTCTACTCGCACGGAGAATCACTCCTCCCACCTGCAGTACAGACATAATCATTATTTTGGCTGTCCCTCTGTTGGCCATAGGCTATGACTGAGGAGAATTTACAGAGAAAACTGAAAAGAGCACGTCGAAAGTCTGCCTCTTCAACAGCAAGAAAAATGGCACTTCTGAATTACCGTGAAGTAGGCTCAAACACATACTGTTATGATATTGTGTGTTAGCTGGGCTTTCGGGTAATACAATGAGTGATGTAGAAGTAAACTTGTCAGGGGAAGGATATACAGTAAGCTGGACTTGCCTATTTAAGGCTAAATGGCAGTACTACAAATTCCTGAATTTTTGGAACATTCTCAGTGTTTTACACTTAGGTTGTTAATAGAGCTCGATCAATTTGTTAGGCAAGCTCCTTAGTGTTTGCATCTGTTCCTCTTGTCAGATGGGCAAGTTACACATCCTAAATAGGAAATTACAGCTTGATCCTGGACCTATTGAAATCAATGCTAATCCCCCCCATTGGCTTCAGTGGATGCAGAATTTGGCACATAAGCCCAGATCCACGATGGAGCATAGGCTCCTAAGTCCCAGGTTTGCTTCCACAGCTACCCACAAAACTCCTGCTGAACTCCTTGGCACCTTAATATTCCAAGTAAAAATTCTCTAGGCCTATCTTTCTGCCTTTGGACATGCACACTGGTGTCTCCCTCTAGGCATCTGGATGTTTATCTCCCCATGTAGAGCCCCAGAAGGATTCACAAACCAGGAAAAATAGGCATTCGGCTGGCTAAGTCTCATGCAGGGCCCGATTTGGAAGCCGTGCTCAAAGGCCACCTCACAGATCGGGTCCCATTCAAAATTCTGCTGGAGGAGGAGCTGACGCCCACCTTATAACTTTTAGCCCAGGGATTAGAGAACTTGCTGGGATGAGGGAGAACCAGACTCACTCTCCCTCTCTCTGCCAGAGGGGGAAGAAAAGATCTGAACAGAGGTCTCCCACCTCTCAAGAAAGTGGCCTAGCCATTGAGCTATGGGATAGTCTGATGTGGGCTCCCTCAGGTCTCTCCTGTGGACGTTATCCCACTACGGATAACTAATGAAAGAGTGATTGGAGCAGGGGGACTGGAGCCAGGGTCTCCCACCTCACAGGTGGGTGCCCTAACCACTGGAGTACAGAATCAAATTATCTCTCTCTCACACACACACTGACTGACTGTTCCACTATGGCTACTAGATTAGACCCCTCAGACGAATTAGATGGCCAAACACCTGTATTCCCCTGGGTTGTGGATCACTCTGCAGCTTAGGTGGGAGATAGGTGCTTCCCTTCAGGGAAGCAGCAGTGTGCATGCTCAGAAGCATAGACTTCTATGGAACTTTTACTGCTAAAACTGAGTGAGTTTAGGTGCCTACAGGTTTTCAGCAGGAGTTTTGTGCATTGCTGTGGTCCTGAAACTGGGACTTAGGCACCTGAACCAGAGACTTAAGTGCCTAATTCTATATTGTGCATTCAGGCCTTAGTAGTGGAATTCATATGGGTAAATTTCCCAGGCTTTTCACAGGGTTAAAGTCACTGGAAATTGGTCAGTTAAACCCCCATTCAGTGCCTTGAGACCTGATCCTGTAAGAAAAACGAATGCACAGATCCTCTTCATCACTGAGCATTTGGGCCGATAGTTCAGCCAAACTGAACTCAGCAGACAAGAGAGTGCCCATATCTAGCTAATTTAATTTTGAATAGCTTAGTTAATTAAAATAATATCTGTGACTCAGTTAATTAAAATAAGGAAATCTGAAACGAGATTTTTTTAGTAATTCATAAAATGTGGACTTTGCAAAAGTTTTGAAACCTAATTAAAGCTTATTATAAATTCAGAAGTGAACTCAAAGTTATTTGTGGGGTTACAAGAGGGTCCTAAATATCTCTCCACAACCCATCTCTGAGCCTTTTTTATCTGACATGCAGTGGAAGAGGTGGAGATGGGTAGGGAAAATATAAATGATTACATTTGTTCATGAGTAGGAATGGCATGTACCGTGGAATCCCTCTTATCGAAACTTCTGATTTCCTGAAAGCCTCATAATCCATAATCAGGTTATGCTCTCTGCCTTGCACCAGTTACATAAACAGCAAACTTTCTTACCTATGCTGTGTATCCAAATACAATCTGAGGGCTTGACCCAAAGTCCAATATTGCCACGTTCCATTTGGATAAATGTAAATGGGGCTTCTTCTATATCCACAGGACAAATGTTCTCTTTTTTCAAATATATACAGTATTAAAATCATAATGGACACTTCACACACCTTGACAAATGATATTAAAGGATACTAAAACACTGGCTAATATGCTAAATTCTGCCTTCACACTGTGGATACACCATGTCTTCCAATTTACTTTGTGGATCCTTTTATAGGTCCTTGAGTCATCTGTTGGATGTGATATATCTTGTTATTTAAAGTTTGATCTTGGCATTGATGATTGTTCTGCATATAAAACATGGAAAGATTCTATCCTTATTGGTTTAAATGCTTAGCTCTGGGATTCCCATATATTAAAAGTTAAACCCTAACCATTGACTAGTTCACATATGCTGAAACCCCTGTTTATGTCCATAAATAATATGACCATAATTGATTTCACTCAGATATGTTATTTTATTTCCAAAAACTTACACAGTTGCAACTTCTGCTTATGTAAAATTCAGTGCTGCCGCATTGGATAGTATAAGAAAAACGAAAGCTAAAACTGGGGGAAATGACAGGTACAGTCTGCATCATAAGCATTTGTTGACTAGGGAGAGAGAAAAATCACACCAGTCAGTTAAATAAACCGTGTTAATTGCATCATATGGGCATATAGAAGAGACAACAGAGAGAGCGATAATATTGTCTTTAGCAATGCCACCAGCTGTCTGAAACATGGGGACAAATCCTGTTTGCCTTATTCACTGTAATCTCATCTGTAGAAATCTGGGAGTCTAATTTGTGTAAGTACATCAGTCAGGATTTGACTCAGTTTCTTCATAATTCAGCTGTTGAAAATGAAAGCAATTGTAGATATTCATGAGTATGCATGTGTGCTCATGCACACACACATGGTGACCCACATTTCCTTTGTCTTACTCAAGCAAGTCGTCTCACTAGCTTCAGCATGTAGGACTACTGGCTTGAGGAAGGTGAGCAAAATTCCACTGTGTGCGCCTGGATGTGTATGTGGACGGGTGTACACTCCTTTATATCATCTTGTGTAGAAACCAAAACTTGTTCTTCAATAACTTGAGAAGCAGGTACATTTGAATCAAGGAATGTCTTAGCCTGATCATAATCTGAAGGATGGGGACAGTCCAGTATTTAATTCCATCTCAATCATTTGTTTTTTCAGTGGAAAAACAATGGTGCTTCCACATCTATTGAGACAAATGCTGTGTGAAGCAATTTCAGTCTCTCTGTTTGAATATAGGTTTGGTGATGGCAGCTATGGAAATTGCAGTTGCTGATCTAGATTCATAATCTCTTATTAATCCTCATTAAGTACTGTATATGGTGGTTATTTTACTAGGTATAAGGCGCACTTTTTCTATGTTAAGATGGATCAGACACAACCATGAAAGAAATTTCTTTTAGTTCCCGTACCCTGACAATGCTATCGACTCAAAATTTTCTTTTACTTCAAGTAATCTCCAATTTTTACTTTTTAATTGATTTTCCATAAATTCAGTTTTATGATTAAGAGCAACATTATCTCTAATTAAAGCAGTTGAAAGCTGCTTAGCATTATCCAATTCCTGATTTAATCCTCGTGTTTTCCACTCACTATTTGAAGAGTCTCTTCAATCAAGACTTTTTCTTTCAATCTGAAAATATGACCTAAATCTCCAGTTTAGCAACAATATGGTCTTCCAATGCCAGTAGCCTGCCAAATCCTATGTAGTGACTATTCTCAAGATTAGATGAATTACAGTATCTCTTCAGCTAAGTAACACCCCTGTTCCATGGCAAGGGTATCCCAGGGTCCTGGCAGAGAAATACTTAACCACAGCCTGATCCCTGAAACACTAGTGGCAGACCACAAATACATATCCAGCAGTCTTTGGGACTCTATAGACCATTTAAAATGCATTGGCAATTAAGGATTTTTCCAGGTTTCTCTGCATTTAAGGTACATGTAGTTAGAAAAGATAATCTGCTCCTCCAAAAAATCACTGCAAAATAAGGTCTTCACTTCCTAGAATTTTTAAAGGTGAACTCCTACTCCTGCTCCATGAACCCCAGAAACAGAGTCACACAATACACCCATGTCCTCTGGTTATGACAGAATGGCATTGCTGCTGTGCTGTGATTGTCAGGGAGTGCCTAAACTGAAGGGTTCCTCTTCTGGGCATTGATGCGCGTGATTTTTTTCCCTGAGAATCACTGTTCAGCATGCAATCAGGAAGCCAGAATACCGCCTCCTTCTGCAATGGCACTAGCCCTGCCAGGTCAAAGGGCGCATGTGGTGTTTTCCATTACCAGCACTTTCAGCTACACTTTCTCATTCTATGTATTCTTACATGGAGAGGAATGTAAGACTGTAGTGTGAACAGAATGTAATGCTACATTCTGGGATTTTCTCAGGACATGAGGTGTTACCGTGTTAACTACTTGGTAAGGCAATGAAAGTGTTCTAGAAAAACAGTTTGGATGAAGATTTACATGGTGCCATATGGAACAAATAGACACTTTCAGCCACAATGACCTTTGTTTTTGATTAAGAGAACAACACAAAAAGGAACCAAAGTAAAGTCTCCATGAGAGTCATGTGTGTGTGTGTCCCCTTTAGGATAGTGAACTGAGGAGGACACAAAATTGCTTCCTAACCCTACAGACAGCAAAGTCCTTAGAGGATTAAAAGTGCAGTTCATAGAAAACAAAGGAATAAGCAATATGTAGTGAAATCCTGCGAACATATCAGAGGATTTCATTTTGCTGTTATGCCATTTACAGAAAAAGTGCAACTTCACGTTGTCAAAGTATCATTTTTTCTATCAAAACCAGGTGTTATAACAAACTAGCAACTGGGAGAATACATGTTTTGAGACAAAGAGAGGGAGACACTGCTACTGCAGACTTGCTATGCCCATACCTTTACAGATTTATGGGTCAAACCTGTTAAAAATAGATGCACAAAAATGGGGCACACGACCAGTGAGCACCTCCATTTTATAGACAGACCTGGTATAACTGCACAAATAAATGCCTAGTAATGTTTTTCGGAACCTGTGTTCTCACCTATGTGTGAGTAGTTATTGTAATTATACACCCAAATGTAGGTGCATTATTGTGTGTATAATTTTTGCATAAGCAAATATGCTACTTTGCAAAGAGTGGGTTCTTAAGGTAACCTCTTAGACACAGAAACATAATATTTCCTTCTGTACGTATAGCACAACTTTATTATTTCCACATAGAGTAGAGACCTAATCCAAACCCCAGTGATATGCTGTGGGAAGACCTCCCTGACTTTAGTGGGCTTTGGATCACACCCAAAATTTCGAACGTTAACTGGAGACATGAAGAGGTTCCCCAAGAAACCTGTTTGCAGTGGAATGTGCTCTTTTTAATTCTAATGATTTCCAGCTATTTTTATGTTCAGCAGTTAGTTTTCAGACTGATGAGAAGGAGTCTTATTTGTGCAGATGGGAAATGCTTATTATGCTAATAGCGTTCTGCATTGTTAGCGGAGATTATTAGACAGAGATGTTAGAAATGCCTCCAGTGGAATTAAGTAGGTGACAAGGTAAAACAAAGAGATAAATGACAACAGTGATTAGGAAATGGATTGTGCTGAATACAACAAGTGCAAGGGAAAAACAGAAAGAAACTTGATTTCTTACAAGAAATAGGTTGGTCAATAATGTCATCTTTTTGGGGGGAGGGATAGCTCAGTGGTTTGAGCATTGGCCTGCTAAACCCAGGATTGTGAGTTTAATCCTTGAGGGGGCCATTTGGGATCTGGGGCAAAAATTGGGGATTGGTCCTGCTTTGAGCAGGGGGTTGGACTAGATGACCTCCTGAGGTCCCTTCCAACCCTGATATTCTGCGATTCTGTGAAATGACAAACAAATCTCTGCTAGTTCACTGGTCATTGATTCTAAATATGGTAGTTAGACTACAGTGTAATATTTAACCTGGAGAAAGCGTGAGGAAATGTCAAAATGGTCAGTGGGGAGGAAAACCAGAACACCTGAAACCAAGGAAACCACAGACACCCTTGTGTTTTATATAATTAATATATTCAGCCAAATATCTGTATCATGTACGGCCAACTATGTATTTTTTACATTTAATCCAATGAAATGTACCATTCATCTCTCTGAAGTCTTAGTAAGTCAAGAAAACCCAAACACTAGAGGCAGGTGTGCTGGCTCAACATACTCTACCAGTCATCAGAACAATATTTAAAACTGTTGCTCTTTAGGTCCATTTGTGCTATACCTACAACCCCTGTTCCAGCCATTACCTGGTTTATAATGGTGCCAGTGGCACCATGGAGCCGGGCCCATGCTCAGAAGGGGCCCTGGTCTGCTCCGCTTGCATTGCACCCTGAGACCCCGCCAGACAGCTGGCTCCCCCGCCCACCACTTGCTCCTCTCGGCCTGCCCACTGGCCGGCCAAGGGCTCCTCTCTGGCCCCACCCGCTGGCTCCTCTCTTCCCCCTAGCCAGACCCACCTGTGGCTCTGGGCAGTCTCTGCTTCCCACCACCTGTGGGGCCCCGCCTGTCTCCCCGGAGCTGAGCTGCCTGGGACTGGTGCAGAAGCCTGGCCACTCTTGGCCAGTTGTGGGCATGGGGGACAGTGTGGGGGGCTTAGCTTGGCCCCTCCAGGCAAGAGGGTCCTGATACAGTCACCTCCCAGCAGGGCCGGTGAGTGTGGCTGGGAGGCAGGGCATGGGGGAGTGGGTCTCTAGGGAGTCTGGGGAGTGGGGTGGGTTGTGAGGGGGGGTGGGGAAGATCTCTGTGTGTTGGGGCACTAGGGAGTGGGTTTTTTTTCCTTAGTAATTTCTGCACTCACACCCACACTCATACCCCTTCAAATTAATCAAACTATTGCTCCTATGATGGACTGGAAAAAAAAGGGAGAGAAAGATTGTTAGTGTTGTTTCTATTTTTAAATGCTCACATGTTACAGTAATGAGGGCCATAAAATAGATTAAACAACACTTTTTTCCATTATTCAGCTCCCTCTAATTACAGTGCTGCCTCTTTAAACATAACCCCCCCCCCCAAAAAAAAACCCCACAAACAAAAAACCCAAACCCAGAGACTTATTTTGCAATACTTTAAATAACAGGACTGTACTATACAAATCAGTGAAGGCTAATTCCGTAATGATTGGTGGCTGAGTTACCTCTGATATCACAAATGCACCACCATCCCATCCTCTCAAATTATGCGATAAATCAAGTTATTAAACATTTGCAAGATTTTTCTCTTGTTTTTTTTTCCTGTGTGTTTCTCTAAAGAGACAGTCCCCTCTGCCCCTTGTTCACACTTGCCAAAAGAAACCACACACATTCAGGAGGGCTCAGAGCAGTGGGACATTTTGTACTAAATATGATTTCAATGAAGGCATATTTTCCTTGCAGAATCTTTAACATGGAAAAAGATATTAAGAAGGCTATGCACACATCTCAGGCTTTAGATTGCATTAAGTAAATGAGTTCCTAGTATTAGAAAAGATTGAGTACTGTTTTCGGTGTGTATGTTTAAAATCAGTCTGGTATGCATGTGTTTAAAGTAATAAGGTAGACATCCGAAAGTTAATGTTTTATTAACGGAATGCCTAAGGATACCGGGGTTCATCTCACTGAAACTGACAGCTATTATGCTTCATTAGGAGTGACGGCCCACCCCAAGAGCAAAGGACAGGCAAATCATATAGTATCATGTTCCTCCTTGATTGAACAACTTCAGGGGCTCAGAGCTAATTGCATGGCCTCTCGTTCAGCTGCAAAGCTGTCTTTTTGTTTGTTTGAGGAAGCGTACCATTGAATAAGAGGTGAAAGAAAGGCCATTTCTCTTTTTTTCCCCTAGTCTCAGAAAGGTCAGGAGCTGGCTTCATCTGTCATGCTTAATCAGCTGATGAAAACTCTACTGACGCCTGAGGTTTGTGTCTCCTCTATTTTAGGCATAAATCTTAATGGGAGAATCATTCTGTAATGTGTTACTTCCTGAAATGTGGTGCTGCTCTTTTAGGAGTGAGCTGGAGGCTTCTGGTAGCACAGTATATCTGAAGCCCTCCCTGGGTGACATACTTTTGTCTAGTGATATGTGACAGCTTTCCAATTGCATATGATAAGGCACGTGCACTCAGACTCCAGTGAGAGGTTCTAAGAAATGGAATGTATATCGGATTTGAATGCAAGGCAAATAATTACAGCAATTTCAATTAACAGGATGCTGTGGAGTGAAGAAAGAAGGTGGGAGTATATTTAAATTACCAAAATCCTGTTTCTCCCCTTCCCACCCACCCCCCTCTTTTAAATTCTAAATGTTAGATGAACAGGAAAATACTGCAGTCTATGTATCTAAGAGAGAGAGAACATTATAGTTAAGGTTCTCAAGAGAGAGCTGCAGTGGTTATCCACATGGGTCTGGGAAAACAGGGTTGTCCAATGGTAGTCTTTGCAAAAGAAGCAGGACGGAACCACTGCTCTTGTC
The DNA here is from genome assembly GCF_965152275.1 of Natator depressus. Taxonomy (NCBI): domain Eukaryota; kingdom Metazoa; phylum Chordata; order Testudines; family Cheloniidae; genus Natator; species Natator depressus. The sequence continues at coordinate 34,726,965 of NC_134236.1, forward strand.
ACATGACCAGGACATGGGTAGTTGTGACTAATGGTTAGAGCAGGAGTCAGCCTAATGCTCAGACCAGGAAATCAGGAGCCAGGAATCAGAGCTCAGGGTTAGAGTCAGAGGCCAGACGCCAGAGCCAAGGGTCACAGCCAGAGTCAGGAGCTGGAGCTGAGGGTCAGGAATCAGAAATCAGAGTCGAGGGTTGGAACTGGGTACCTGGAGTGAGGCAAAGCAAGGGAAAAACTGGGAACAAGCAGATGCTATTACAGTTGTAGGCAAATGCCTTGAGCAGCCACTGAACTGTTGCTACTGCTGGGCTTAAGTCTGCTGACTCTTCCCACCCATCAGGCTGTGTAGCCAATCAGGCAGCGGTCTACAGGCTAGCTGCACATTCGGTTGCTCAGAGACTGGCTCTGCTGAAGGCCTTGATTCCTGACAGCCCTGTTCCCTCTGCACTGGTCAGCACAGCTAACAAGGCAAGGGAACAGACACTACACCGTCTTCCTCCAAGACTGCAGCAGCAACCGGGTTCCCCAATTCCTTCCAGAGCTCCTGGTGGCATGGTGCAATGTAGTGTAGTGTATCTCTGCATCACCCCCAAGGTCAGGCTTTGGCTATATGCATGACCTAGCTCCCAGTGTTCAGAAAAGAGTGTAAGTTGTAATACATGATGATAAGTTACTATCATCATGTATTATTATGTTGAGGTAAGGCTCAACAGTTACCATCTAGCTAGAATGAGGAACAGCAGCAGTGAAGACGTGGTGGCACGGCTTCAGCATGGGCCAGTAACCCAAGTATGTACCCAGGGCTGCTGGCAGACTTGTACTTGGATGCTAAAGCCCTTGCTGCTGCCTTTTCGCTACCATGGTTACCTGTACTAGCCAGATTAAAGCTAGCATGAGTATGCCTACCTGTGCTACAATCACACCTTAATTTGCAGTGTAGACAGTCCCTGCCTTGTAGAGTGTACAGTTTAAAAAGACAAGCAACAGACAAAAGGAGAGTGAGATGCAGCATTCAAGCAGGGTGGTTAGCGTGATCATAGATACTATTTTTCCCCCCAAGGCGAGCAACATATGAAAGTTGGAGGCAAGGGAAACAATCCAAATCTGCATATTTTATATAAACTACATATATTCACATAGCTGCACATTTTACATACGTTTTATATCTTTAAAAATTGCATCAAATCTGCCCAGCAGCCTGCCAACCTAACTGAATAACACTGCAGAAGTGGGTTATAGGAGATTTTAAGGACAAGAGAGGAATGGCCTACAGATCAGTTCAGACAGGATATTCTATGCACAGGGCCGCATGGAAGACAACATGGAGATGTTTGTGGTAGAAGAGAGTGGGTAAAGTACTACTGGCAGTGTAGAGGCAGTGGGGGTGATGCAAGAAGGATAGCAGGGACAGGGTCAGCTGTGAAAGACCTTGAAGGTAAAGGCTAAGAAGCTCGAATTTATGTGGTTGAAAAGGAGGGAGTCCGGGTCAGGATTTCAAAAAAGATCCAATAATGGAAAAAGGAAGATGATCTTAGTAGCTCAGTGGTAAATTGACTGGAGAGGGTTGGTGTGATTTACAGAGAGACACAGAAGGAGGAGGGTTAGTTAAAATGGGAGATGAGGAGAACCTGGGCCAGTGTTTTCATGGTGTGCATAGAATGAAAGAGTGGCTCTTAGAAATGTTATGGAGAAAGATGTGGCAAGATCTGGACAAAGCCTGGGTGTGAGGGACAAAGGAAAGGGAACAGTCCAAGATGACTCCCAGACAGTGGCTGAGTGACAGGGAGGATAGTAGTTATGCAGAATACTGGTGTCTACAGAATAATCAAAGAGACCGAAGCAGTCATTGAGGAGAGCAATAAGTGTGAGGATTTTCAGTTTGAGGAAGAATTAAAGGATTTTTGTTCTATGAAGATCAGAAGAAGGGTATTCTATATATTAAGCCAGTGGCTCTCAACCTTTCCAGACCACTATACCCCTTTCAGGAGTCTGATTTGTCTTGCATACCCCCAAATTTCACCTCATTTAAAAACTACTTGCTTACAGAATCAGAGATAAAAATACAAAAATGTCACAGCCCACTATTATTGAAAAATTTCTTACTTTCCTATTCATACCATATAATTATAAAATAAATTAATTAGACTATAAATATTGTACTTACATTTCAGTGTATAGTGTATATAGAGCAGTATAAACAAGTCATTGTCTGTATGAAATTTGAGTTTGTACTGACTTTGCTAGTGCTTTTTATGTAGCCTGTTGTAAAACTAGGCAAATGTCTAGATGAATTGATGTACTCCCTGGATGCCCCAGGGGTACATGTACCCCTAGTCGAGAACCACTGTGTTAAGGTACTGTACTAGATTTTTCTTCCTGGACCTGGAATCTGCAATTCAGGCTGAGTGTCCTACTGATTAAGCAATCAGATGAGCTCCTCCCCCTCAAATATGGAAGCAGTTAAATATTCTTACTCCAAACCAATGTAACCTACAGAGACAAAACTTCTCTTGTTCTTGTTTTGCAGAAACAGCAAGAAACTTCCTATAGACAGTAGAAAAGGAAATTTTATGCTCCTATATGTTCCTATTTTATGCTCCTATATGCTCTTCTTGTGGGCCAGGAGAAATCCAGGAGGATGCATCTATTCGCAAATCTTTCACCCCTGCCCTCACTTGCCAACTGTGTACTGTCCTGCTAGGAGCCATTGTGGAACTGAAGTCAAACCTGCTGTAGGTGTGATACCCCTGTGTGCCCCCTTGAAAACCTTGTCCCCACTTGCATGGCAGGAATACACTGGTTCCACTTCTAGGGGACTCCTGGCATCTGCAGACATAGTCACCGGATTTGGAATTTTATTTCCTATTGTATTTTTATTTGCAATTTGTTTTTTAATGTATGTATTATTAAAACTTTCTTTGGGGCTTTTTAAAGCTAACTGTATGCCTGATGCTTCAGTCCCTGTAGTCAATGGCAGTTATAGATGAGGAGGCAGGGTCTCAGTTTCCCCATCTGTAAAATCGGACCAGTAATACTTGTTTGCCTACTGCAGAGATTGGATGAAAACTGATTAGTTAGGACTCCATCCTGTAAAGTGCTGAAAAGACCCTGTGAGCTCTGAGCATTGGAGTTGGTTAAAAAAAAATCATAATGTTTGTATGATGTTTTGGACAAAAAAAAGGTCGTCATTTTGTGAAAAAGTTGTCTTTTTTGACCACTGCCATTGATCACCCTCAACTTTCACTGACCTGCACAGGAGTCAGGATTTCTGTGCTCAGCACCTCTTAGAACAAGGGTCCTTAATATTTTTAAAGTCTTCTTAAGATGCAAAGCGCTACCCAATGATTGCATGTTGAACATTGTGATAGGCTATGTTTATGTGAGCACCCATCAGACTTGCTCCAGGGTGTGTGTCTCCCTCTAGTGATGCAATACTACTCTACAAGCTATGGTACTGGATCAGAAATGTGTATGAGAGTTTTATGCAACCAGTTCTCCCCCTAGTGGCTGCAGTCTGTAGAGAATATAAACCTAGTACTTCGAATGTTCCAGAGGTTATCACTGGTTAACCCCATAAAAATGTGTGGATTAGCTAAAATTATAATTAAAGGTACTGAGATTGCAGGCAATCACATATGAAAGACTGCTTGGTTTGTCCTGTATGGCTGGCCCCCTTGCCACTGGAGAACAGCGTTCAGATTGGGCAAGTTTCCCTTTCCCAGCCACTGGAGCATGATGGCCCAGATGACTATATTTATGGCTGGCTTGCTGAGGGCTGATTTGTCTGCCTGTAGCAGCCTGTGGTTCCTTAGTTCCAGCTGCCTATTCAGCCATGCTCTCTGTTCTCACTAATCGCCATTTCAGAAACCAAATGACCGGGGGGTGAGCGTAACTATCATTAGGAAAAACTATGACAATTAAAGATAATTAATAAACACTCCTATTACAGGGCATATGCATGCTGTGTGTCTAAACTGGAGTGAGTCTGAAAATTAGCACACCTCATTACCCAAATGAATTGGTATTACCCGGCATAACTCCCACTATTAATATAGCTTAAAGAAATCTTCCATTTGCTCATGTGTATCTATTTCCAGCAGACTATGTGCTTTTTAGTCAAAGAATATTAGAATGAACCTTGCTAATCACATCAGTCCAGATGGTTGCCTCTCTTCTTGCCAAGTGAAGTACTGTAGCCCCTTTAATGTGTCATTTACATAAGCTTTGTTTTAATCAAGATCCATGAGCTACACTCTACTCTTCTCTGCATCTTGGGTTCAATCCTGAGAGGTTCTGTTCCTTGTTATCAGCTCCTGTTACAGGTAAGGGCGCTTAGCATTTTGCAGGATCTGGCCCTTCATCTCAGTCTTCTCACAGAATTATTGAACGCTTTAATTGATCAATGTCCCCTTTTGTTGCTGAAAGTGCAGATAGGCATATATGTGCCAGTCTTAGCCAAATCTGTGCAAAGGGATTGATGCAGACATAGAACCCATTCAAAACAAACTCAGACTTGGGTTTTGTTCAGCCTGCATTCCTGGACCAGCTGTGATATGTTAGAACTGTTTTTGGGTTCATGGATTAACCAGTTAAAACTTTTGCAATTTTTTTTCTCCCTCTGGATATTCACTAACTTTGAGGCTACTTTCAGACAGTCTTCCAAGTCTGATCAGAATCTGGTAACATGGGGCAAATCACAAAATGTTATCTCATACACAAACCGAAATATTGTCTATGTATTATTGTAGTTGCTAGAGGCCACAGATGAGATTGGGGCCCTTTTTCTAAGCACCGTACAAACACATCATAAGAGACAGGCTCTGCCCTGAAGACCTTACAGTCTAATAGACAGGACAGACACAGGGTGGAAGGGGGAACCAGGCAAGGTGACTTGCCCATGGTCATATAGCAATGCAGTGGCAAAGCCAGAAAAAGAACCCAGCTCTCTGAGAGCCCTGTTCACTAGGCCATACTACTTGGGTTGACAAGATGTGAACGTGAGAAAATTGGATAATGTGAATCTGAACCTTTTCAACTTTGAAGGCCTGCCATCCCATGTGAACTGGTTCCAATGTTAAAAATGTGGAAACCTATTTCAGGCCAGGCTTGGGAGTATTCACACACAGCTAGTCATACTAGCTAGGGAGGTGTGCATAGTGCAGGCACTGCCTGGTGTGTTAAAAAGATGCAAAGAGTAGAGCTGTGTGAACTAAAGATTTTTCAGTTCACTGCCAATTCTGGGGGGAAAAAAGTTGTGGGGTCGAATGACACATTTATTTTTGGCAAAAAGGAACCATTTCATTTCAGTTGGGACCATTTTAAATTTTTTTTACATTTTTTAAAAATAAAGTTGAGGACATTTTGAACGGAAAGGTCATTTCAAATGAAAAATGTCACAATGAAACATTTAAAAAATTGTGAAAAATTAAAAGTTTTTGGGGTTATTTTTGCCCAAACCAATTCAGCAAAAATTATACAAATTTGCAACGTGTTTTGGAGATCCCAGATTTGTATTTTTCAGTGCAAAAGAGTTTTGACCAAAATATTTCACCTAGCTCTAGTAAAGAGTAACAGGAAGGATTAAAAAAAGTATTGTGAAGTTAAAGCACCTGTGCTATTGTGATGGATGGAGAAAGCATTGATCTAGAAAGCTTGAATGTAGTCCAGCTACCCACTCTGACCTTGCTGCATGGAAATTCTGATACCAAACAGCTTTTATTTTAGAGGAACTCCCGAGCAGACCCCACTGCCCAGAGTTTGCAGGCATCCACTGTCATAGTGTGCTTCTGCCCCATTTCAAACAAAGAGTATGTACAGAGCTTTTGTATCAGCGACACCTTTCTAGTGCCCCACCCACCTACATTTCACTGGTAGCTCGGGTAGCATAGCCTTTGATGCAGCAGAGAGGAGTGAGGAAGAGGTGAGTTCATGCTACATCAGTCCATGTAGTTGGCCAAGGAGAAACAGACTATTTAAGTGGATGTTACACACTTCTCCCACATACTGTAGAGCTTAAGGGAAGGATTATGCCTCCTGTTGTACAACCCCTGCTGGAGCGTCTGCTGGGGTGGTCCAGCTTTGAACAAGTCCAAATGCCACTGCCTAAAGGGCACAATCTAGCTTTAAATTGGGAACCAACAACACCGGCAGAGATAGCTGTAATGCCTGAGTAAGAAAGCAGAATAAAGATAACAATGACCAGAAAAAAACATGTTGACCAGGAAGGCTGCTTCAGTTTTGCTGCTGAAGATTTCAGGGCTGCAAAATAAAGCTCTCAAAACCCCAAGAGAAAGAGCTTTCAAATATCTCAGGTGTCGGAGACTCCATGTCCAGAAAGTATTAGGCTGACAGGAAGAGCAGGGTAGGAAATGTTTAAAATAGTGGAAACTGGATTGCGTTTCTGAAAGAAGCTGTTTTATTTGGTTTTGGTTTGCCTGCAGCACTTGGTTTCCAACTAAAATGTTGAAGAAAAACCTGCTAACAAACATATTCTCTCCATCCACCCGGAACGATGGAATTACTGAAGAGTGATTCCTTCTCACCACCAGAGAGTGAACTCTTACAGCCGCCTGTTGTGTTGCTGCTTCCGTTGCCCCCTGCTGCTCCTGCCTCTGTTTTATGGCAGATTTGTTGTGTTTTGTGACACTTTAATCGAGTCTTCTTATTAAATGTTCAGGCGCATTGTTCATGTGAGGCAAGGGCTTGAGAATAACCTACATCAATGCCTAATGACATCTAATATAGCACGGTGAGTTTAAATGGGAGAACACCGCAACTTTTCTGGTACGATTACCGACAACGTGCTCACTCGTTTGATAAGCTACAGAAATCTTGATAAACCCGGCAGTCTGCCTTCACATAACGCCATCACCCCGAGTGCCCTGCTTTTGTGTTTGCAGGAGGAGGTTTTAAATTATGATACATTTCCTGCGTTTGCTAATACCAGCTGAGTCTTCCACATCCCTTGGAAATAAAAAAGTGTTCCTTAATTACATGTGCTTGCAAGGAAGAGATCTGCAGCCAGGACTAGAACCTGGAAGACAAATTCTCCTCTCTGTTACACACGTGCAACCCCACTGAAGGCACTGGGAGTTGCAGCCATATAATGCAGAGGAGCATTTGGCCTTGGGTTGTCACTATAACAGACAGGTGTTGTCACTTAAGTCAAAGGAGCAACATGGCAGCATAAACAAGGGTAGTAGCTTGTTTAATACAAACAGGATTATTTTATTTTATTTTAGTCCCTTATTAATTATTGCTATAAATTAATATGTATATTACAGTAGCACCCAGAAGCCCTAAACTGGATTGGGGCTACAGTGCTCTAGATGCTATTCCAACACATAAGAAGACATGGTCCCTTCCATGAAGAGTTTAGACAGGTGTAAGAACAGGTGTAAGAACTTGAATAGAATAGAAAGAAAGCTGGTTTTGTATTGCACAGAGGTGCCATCACCTTTCCTCAGCCTCTGGCAGGTGTGTCATCTGGAGTAGAGGTGTCACACCAAGACAATATTAAATCCTATTTTGATCATTAATATTTATTTTCTGTCTTTGCTCCTGATCTTGTGACTGGCTCCAGGATGATTCAGGGATCTCCCTGCATGAATCTGTTTGCAGGATCAAGCCTTTACAAAGCTCCTGTGTCTAAGTGCTATATAATAATTATTGGAAAACATACAAAGCTCATACCACCTGAGAATCCCTCTCCTTAATCAAAACACATCAGGTTCAAGGCAGCCAACTGATCAGGGGGAGGAAAAGAGAAATAAACAAAATAAAGATTTAAAAAACAAAACAAACAAAACAACCCTAAATAGATGAGTGAATGATAAGGCCTTGCACCATGAACTAGAATTCACCAAAGCAAAGGGGAAGAAGCAGAGATACGAAGGAGCCACTTCACGCTTCTTCGAAAGAGCACTGGAAACAAGTCAATAATACCACCATGCCGCTGACAGACCGAGTATGCAGATAGTCTATGCCACTGATTTCTACATTACTGGAAAATATATTTGCTTAAATATATCAAAAATCTAGCAGGAAATGAAATAAATGAAGGCAATATAAAAATGGTGCTTTTGGGGGCGTACTTCAATAAAAGAAATTGGAGAAACTTTGTGTTTCATGATACTTGTTAAACTTTTCAAAAAGTTGATATGTGGACCCATAACACTTCCCTCCCTCCATTTTTATAGGGAAATGTCTCAGGACTAGATTGTTACCTTGCAAGCTGTCCTGAGTAAGCGGCAGTACAGCATTGCACTGCCTCAGGAGCAGAGCAAACTGTGATTCAGAAAGTCACAGTTTAGTCCCTGCTTCACTCTTGCTCAATAGGGGAAGTAAGCTGTGGCAGTCCTTTTCCTGGTGCAATTTACTTCCCATCTGCACTAGCTCGGCTGTGCTGGCCAGCCTATTGTGCAGGAAGAACCACACCTCCTCGCTGTCTGCAGGGAGCTGTGGAGTAGGCAGGCAGGGCCAGAGAATGGGTGGAGTGACTATATAGCATTGTGACCCCAAATCCAGGTAGCCCGTGGAGGAAAGGCACCTTACATCCCTTTACTTTCCTGGGTGGGCACGTAGGCCGGGTAATGATTGACTCTGATAAATGTAAATGACAAAATTTTGGGTCTCCCTGGAAACCCTTCATTGTCTGCCAGCTTTCAGAGAATCAAGTCAGTGACAGAAATCAGTTTACACCTAAGGGAGAAACTTATTGCAATTGAGAGAGCCAATGACAGAGGAAGGGAAGACCTTAATCTGGACCTTAATCTGGCATATATAAAGGATAATATTTCTCCCCCATCTCTCTCCTCTTGTTCACTGTTACACTTTGATAGGCTGGCTATTGGAAGGTATGCACATACTGTATTTAACAAACTTTGCATCAGCACTGCAAAAAATCATTCAATCAAAGTGGAATAGCATTGTGTGCAGTTTATCCTCTGACATAGTTACATATTTCCTGAACAGGATGTCATCAAGATGCTCACCGTGATAGCAAATGAAAAACTATAATACACTTTAATAGTTGCCAGCAATTGAAAAATGCCTCCAGACATAGTAATCACCCACAATATCCTGTACAGGCAATAAAAAATTATGCCAAACACTCCCCAAAAATGTTACTTTGGTATTGACACAAAGTGCTTAACCATGGGACCTTGACTAATATAACAACAAAATTCAGTATATGCAGATGGCAGCTAAAGAGCACCAGTGAGTTAGCTGCTTGTTGACAACACATCTGTTATGCGGCACTCATAGCTGTATTCAAACTGTGGCACCGTGTTCTTGTTTAGGGGCGAAGGGGTCAATAATATAATTAGAGAAAGTAGCTAAATTCCTAATAGATAAGTACGTGTCTGGCATTTGGCTGAATTGTTGGAAGATTAGCAGGTTGACTGCAATGATGTTTGGCCAGATTTCTGAGACATTTACCCATCTTGAGTAGCATCTCAATCCACAAGTAATCTTAATCTCTTGGAGTGCAAGGTATTCAAAAAAGGCCCTTTGTGGGTGACCAATATGGCAGGTTGTTCCCCTGAGACAGACAACCCATTATAGGGTCTGTTTCAGCTCTTGCAACCATATAACTTTTGAGTAACTCCACTGAAATCAGTGAGGCTGCACCAGTGCAAAGGAGACTCAAGGCTGTAGTTTTCTAAAACTCGTATCATAATTCCACAAACTCTGTCTGCTAGCACAAGAACAAAGATGGCTGCCAAAGCTTGAGACCCTCATGTGACCTTCTACCCAGATTGTTTGGTGTACTACCCTATTAAAAATACAGTGATGAGCAGCACTGAAACCGGCATAAAATAATCATATGCAATACAAAATCCATCCAAATGAAATAATAAAGAAAGCATAAGTCTTAAAGAGAGGGATCACGGGTTCTAGTTGATAGCCATTAAAACAGAAAACACATTGACAATGGATTGTCTTCAGCAGTTCTTTAGAGGACAGTAGGCACAGGCAGATTTCCAGATGAAGTGATTTCTGTATGCTCGAGGTCACTGCAGCAAGTGCTTGATCAATCCCTGACCAGAGGCATCCTGTGGAACCTATAAATGCTGACTAAGTGAATAAGAGTACGGATAGTCCTTAGGACAGCGTTCAAGGAAGGGGAGTCTGTGTGTGTGTGTATATCTATCTATCTCCAGGTCTCTCCTCATTAAGGGCCTAATCCAAAACAAGTTAGTGGAAAGGCTCTCACTGACTATTATGGGCTTTGGTTGAGTCCTAAAAGTTTTAAAAACCTAAAAGGCCAGCATAAAATCTGTCTGAAAAAGACATGCCAACAATATGAAGTAGGAGAAGTGACAAAAGAAAGACAGAAAGATTTTCTTTAGATAAAAGGGCAATTAAGTTGACACAATGTCAGTTAATAAACAAGGCTTCTTCTGCGGTGCTAGTTTTGCTTATGTTTCCTTTGTGTCGCTGACTGGGGGAACTGAGTTACATGCCATGCATTGTAGTCAGATCCTGATGAGAACTCACGTTAAATCCCCACATCAAAATCCTTTCAGCTTCTGCAGAATGGAGTCCTGTTCCGAAGGTGTAAAAGATGTTAAAAATGTAGACATTCAGTGAGGTAACAAGGGGTGGGTGGTAGTGGTGCTGATATTATATCTGAATGTCAGTGCATGTCACGTATATGTGTGGGTGCAAAGAAGAGTGTGTGTGGGAGCGGGTGTGGGAGGCATGTGACTTTTGTGACAGGATGTCAGAGCTTCAACATCCCATTGAGGATGGGATTTTTAAGATTGAGAAGAAAAATGTTGCTTTGTAACTAAATACAGTGCTACCTTTTGTACCTTTGATTATTCTGAAGTTTACACAGAACGATCTGAGCCATTTAGGATTCCCTGATAGGGAAAATCAACACCTATTGTTGAGGGAGACTACACAATGTTGTAAATTATCAGGAAGAGAACTGCCTTCTGGCTGATGTCATATTGATTTTCACTGTTCAGTTTTTCCCACCAAGGTGCAGCTGCAAAACACAAATGTGCTGTGTGGCAGCACACCACTCAAAGGAGCAGGAACTCTTTGTGCAACAGGGTGGGAGGCACATTGCAAAAGTGGAGATGATTTTTAGCAAGCTCCAAATGCATTTTTTTAGCTTTTACACTAAAAAATATGTTTTTGTTCAGCACAGATCCGATAAAGTGCCTGACTGAGGACATACAGCCAATTCAATTAAGGGCAAAGGGCAAAGAGGCGGGTTGTCTCTCGTGGGTGTTTCTCGATTAGATGACGCAGTTTGTCATGAAGTGAAGATGTGAATATCAGCAAACGTCTGGCGCTTCACTGTGCCCTAGGGGATTTCTGGGAGAGGTTGTGCCTGAGGAAAGTACAAAACCACACTCTGCATGTAGTTGTACATGGGGGGTGGGTACCAGCTTTGCCATGGCTTAATTATGGTGCATATGCACCAACTAGATCCTATTGGCCAGCATGGAGGTGGTGTTGGGAAGGAGCATTCCCGGCATCCCATAACGTACAAGGAGTGTGAAGGGCCTGGAGCTGCAAGGGATGCTAGGGTTTCAGGATGGAGTAAGGTTGCTGGTGCACATACTTTCCCTTATTTACCAACACAGCAGCCAAGGAGAATCTAGCCCTAAATGAAAACTGAACACTTTAAGCATACTGGAATATATTCTAGGTGTGAGCAATCAATTTAGATAAAGTAAAGATGCCTCAGAAGCCCAGTTCTGCTAGGTGTCACGTCTTGCTTAGTAATAGCAATTTGTTAGTTATGTGTGGCCTGATTTTTCAGATGTCAGTGACTTTACTGGTGGTTGAAGATGCTCAGCACCACTGAAAATCAGGTCAGCAGTATGCTAGGTGATTAAGGAACATAAGAATTGCCATACTGGATCAGTCTCGAGGTCCATCTAATCCTGCATCCTCTCTCCAACAGCAGTTGCTTCAGGGGAAAGTGCAAGGATGTCACAGTAGGCAAAGATAATATAATCTGTCCTGCATTAAGGTTTCATCCTAATCCTTGTTAGAAAATGGATTAAACCCTAAAGCATTAGGTTTTTATTCCTTCCAAAAATGTACTAACTGTTATAACTCTGGCTATTTTTGTTATCCCTAAAAATGTCCAATCTCCCTTTGAATCTTACTGTTCTTAGCCTTAACAATTTACAAACATAAGAAAAGACACTTTCACAAAGAGTTTACGATCCAAAAATGCAATCATGTGTATGTGTAAATTTACTTACATGATTATCCCATTGAACTCAATGGCATTTCTCATGAGGGTAAATTTATACACATGCTTATCTGTCTGCGGGATCGGGGCCTATATTAGGAACATATATACAATGTTGGGAGAGAGCAATGGTTGGGAAATGATGCAACATAAAACTTTTATTAATCTATTATTCTTTTACCCCTTTTTAGTTTTCTTTCTTGACTCTTTGTCCCATTTATTTCTGTTTTCTTTCTATTTTATTGAGATTGCTTAATGGTTTCCACTCTAGCTCCCTGTTTTCAGTTACTTTTAATGTTCTGAAATGATCACCTTTAGAGATAAACTTTTTCATGCTTGTACTCTCTGTGAAAGCGCTCTTTTTCTTTTTAAGTCAAAGCACGAAGAGTCCAGCTATTTTTGAGCATGAAGAGAGTAGGGAAATAAATATCTTTCCAATTATAAACTCATGGCTGTGACTTTTTTAGAGCAGCCTTAGAGCCAAAATTGATTGGCACTCGAAGCTGAAGTTTAACATGGAAATAGCCCTTAGTTTCATGAGATTTCCATCACAATTTTGCAGACACAAAGGGCGAGATTCACAGGCAGGCCCACTGACTGGGGTGGGGGTGTGGAAAGGGGACAATTGCCCAGGGGCCCGGGTGATTTAAAAGGGTCCTGGGGAAAGTTCCCTGTAAGCAGGCTCACAGGGAACCCACCTGGGACTCGGCCCCCAATGTGCTGCGGCCAGGGTGCCCCTCCCTGCAGCCCCAACTGTGCTGTGGCCTGGACCTGCAGTGGCCAGGGCGCCCAAACCCAGGTGTGGCTGGGGCAGCATGGCCCAGACCCAGGCGCAGCTGGGGCGCCCCTTCCCCACCCAAACCCATCCCTGGCCTGGACTTGCTGGGGTTGGGGGAGGGGTGCCTATCCTGCAGCCCCCACCCCTGGAGCTGTTGCAGCAGGGAGAGGTGCCTTCCCCTCCCCAGCCCAGGTGCTGCTGCAGAGAGAGAGAGGGGGGGAGTTCTCTCTCCGTGCCATAGCCCCGGAGCACCCTCCTGCACCCCACAACCCTCATCCCCAGACCCACCACAGAGCCCACACCCAGCTGGAGCCCTCAGCCCCTTCCACACCCCAACCCTCTGCCCCAGCCCTGAGCCCCCCCCCCCCACACTCTGAACCCCTCAGCCCCACCCCCATGACATAAATTTTGTTATGTGCACCAATATGAAGGTGATGTGTCACACATAACACATAACAAAATTCATTCCACACATGGGTGGGAAAAATTAGAGGGAACACGGTGGCTGGGAGCCAAGGGCCCTTTTAAATTGCCCGGGCAGGCCACAGGGCTACTAAGCGCGCGTGGGGTGGTACTGGCAGCAGCGAAGGCAGCCGGCCGGGCATGTGGAAGCCCTGGCCATGCGGAGAGTGTGCCCAGCAGCGCAGCCAGCAGCAGCTCACTGGGCACCAACCAGTGCAGGCGTGGCACTGCCCAAATATCAGGCAGACCTTTCTAGGGGGCCCATTGACTGTTCTGCCCTGGGGCCCGGAAATTGCTGGCGGGCCTGGACGTAGGTATTGTGATGGCTCGAACATCACTGAGATTCATAAAGCCTGGGTTTGGCCCCTAAGCTCCCTGTACAATGAATGAGTTGCGCTGGGACTTAGGTGTCCAGCTGCCTAGAGTGAGGCAGCCGTACATGTGCCCAGAAGCGGGAACATAGCTACCTAGGGAATTTTTTTTAAAAAAAATTAGGCCCCAAGTGAGTTGAGATACGTACAAGATTAGGCGGCAGCTGAAAGGAGCTTTTGTGAATACCAGTGGTGCCTAGGTCCCTTTGTGATAGCTAGGTGCCTAAAGCCTTTTGCGAATCTAGCCTCAAAGGCCTGATTTTCCACAGCCTTGTCCAGTGTGCAGCTTGTTACACCTGTGCAAGGGGGGACCAAAGTGAATGGAAAAACCTACCGACGGGGTAGCAGAAAGGCAGCGAAGAATCAGGCCCGGAACCTGTGGCAGCTCAGCCATCAATAGTATATTCTCCCTTTCGATGTGCACACGTAATGGTAATAAGAGTGACATATTCACATTGACAGGAAAGTGTATCACATTGACTGAGCTCGTTTTCCCCTTCATTTTGTCATCCACTAGCAGACCCCTTCTATCCTATGCTCTTCATGGTTTCCCTTCACTGCTGGGTTGGTAGGAAGTCATTTCATACACTGCAGGCCTGCCCAGACTAATGACCGTCATGTGTGGTTTAGTTCAGAAATCAAAGCTGTTGCATTAGCTTCCTTTCTGCTAAAAGGTTATAGGTCTAATAATTAGAGCGGCCCCTTGATGAGCACATTGAAATCCAGTTTGCCTGCCTTAATGGCAGTGATCAGAATAAAATTATAGCTCTTTAGAGCAATCATCTTTGATACGATGTTAGCTCTGCATTGTGTTAAGTTAATGCACTGTTATTATTTCCTTGGACATTATTGGGACTGCTCTCATGGGCAAAGTGAGCGGGTTTTGGCCCCTGTGATACACTGTGAACGTCGCTACCTTTAAAGAAGAAAACCTGCATGCACGTATCACCCACACTAAAGGTTTTTATTCTCTTCATATGGACATGTGATAGTTATTTCCTACAGGGCCTCCAGACAAACAAGACAATTTGCTCCTAATCAAGGTCACAGTCCAGGAAAGCATGTGCTTAAGTCCCACGGACTTCAATGGGAATTATGCACTTACTTAAAGTTCAACATGTGCTTAAATGCCCTTCCTAAACAGAGGTGCTTGCCTGAACTGGGGCCCAAATCTGTGAAAGTGCTGGACAATGGAAACAATGACAGTACTGGCTTTTAAATACCCTGTAATACAAACATACATGCAAAAATCTACTAGCAAATTATTATAGAAAAATAGAGATTTGAGGGTTGATGCAAAGCTAGGGTTGCCAACTTTCTACTCTCACAAAACTGAACACCCTTGCCCCATCCTCTGCCACACCCCTCCTCTGAGGCCCCGCCCCTGCCTCAGCCCTTCTCGGAGGCCCACCCCCACTCCCTCCATCCCCACTCCCTCTGTTGCTCACTCTCCCCATCCTCACTCACTTGCTCATTTTCACCAGGCTGGCTCAGAGGGTTGGGGTGTGGGACGGGGGTGATGGCGCCAGCTGGGGGTACAGGCTCCAGATGGGGCCAGAAATGAGGGGTTCAGGGTACGGGAGGGGGCTCTGGACCGAGGCAGTGGATTGGGATGCCAGAGGGGGTGAGGGCCCCATCTGGGGGTGGGCTCTGGGGTTGGGCCAGGGATAAGGGGTTTGGCATACAGGAAGGAGCTCTGGGCTCGGGGGGGGGTGGAGCTGATGGATTTGGGGTACAGGAAGGAGCTCTGGGCTCAGGAGGGGTGGAGCTGAGGGATTTGGGGTACAGGAGGGGACTCCAGGCATGGCAGGAGGTTGAGGTGTGGGAGAGGGTACGGGCTCTGAGCTGGGGGTGTGGGTTCTGGGGTGGGGCCAGAAATGAGGGGTTCCGGGTGCGGAAGGGGTCTCCAGACTGGGGCAGGCGGTCGGAGTGTGGGGGGTTAAGGGCTCCAGATGGGGGAGCAGGCTCTGGAGTGGGGCTGGGGATGAGGGGTTTAGGGCGGGGGGGGATCAGAGCTGGGGCAGGGGTTTGGGGCATGGGGGGGGTTTGCAGGTGCAGGCTCCGGGCAGTGCTTACCTCAAGCAGCTCCCTGAAGCAGTGGCATGTTCCCCTTCCAGCTCCTACGTGGAGGCATGGCTAGGTGGCTCTGCACCCTGCCCCTTCTGCAAGCGCCACCCCCGCAGCTTCTATTGGCCATGTTTCCCAGCCAATGGGAGCTGCAGAGCTGGCACTTGCAGTGGGGGCAGCGTGTGGCGCCCCCTGGCTACCCCTACGCATAGGAACTGGAGCGGGGACATGCCGCTGCTTCCGGGAGCTGCTTAGAGCCACAGCAGGCAGAGAGCCTGGCTTAGCCCCTCTGTGCCGCTGACCAGACTTTTAATGGCCCGGTCAGCTCTGCTGACTGGAGCCACCAGGGTCTGTTTTCTTCTGGTTGAAAACCAGACACCTGGCAACTATGCATGTTGGGAGTCTCTCCATTGATTTTAGTGGGCTTTAGATGATGTCCTTAAAGCACTTGAACCCACCTATCCAAAAAATTGTTCATTATTTTCGAAAGGTACAGTTCCCAATACATTTTCAATTGAAATCAGTATTCGAGGAATGTATAGCCAGGGAGGATAAAGAATTGACAGATACTGAAATTTCTCTCTCTGCATTCTTATACCATAACCATTACTATGCTATCCAGATACTGAAATGCTCTACTAGTTTTAGGACCTGATCCTACAATGACATATGCCTAGGTGCCTGGCTGATTATATTGTTTGCTGCATATTCAGAATGCCCTTACTTGTTTGTCTTTAACCTTGGAAACCCAGGGAGCTATGTAAAATTTTTTGAATGGAAAAAGAAAGTGGTTCAAGCATAATTACTCTGTGTTTTAAAATTATTGTATGTGAAGATGAAATAATGTTGCCTGTATAACTTCTACTAATTCCAGAAATCTCTGTAAATGACATGTGAGTCTGAAGGGTTTGTTCTGGCCAGAGATAAAGTGAAATAAGAAAAATCTTAATTTATCTTTGGGCAGTTTTGAATGTACAACATTCAGTACTTTGAAGTGTCTAAACAAGTTTAATACATTATGGAAACAGGCTTCCAAATATTTTTTTCCAGTGCAACTATAATTCCATAGGTTCAAATTCCCTTTTTTATTTGAGTTAAAACAATAAAATGGAACATATGTAAGATTTTAAATGGAATCTCCTGGAAATAAAATCCGTCCTCTTTGTCAATTTTATACTTTTTTCATATGTTTTGAACTTTATAAAAGGAACATCTTCCAAAATTATATTAATCAAAGTCCTGGGTAGAGAAAAATCTCCCAGAGAATGCTGGTTTCATGTTACTGCTAAATTGCTTCCAGTGTTTTAGATCAGTTCCTTGCATAACATTGCATTATTCTCATTCTTGTGCTTGTTCCCCTGTTGCCATTTGTAGTCCTGATTCTTCTTTATCCAGTGACATAATCTGACAGTTTTTGCCACCAGAAGAAGACAGTTGTTACCCAACTCAGAAGATCAGAGTGCAATCAAGCAAGTTACTGGTGTAATGCTGCCCCTGGTTGGGTTGCCTGCAGGGATTTAACTTGGGACCTGTAGATTTAAAAGCATGAACATCTCCTGCTTACAGCTAAAGGACCAAGTTCATTAGCTTTGAGGAAGCAGCAGACTCATATTCCACTGTATATGGACAAACTACTAGGAAGAGAAAGAGACCCATATTGCATTAATGTGATTTACATTTGGGTTTCAGTGGTTTTAAAGACTGCCATTTCTCCCACCCATATCTGGTATGGGACATCGTGAACTGTATTCATCGGTATCTGCTATGGGATAGTAGGAACATCATTATTCCTCCCATGGGTTGGTCTGCTTCACATCTGGCACTTCAGGTGAGGCCTCAGCTGGAGTACTGTGTCCAATTCTGGGTTTCACATTTTAGGAAAGATTTGGACAAATTGTAGAGAATCCAGAGGAGAGCAACAAAAATGATAAAAAGTATAGAAAACTATTAGGAAAGTTTAAATAAACTGGGTTTGTTTACTCTTGAGAAAAGAAGACTGAGGGGGGACCTGATAACAGATTTCAGATATGTTAAGGCCTGAAATAAGGAGGAGTATCATCAATTGTTCTCCATGTCCACTGAAGGTAGGACAAGAAGTAATGCGTTTAATCTTCAGCAAGGGAAATTTAGATTAGATATAAGGAAAAACTTTCTAATTATAAGTATAGTTAATTACTGGAACAGGCTTCCAAGGGAGGTTGTGGAATCCCTGTCATTGGAGGTTTTTAAGAGCAGGTTCTACAAACACCTTTCAGGGATGGTTTAGATTTACTTGGTCCTACCTCAGCCCAGACAGCTGGACTTGATGACTTCTTGAGGTCCCTTCCAGCCCTACATTTCCATGATTCTATTCCTTCAAGGAGAACAGGACAAGGCTCTTCCCTGGAATTCAGTTCATGCCTATATCTTGGTCAACAGGGCCCAATTTAAGTAAGATTCTCCCTCCACCACCACCTTTTTCTACTCTATAGCTGAGACTAATACCTCTTCAATATTGTCTACCTTTATGAGCCTGGGAAGCAAGATACATGAAGCCAAAATTAGATTGCTCACATGGCAGAGATTACTGTAGGTCTGCGGTTTTGAGCCTACTCTCCCTTATTTTTTATTTCCTACACTGTTAACCTGTTGTTGTTTTTTTCTTTTGCTCCATGGGGAAATAGCCACAGCCTTGGGTTAGCTAACATGGTTCACCCAACAGCTTAAAAAGTCTTTTAAGACCAATTTGCTCTTTAACCTACAGTAAATCTGTTACTAAAGCACAAATTCTCTGCTTTGGAAAGCAGACTAACCAGCACAGAGAGTGTGAGCAATGACACTGATGTGTTCGGTGCCTGCACTGCCCCAGCTCAAGGCTAGAATGCATTACTTCTCAATGGACCCACCTTGTATCTGTCTGGAACCTGGGACTCCTAGGCCCCCTCTTACATACACATCTTCAAATTAGCAACTCGCGGTAAGGCTGTCACATCAACTAAGAACGTGTTGAGGTTTATTTAAAAATGGCTTCTACAGAACAGCAATTCTTTGCTGAAGTGCTCAGAGATTAGGGGGTCTGATTCTGATGTGCACTAACGCCATTTTATACTGCTCTGACAATGTAAAAGAGATTTAAAATGGATGGAAATGAAAATGACTTTCACTTTAAGGCCCATTTACTTTGAGGCCTGCCAGAGTGGTGTAAAGGGGCCTGGGGTCTTATCTACACACACAAAAGTTGTACTGCTGTAACTATCTCAGTATAATCAAAGTAATACAATCCCCTAGTGTGGATTTAGTAACTGAAATACAAAAGTGCTTATATTGGTATAGCTTATTCTCATACGGGAAATGTAAAAGAGAATCAGGCCTTGGAGTCTTTTGATTTTAATAGAGTTTGTGCCTGTGAGAAAACCCAATTCCTCCAGCTTTCTGAATGTTGGTTTTGTTTTGAGTAAGGGATTTTGTGTTGTGGATAAGGTGGTGGTTTGTCAATTGAGAAGTGATTCTTAAAACAAAAGGGAAAGTCAGGAAGTTCAGTGCGATCAGACAAAAGTGATCAGTAGTCTTTCCTCTTTCTTCTTTCCCTTGGACCTTCGCTCTTTGAGTAAGATGCTATATCTTTAGCAGTGGAAAGCTACTTCTCAACTAGTGGGACTGTTACCAAAAAAAAAAAAAAAAAATAGACATGTCCTTCCATTTCTATGCCATTTTTAAAGATAATGAAAAATCTAACCAGTAGGCCAAAATAACATTTTTTCGGAGCAAAACCAAATCTACTTAACTGTATACTTATTATATTTTGGGCTCAAATCTGATCACTGGCCTATGCAATATGATTCACTTTTGAGAAGCTAGCAGCAACCCCTCCTCACAAATATAGCTAAGTCAGGATACTACTGTCTTCCAAAAGGCGCACTAGGATACATATGTACTTGTACTTCAGTATCACTAAAATGAGTTTAACTTAGAGTGAGAAGCTTTTGATCTACAAATTAGTTATCCCCATACAGTACTCCTGCCGGAAGCTCAACTGCCATGGTCATATTTCAATATGGCCCATGTATTTGTTAGAGTAAGAAAAAACATGTATCTCTACAGGTGCACAATCAATAGTAAGCAGTCTGCCCCTATGTGATATACATATCTTTCATCCAGTCCAACATGCATGAGACAGATTTGTGTCACTTGCTGGGGGTTTTGGGTCCATGCAACAGTAAATGAACTAGGACTGTCCTTATTGGGTCTGATTCGGATATACTTACCCATGTTGAGTAGTTCCTTAATTTGCAAGTTGTCCCACTGAACTCAATGTACTCTTAACATGAGTGAAAGCGATAGAATCCTTGGGGCTAGATACTGACCCAGACTGTGAGCCTGCAAGAGAGGAAGATGGAGAAAGGCTTGTTGATGGGAGTAGGATTGTACTGTGTTGGGATGGCAAGCGCTGGCAGCCTCCACAGACTGAACATCGGAATTGCCATACTGGATCAGACCCATGCCCCGTCTAGTATATCCGGTCTCCAACGGAGACCAGTGCCAGTTGCTTTACAGCGAGGTGCCCCAATAGATAGATGTGGTACTATCTGTCCCTTACGAAGGTCTCATCCTAATCATGTATAGTTAGAAATTGATTTAAGCACTGAAACATTAGATTTTATCTTTCAATATTTTTGTTATCATTAACTATTATAATTCTGGATATTCTAGTTACTCATATAAATGTCTAAGCTCTCCTTGAATCTTGCTAATTCTTTGCCACAATGACATCCATGTGTTGTCTGCAAAAATATTTGCAAACGTATTTATCAATTTTGAATTTGCCACCTTTCATTTCATTGATTGGCATAATCTGGATAAGCATCTGAACTTTTGGAAGGTTATAAAAATCAAAATGTAAACCTTTTGAGGTGCCTCTATCAGTAGAATGTGTGTGTAGTGTTGCTATGTTAGGATACTACATGGTCTTACGTGCATTTTTTGCTACAAAAGCCTGGAGGAAACCAACAGCAAACAGAACTGGTGCTAATGCTGGGGGTTAGTTTCCAGCATGCTCCAATATGTATGTTGGCAATGATGAGTGGCTTACTGACTGCATGATCCTGTGTATATTTTGGCACTTCTAGGCCTGGTTTACTCTCGGCTCCTACTGTATGTGTACTTTGGCATGTTGGTTTAGTGCATGCTCCTAAACAGTATGTAGATTTGTAATGTTGACTCTGGGGTTTGCATGTTTTTATTCCTTTCATAGTACTTGGACAGAATAAGAATAATTGAAAAGGGAAAAGGCTATTCTTCAGTTAGCCTAATAATATCACAAGTCAGCAGCTAAAGTGGGAAAGTATAAAATACTTAATATCACTTTAAGCTGTGGATCCAAAATCCAAACGAGGTTTGGTTTTAAGTTGTGTCACTGGAACAGCAAAACACAACATGGGAGGTTTTACCAAAAAACAACGCTTAGCTGCCTAAGCCCATCTTTAAACATACGAGAAGAGATAGGCTTTATTAGCCATCCTTTTCTCTTCAAAGACCACCCAAAGCACCCTCATACATATGAGGCCTGATTCTTCTCTGCAAAGTCAATAGAGTTAAGTTTGTGTCAGAGCAGAAACTGGTGCACTAAATACAATTCTACTCCACCGTCTTCATTTAGCCACTTATCTTTATTTCTTCCTTTGGTGGTCACTTAAGCCAAGTTTTACTTAATATCTTTGCAGTGAGAGTAGCTCTGGTGTAAAGATAGGTTGTGGTCTTGTTTCAAAAATAAAGACATTGGTTCAGATCACAATCCCTCATATTCACACCTGGAGGGATGCCCCATGCCTGGACCTCCCTCCTTCACTGGGACAAGAGGCTCAGGTGCCTCTGCAGCACTTTACCTCTCCTCCCTGGACGTACAAAGAGCTTGCCCATGCAGGCTAGGGTCAGCATGGAGGAAGGGGTTAGAATTAGGGTGGACCAGAGGTGGGACAAGGGAAACAAACATCTCAGTGATAGGTATCTAAAAAATACTATTCTAAATCTAAATCTATTCTATTCTCTATAGTCTTATACAGCACTCATCACCGTAGCATGGGAGAACCTAGTTAACACAGTGCTGGACTCTACAAAATTGTTATATCAACAAAGCAAACTCCCGGTGGTGAGAAACATTGCCTGCTATTTTGGGCTTCATATTCATGTAAGAGTGAAACAGGAAGGATTGGCTAGTGGTTAAAGCCTAGTATGAGCTGTCAGGAGATCTGGTTCTGTTTTCTGCTCTGTTACAGGCCTAATTTCTGACCTTACATGAGTCACTTAACCTCTCTATATCTCTTTTTCCTTATGTATCAAATACGGATGATACCATCTACTGGGATCACAGGCAGACAGAATCATGTAAATCTTAATGTGTTAATAGTTGTAAAGTGCTTTGAAATCTTCAGATGGGAGAAGCTATTGATGGGAGATACTATTAAGCAGTTTTACTGAAGATTTAAGTCTGAGATTGGCCAAACTGGCTGCGATAAAATAAGACCTCTTAAATTTTCACAATTCTTCTCTTTAGATCTGAACTCAAAACCACAACTTTCTTAATATTCTACAACATTATGACGTCTACATCTCTGGGGTGAAATCCTGGTCAATGAGAATCTCACCATTGACTTCAATGGGGCCAGTATTTCCCCACTGGTTTTCAGCCATACCTGGACCAGCACTATTGAAATACTATGCAAAAAAATATTCTCATGGAGTTTCAGATTGTGCTGGGAAGCCGATACATTGAGAAAGCAAGTCATGAGAGAGCCTATGCTTGTGAGATTTCTAACCTAATTTGCAGACTGGGGAGATTTAGATAGTTGGAATAAGCATCCAAGCTTTTGAGTACTTATCTCTACTAAAATCTTGTGCCATCTTGTTTGGGGGAAACTGAGGAACAGATATGGTAAGTGATTTGCCCAAAGATATACAACAGTTTAATGGTGGAGTTGGGAACACAACTTGTGCATCCTGAAGAAGGAAGTTTCTTCACACAATGCACAGTCAACCTATGGAACCCTTTGGGGAACGTTGTGAAGGCCAAAACTATAACGGGGTTTAAAAAAAAACTATACAAGTTTGTGGAGGATAGGTCTATCAATGGCATGGGATAGATCACTCTATGACTACCTGTTCTGTTCATTCCTTCTGTAGCACCTGGTATTGGCCACTGTGCGAAGACAGGATATTGGGCTAGAGGAGGGATCAGCAACCTTTGGCATGGGACCTGCGGGAAGCGATAGCCAGCACATCCCTTGGCCCGCATCGCTTCCTGCAACCCCCATTGGCCTGGAACGGCGAACCACGGCCACTAGGAGCTGTGATCGGCCGAACCTGGGGACGCAGCAGGTAAACAAACTGGCCCGCCCACCAGGGGTTTTACCCTGGTGGGCCGCATGCCAAAGGTTGCCAATCCCTGGGCTAGAGGGATCATTGGTCTGACCCAGTATGGCCATTATTCTGATCTGACTCTTAGTTCCATGCCCTAATAATAGGACTATGATGCTGGTTTCTTAGGAGGCTTCAGTGGGAGGGAATAGTGAGGCTGATACAATGCTCACTGAAGTCAATGGAAAGCCTCCCATTGACTTCAGTGAGAGTTGGATAAAGCCCAGTGGTCTTTTCCAGTAATATGTACAGAGAGGAGCTGTGGTAGAACTAACTTGACTCAGCTAAGGTCATTATGTTGGCCTGGTGGACAGACAGCATGGTTTCAGTGAAAATAGATGGCAAAATTAAATGATGCTTGGTAACCGTTTCTGACACCTTTTTTCCCCAAATTCAACAAGTGCCTGCAGTCTTTGTCAAACAAAATTTATCCTTAGAAACTCTAATGCAGAGTATATACAATTACCATAATTCTCCTTTATCATTTGTACCAGCTAGTTCCAAGATACTGGGCACATTGTTCATCATTAATTGTACTCCTATTTGCTGCAGAACATTTTAATGGATTGTGAGCATAACATGACAGCAGCTTCCCTGAAAGTTACTAAAAATACCAGTTTTGTCAAGGAAAAAATCTTTGAGGAATGCTATTCTCTTGGACCCTTTCAGTCCTACATATGTCTCAGCTAAGGTTTCAGTAAATTACCAGGTTTCAGAGTAGCAGCCATGTTAGTCTGTATCCGCAAAAAGAAAAGGAGGACTTGTGGCACCTTAGAGACTAACACATTTATTTGAGCATAAGCTTTCGTGAGCTACAGCTCACTTCATCGGATGCATTCAGTGGAAAATGCATCCGATGAAGTGAGCTGTAGACCACAAAAGCTTATGCTCAAATAAATTTGTTAGTCTCTAAGGTGCCACAAGTACTCCTTTTTTTAGTAAATTACCAGTTACACTTTGTGAGCAGCAAAGAGGCATGTGCACAGGTGAAGTTACTGAAGAAGCATATTTAATGCAAGTGGTAGCTAGGACACTTCTGTTCATACATACTTCTTAAACAAGCTAGGATTTTCAAAAGCAATAGTGCTTCAGTTTTCAGAGTGTTATATTTTGGACACCCCAAAACCACTAGTCACTTTTGCTCAAGATCACCACTCAATTTTAAAAACCTTGGCTTTAAAATGTACTTTGCCACTGCATGCATCCGATGAAGTGAGCAATAGCTCATGAAAGCTTATGCTCAAATAAATTTGTTAATCTCTAAGGTGCCACAAGTACTCCTTTTCTTTTTGCCAGAATAGTTTCAAAAAGAACTCTAGGAGATAATCAACAAATTCTCAAATCAGTGACACTCATTCAGGGTCCACAGTTTTCACCTTCAGTCTTGAAAATAGCTTGGTTTGAGTTCAGTTGTCAGAATGCCTGAAGACGGTCCAGAGACAAAGGAGGGTTGTTGTAATTTAACCAAGCCATCTTGCCCATTCCTACTATCTGTTCATGCAGCTCTGTGTTCTGGGACATCTGAATCTTGGCAGCAGTTCCTGTAGTGTCACTAATTTTGTGTCTCTGCCCTGTCAAGGGTATCCCCTTGGTAGACTTTGGCACTCAAACAAATATCAGCCACGAAACCCAGTATCAAGAGAACGCTGCAGGAACAGTTCCAAAAAATAGACAGTGGATGTCCCTGAAAATTCACAGTGCTTTAGCATTTTATTTTTCAAAATGTTCTTCATTGTATAAAAACACCTAGAAGGATATTATTGATTTGGTGACATATTTTACAAACAGTTTTACAGCAGGCTTCAAAAAAGGTATTAACTTCCCTACAAGACATTTTCCTCTCATGCTATTTGAAAATCTAAGGCCAAATTTTGCTGTCAGTTATACTGGTGTAAATCCAGAGTAATTCCATAGGTGTCAATGAAGTTAACTCAGATTTATATGGCTATAACAGAACAGAATGTAGCCCCTGGCATTTAATGTCTGCTTGTCCTGCCCTGTATTTACTTTGCAGTCATCTGCCATTTATTGCTTTCCCCTTCTGTATACATTAGCTCTCTTTGTGGGATGTTTATCAAAACCGAAGTATTTCTTAATTTTACTGAGATTTATTTTGTTTTCTCAGACCAGAATATAGCAAGTCTCAGATCAATAAATTTCCCTTGGAAACTAATACCCTGCAACCTGGCTTTTACACAGAAAAATGAAATAAATATTTGTGAAATAGTGAAACATTGTTGCCTTATCTTGAATTGTGGCCATGGATACAGTTTTTTTGCCAGTCTGTTTTCCCAGAATACCCTCTCACTATTAACAAAATCTCATCTTGTCTTGGATTTGTAGTTCTTGTAGATGCCCAAATCATTTTCTTTTTGGCAAACTTTGTTAAATTTATTTGACAACTAACCTTCTGCCTTTATAAACCTTAGAGCAGAAGAAACAGGCATAGACTGGGTAGTTTTAATAAATGAATGCACTATTAGTAATACTGTACCAGAGCCTTCTTTATCTGGACATGAGTGTTTACATACCGTTTGTGTTCACCCCCACAAAGAAATAAATTTAGAATTCAGTGGTACGAGACTCAGTTTGACTCCTACTGCAGGCCCTTGATGAAAATTACACAACATAATAAATAGAGTATTAAAACAAAGGCCTGCCCAGGTCAAATGAGGCAACAATAGTGCGAATACAGTGTATGGCTTGCTCCAGTTTTATGCCAGATTAACTCTACTGAAATCAATGAAATGACACTGGCATAAAACAGGAGTGGTATTGTTCAATGGGCTGATGAAGGCTGACCGTATTATAGAGGTTAGGTGCTTTAGGTATATTTCTTCTGGTACTTGGAGCAGGGGAGTGAGGAGAAGAATGTGACTAGATAATGGGCTATTTCCAGCCCACTGGTGGCCACTATATTCGAAACTTGCTGGTTCTTTTGTATTATTCCCAAAACACACTATTGGTGTGGATTAAAAGAAATGGTCATGAAACAGTTGAAGAAGTGAGTGGAAAATTGAGAAAAAGGTAGTAAAGTATGTACTGTCTGAATGTATAGAAGAGCCGGGCCTTTGAAAATGTGTGTAATGATTTAGGGCTAGATTGCAATACAGCTTGAGGAAGAGGTAGTGTGTAGCCATTTTGACCTAGCAGCCCAGCAGGGACTGGATTGTGATTCTGAGAGTCACAGTTCAAGCACTACTTCAACTCTGCTCCATGAGGGAAGTAAGCTCCAGTAGCGCTTTTGCAGGCTCAGCTTGCTTCTTCCACTACACTGCCTTGTACCACTTAGGGAAGGAGGGAGATTGAAGCAAGGCTCTGCCCAGCCTCTACTTACCTGCATGGGGGAGTAGCATGCCATGGCAATTTGGGTAACCAATGCAAGTGCGTAAGGGGGTTCCTACACCCTCTTGTTCTCCTGCCCTTGTGAGTAGCCAAGCTCACAGCTAAGCCCTTAACCACTGTAATAGGTTACTTGCTCTATTCATCTTAAGCTTTTTCCTCCCAGAAATATTATTTTGGTCTTGCTAGTCAGAAAAATGAATATGAATCTTAGCCGAGATACAGCCCACCATCAAATGCCCACAGCAGAACACAAGCCAAATCTGAATGTCAAGATCTGTGCACATTCCTAATAACAGCTCGACTGTATAAACAGACGTTAGGAACATAAATGAGTGAAGAGTAAAATAGAACAGCGCCATTTCTGGTATTTAAGTTCCCATTTCAGACACCCATTATCTACGCCATAAATCAAGGCGTGAGATTGTAACTCAGTGTAATTTCAGGGGACTATGTATGATAAGATTCTTATCTAAGACTTATCACAAGATTCAAGAACGGTTTGGACATTTATATGGATAACAGTAAGAGTTATCAAAATTAATGATACATTTGGGGTAGGCTATTAAACCTCGAGCTTCAGGGTTTAAGCCAATCTCTAACTATTAGGGTATGTCTATGCTGTAATAAAAAAAAATCCATTGCTCTGAGTTTCAGAGCCCATGTCAACTGATGGTGGCTCACAGGGCTCGAGCTATGGGGCTAAAAATTGCAGTGTCAATATTCGGGCTCAGGCTGGAACCTGGGCTCTGATACTCCATGAGGGAGGTGGGTCTCAGAGCCTGGCCTTCGGTCTGAGCTCAAACATCTATACTGCAATTTTTTGCTGCAAAGCCTGAGCCCTGCAAGCCAAAGTCAGCTGACCTGGGCCAGCCCTAGCTCTGTTGCGGATCTTGTATTGCTGTGTAGACATACTCTTAGAGACCGGGATGAGGCCTAATGTTGGCAACAGATTATCCCACATCCAGCTACTGCAGGGTTCTTACATCTTCCTCTGAAGTATCTGGTGCTGGCCGTGGTTAGATATGGGATACTTCAACCATTAAAACTAGATTATGTATATTGTGTGGATCAACAGAGGCTGCTGTACATAGAAATGGAAGAAGAGTAAAGCTGTGGGAAAAGTTTCTATATAAAGCAAAATGGAAAAAGTATATATTTTCACTAATTTTGATAAATATATTTTTTTTAATATTCTTTGTCAGTAAAAAAAAATCGAACATTGTTTTTTGAACAGAATGACCAGTCTGGCTGCGTAGAATGGAAATTTTATCAAAAGTGATAGCAACGTTCACAAACTGTCCGTTAAATTTCAGTAAAATGACAAATTTTCAAAAGAATATCACATTTGCAAAATGGAATGAAATACATGAATAGAAAACTAGATGTTTCACCCAGTCTTAGTGAATTTCATCCTGCAAGGAACTGAATAGAAGGCGCTTAGCCCTGCACAGGATTGGCTTTGTGACCAGGAACAGGTCCCCTTCCTTGACTCTTTGATATTGTACATGATACCTATATTTATGTTGATAAGCCCTGGGCCAGGTTTAGCTGTCAGGTACACTCAAATGGGCTTAACAGGTATATAGCTGAGGGCAGAATTTGGCCCTTGTTTGAGTTGCCTTATTTGGTAGAACAAAAGGAAATTGTACTGCTTGGCGGTCCTCACTTATTCCAGCCTCCAGAGTCTGTAGTTCTTCAACCTTCTTAGTTAGGCCTGTACTTTTTCAGTGTAAAACAACAAGGCCTTGAAAATACAGTGCTGGCTTGGCAACTGACCACTGCCAGATAACAACTGACACGAGGACTAATTTGGTAATGTGCAGCATTAGAGAGTGACATTTACTGTATCTCCTGGTGCAATTGATACAAAGCATGCAGCCGCGGCAAGCCTTGCATGGTATTTGCAAAGTGTCAACTTGAAAGAGTCAGGCTGCTCTTATGTCAGCTCTCAGAGGCAATTGCTGCAGCCCATCAAATCAACCTTCAAGTAGTATAAACAGGGAGATGCTCTCCCCTCCATTCAGTGTTACTATTCTGTGTGGTTGCTAGTTATATCATATGTCAACACATTGTACAGATAATGAAAATAGGGAGTCTGAACTTGTACAGCAGATAAAGGTTTCCCTGGAGAAGCAAAATTACTGTGAACTTGTCAAGAGAAGATTAAGGATTTTGCAGAATAATCAAAGACAGGGAAGTTAGCCCTTTCGATATGCCTGTTAGCCTTGGTATGACTTACTGCATGGAATAATTCTCTGACTAGTTCATTAATATGTAAGTTATAATAGTCTCAGTGAAAGGATATTTCAGGTACAAAAAGTTGGTGATTCTCTCATGCCTTCCAGTTAGGTAGGGTATAGCTATTGTGACAATGATCTCAAAATCAGAGATCTCATGAAGGACATTTTCATTTGGATTTGCTTAATAGATCAGAATTTCTGGGGTTTATGAGTGTTATCGAATTCTCAAATGGGGTTACTGTTTTCATTTCTCCCCTCTTCTCGAAAAAGGCTGGGAACCAATGGGAGCTCCTCATCATAATAGGGTGGGCATGTGCAATTTTACTTTCACCCATTGACTTTCTGCCAAAATAGGCAAAATGCTTAGATCTGAATAACACAGCGGCATTCTTCATTTAAAAATGCAGCTGTAATCTATCAGAGGGTTCAGAACAGAATATCTAGTTTTAGCATTCAACCTCTTTCCCAGTCAGTCTCCTGGTGAAACTAGCATGGGGCTATCAGTCAAACCCACTGATAGCAGAGGGTTAACAGCACAACTCTTTCCACTCCAGAGGCCTAAAAATGGCATGCAGACAAACAAACATCATCACACATTCTCCTTGGTAACTACTGCACTTACGAGGGTAACTCTACCCTTCAAAACACTGCTTAGACAGAGCACAAGTCTATCTCAAACTGCTTGCTCTCTCTCATATAGGGCTTTGAGCTGCATTTTCATTACAGCTGTTCAAAAATTATTTGAAAATGAAATTTCAAAGTCGTTTCCATTCACAGTTTGAAATGGACCCATTTTCTATTTTTTTACATTTGTTGCAATATTTCTGAACCAATCAGTTTCATCAACATCATTTGCTGAGCCATGTCTGATGTATCAGTTACTGAAAGCCAAATGATAACACATTTCCCAAATGATTTTGATAAATATTTCAGTAAAAATGTATTGAAGGAAAATACTGTGAAAGGGGAAACATTTTACTAATGGCAACAATTTTTTTGTGAAAAGTTCTGTTTTTGAATAAAGGCTTTTTTAATTAAAAAAAAAGTCGTGAAAATTTTCAGACAGCTCTAATATTTATAAAATAAATGGTTGTCCATGCTGGATTGGAATTGTAATTTATTAAAAGAACATTCCTGTACACATAAAAAGATGTTGTGAAGATGAACTCATTAGCCAGGGCTGGCCTTGCGGTTGCAGGGAGTGCTTCAGACATGGTAGTAAGCCAACTTTGCAGATTACCAGATCCCTATCCAGTCTGATGGAGTCTACAATTTTGGCCAAGTATGGATTGAATGCAGCTCATTCACCTCTAAATAAAATATACGTGAGATGGATCATGAGACAAAAAACTGAATTACTTTCCTTTTTGACAAAGAGTTAAATTTGTGAAAGTCTTGAGATTACATATGAACTTTTAATGGCTTGCGATTTGTTACAATACTTTGGCTAGGAAAAAAAAATCACCGTTTTGCCCTGTTGTGAAAACAAGTCCTTGCACTGTTTCATAGTGAATGAATCCAATGCTAACCTGTGCATTGAGAGCTTTTTTTGCCCTTCTGTAGAAATATTAGACTTCTGCAAATATGACAATAATAGTCTCAGTGCATTGCTGTAATTTTTGTGTTCAGAGAGTGTATATTCAGGAGAGAAGGTTGTATGTGATGCCAGATTTTTTCCTTATTTTAAGGAGACAAGTATTGGAATCATATGCCATTTTAACCAGTAATTTGGCACATCTTTAGACTTTACATCATTTGTGGTGGAAAACATTTTTACAGAACTATAACAGTATGTCCAAGACAAGTCACCCATGTAAACATCTCATGAGATAAACTTTGGCTGTAGGTATATGAATTAAAGTTTATACTGTTCTGAAAATCACATCACTTCCTATGTTCTGTACAATTTTGTATACTCTTTAAAAGATTTTTCTTAAGGTTGTTTGCAGAAAGCTTCTATGTGCTGTCCTATGCTTAAAAAGAAGACAACACCTTTTGTTTTAGGAAAACTTTTCATACAGAAATTTAATGATTAAAACAAAGTGGAACAACAATCTTCAGGATAAGAACTGGACTGGAACTCAAGAGATCTGGGTTCATTTCGCAGCTCTGCTGTGACATCCTATATGATCTTGAAGAAGTGACTTCATCTTTCTTTGCCTCAGTTCCCCATCTGTAAAATGGGATTAATACTACTCACTTTGTCTTTCTTGGGTAAAATTTTCAGGCGTACTCAAGTAACTTAGGAACCTAAGTCCCATTGACTTCCCATGACAATGAAGGGAAGGGAAGGAGTTTTTGTATGTGGCTGGCTGAGTTCCTGTTGAATTGATCATTTAATGCTGCTTAGTTTTAATTGTATTGTTAATTGTAATGTGTTAGGATACATAAAGTCTTGGATAGGTGTGTTTTTAGATATTATTTAAATCATATAAATAATTAGTAATATTTGAAAATACGATTTAGCCTACTATATCACTGACATGCTTTTGAAAATTTTACTCTCTGTCTACTTAGACTATAAGGGCTTTGGGACAATGACCATCTCTCATTATGTGTCTGTACATTGCCTTGCACAATGGGACCCTGATCTCATTTGGGGCATCAACAGGGTACCATAATACAAATAATACTAATTAAAACATATACTATTAGGGCCAACTCCCCAAACCTTTGCTGCTCATGAAAGTAACTCTAACTCACAGAGTTAGATGGAGTTATACTCACCTGTGTAAAGGGTTGCATGCCATGTCTTTAAATGAGAACACCAGAACTGCAGCATGGACAACAGCTGTAGGAAACCTCTCATAGAATTTTGGGCTGGTCAGTCTATTTTTTCTCATATTTTCCTCTTCAAAACAAAATTACTGCCCCCAAATGAAAATTACCGCCTTTTCAAAGCCTGCAGCAGCAAATGCTTGTAAAGATTTCCACCTGTTTTAACTTTAAAACTCTTTCAATACTGAGCATGCTAGTAATCACTTATGGTTTGATCATATCCATGGATTGGACAATTCCCGAGTGCTGCAAGCCCATCATGAAGTGTGTGGCTGTTTTTAGAGGTAAGTCCAGAGTTGGACATTCAGATCCAAACTCACATCTCATTGTTCGTGGCAAATATTGCTTTGCACCTACTTTTATTATTACTTGTTTTGGAGTGTTTATGGTAATTAACACTGACAAAGTTTGTAAAGCACTTGCATCTTGCAGAGGATTTTGAGGATGTTTAAGTTGCATGTTGCTAAAACAAAAAAGCAATCTTGGGATGTGAAAATTTATTCTGGTTATTAGTAGTTTTTCAAAGGATTATTACAATATGGATTTTTAAAAAGCTGTGCAGATGCTATCAAACTGCATAGTCATTATTTTAAATGGACTCCTTATAAACTGTTTTCAAGTTATTCTGAGTGTCATGTTGGCTACCTACAATCATTATTGAAAGAGTTATATAAAGTAGATTTCAGGGCAAGAAATTCCCAAACTGGCCATACCTGTGTATAATTCTGAAAATGAAGTCTTCTGAAAGCCAAACTGTGAAAAATGTGAGATCAGTTTAGTATCCCTCAGAAACTGTTGTGAAATTTTTGAATTAACAAAGTAGAATGTCTTGGTGACTGCATCCTGAAGAACTTTTTCTTGAATCCCAATTCTGGCCTTCAGACAATCCCCCAACCTCGCCAAGCTCATCATCAGAACCAAGCTCCCCACAGACCAGGACACAGTAACTCAAAGAGGTACCAGACCCTGCCAGAACAACAGATGCGAAATCTGCAGACACATCTCCTCACTGCTACGATGATTAATACCCCTCACAACACACCTTTCAAGATCCATGGGTCCTACACATGCCTATCACCACATGTAGCATATCTTATGGGGGAGGGATAGCTCAGTGGTTTGAGCATTGGCCTGCTAAACCCAGGGTTTTGAGTTCAATCCTTGAGGGGGCCATTTAGGGATCTGGGGCAAAAACTGGTGATTGGTCCTGCTTTGAGCAGGGGGTTGAACTAGATGACCTCCTGAGGTCCCTTCCAACCCTGATATTCTATGATTATCCAGTGTGCTAAACGCCCCAATAACAACTATGTGGGTGAAACCTGACAATCACTACACCTTTGAGTGAAATCACACAGAAAAAATATAAAAGACAGATATGCCATATCACCCATGGACTAACAGTGATCACAAAACAATCACTCTGTATATGACCTCTCAGTCCTTGTCCTCAAAGGAAACCTGCACAACACTTTAAAGAGAGGAGCCTGCTAGCTTAAATTCATAACTTTGCTAGACACTAAAAATCATGGTCTTAATAGAGGCACTGGATTTATGATTTATTACCATCATCCGTAATCCATTAACACCCCTTTTTTGTCTTGTGACTGCAGAGGCATTAACTGGCCACTTCATCTTGAATGGTCTCTTACAATATATGTTAACTACTTATGCTAAACAATCTGTTCCACCTTGTATTTAACTGTGACACTCGGAACACCTTTCTCAGATCTGAAGAAGAGCTCTGTGTAGCTTGAAAACTTGTCTCTTGTCCAACAGAACTTGGTTCAATAAAACATACTACCTCACTCACTGTGTCTCTCCTGGTTACATTCAGGCCAACAGCTGCTTTCAGAGATACTTCAGAAATGTGTCAAACTTCCCTCTGTTTTTTGCTGTTTGGGGTATGTCTACTGAAGGGAAAAGTTATGCCTCAACTCCTTGTATTTAATATAGTTTCTCTTGTCAGGCTGAGTCGAGATTGAAACCATCTAGTAGTCAGAACAGGCTAAAGGACACCTGCTAAAAAAGCCACAAGGAGTATGAGTTGTCTGATCTCCTATACTGGCCATAACTCTGATCTTTGTAAAGCAAATTAGTTCGTGCAAATGGAAAATTGTGTCACATACAATAGAGCCCTGTCCACAACTGAGTCTCCGAGGCACTGCAATAATACAAATAATAATAAATTGGAATTCCCAAATCTGGATGTTGAAGATTCTCAACTGTGGCAGAGGTATACCCCTCAAACTGTGTTCCATAGCTACAACTTTAAGTCTTGCTATATTTGGGGTTAATTTTCAGAATATATTGTGGTTTCAAGATGCCTTATTCTGGCTGTCAAACAAACAATGGCCCCCTTACTCATTCTTCAGATTGAATGTATTTAACACAGAGTTTTGTAATGAGTCTAAAATTATGTGGATCATATTGATGTTTGTGTTGGATACCCAGGCTCCTTCTGGGGTCCCTTCCAACCCTGATATTCTATGGTTCTATGATTCTATGATTCCTGTAAAGTGAAACTGCACACACACATGCACACACATACAACAACTTAATTAGATTGGGCTGGCTTTGCTAAATTCATTGCTGGTGTCACAAGCTAAAGTCAGGGGAGTTTCACCAGGAATTAGTTTTGCCTGTTGTTTGTAATAGGACCATGGTCACCATGTCTGATCAGCCACAGGGCTGATTTACACTACCGCTTAAGCTGATCAAACTTATGTCACTCAGGGGTGTGAAAAAGACACCCTCCCCGCCCCCAAATGATGCAAGTTACAGTGACCTAAGCACTATCCACATCACCATTATGTCGGCAGGAGACTCTCTCTCGCTGACAGAGCTTCTGCGTCTCACAAAGGTAGAGTAATTATGCCAATAGGAGAACACTCTCCCTTCACCAGACACGCTACAGTGGTGCAGCTCTGCCAATGTAGCTATTCTAGTGCTGCAGGGTAGACAACACATATCTATTACAGTTGCTCAAAAGTGATACTTTTTTTCATGTGCTGGTCACCATATTAAGGTTACCGTTGCATCTCCCACAAATGCCCCATCCCATATCTGCACAGAAATGTAAAATATCAGATAACTCATCTGCATAACAAACAAATTCAACATTCAGCACAAAGCAATGACACTACAAACTAATCAGTGTAATATAACGGTGGTCATGTACATTCCTGGTCAGGTCTGATTGGCAAAGATTCTGAAGAAAAGCCTGGGCATTAGAAGAGCAATATGCCATCATTGTCATTAGCTTTAGAGAGACTAGTTTTGCTACAAATCCTTTTGCTTATTGCAACACAGGCAGGCCTGCTGAGGCAAAGGGGGCCATTGCCACGGGGTCCCCGGCTGCCGCCGCTGCTGCAGTAGTGACAGCAGTGGCTGGGAGCCCTTTTCAGTCGCCCGGGCAGGCCACAGGGCTCCTAGGCACGCGTGGGGTGGTCCTGGCGGCAGCGACAGCAGCCGGGTGGGCATGTGGAACCTTGGCCATACCAGAAGAACTGCCCATTGACTGTTCTGTTCTGGGGCCCGGAATTGCTGTTGGCAGGCCTGATCACAGGATTCTTTTGTAAGTTCACCGCTGCCACCCTACAAACTTGCATTCTCCCTTTCGGAGAAATGTGTGGAAATATATTAAGCTAAGTTGAACAAGAGAAAGTAGGAGCTTCTTTACCTCAAGTGAATTTAGCTTAGATCACTGGTCGGGTTTTTTCTTTTATATTATGTGTTATGGAGATAAGAAGTAAATTAACATTTGTTTGTAATATGATTGACTAAGAAACCATTATATGAAACTTATATAGTCCATCTATTAAAATTCAAGATTCTGATTGTGTGAAACGTTGCTACTGCATGTAGAGCTCGTATTGCCAAATGCAGATGCATTGCAGTCCATGGGATTATGTGCATTTCTATGCTCGCTTTTAAGAGTTTGTAGCATCAGACCCTCAACCTGTTAACCACTGAGAGTGTTCTGTTTCTCCAGACACCGAGAAGGACAATATACTTTGTCTGAATTACTTTTATTTTGGATTAAGGGAAAATACAAAACAAGCAAAACAGAAACGTGTCTGTTCTGTAATATGCTCTCTATATCTCTGCCTCACAAAATGGTAGTTGCCTCTGCTGACAGCAGACTTCTAGAAATGTAAAGGTTCAGTATTCTGAAAACTAAATTCTAATAGTTGAAACACCTACACACACCGCACAGAGTGTGAGTTATCTTCCCAATAGCACAGTCAGGGGAATAACCACACAGGGGAAGGGACATCACTACCACAAACCACATGTTGTAGAAGTCTCTCCTCAATGTCAATACTTTTTTTTTTTTTCGGCCTAGGGCTCCTCAATACCAGCGAATTACTGTTTCTAAAATACTTGTACTCTCTCGGCTCATTCTTCTTGCTTTGTGGGAGTTTGGGAGGAGAGTGAACAAAATGCCTCGCTTATCAGGGGAAATTCCACTGCTAATTCCTAATAAAGATTCAGTCAGTGAACACCTAGCTCAACTCTGACTTGCCCTTTAAAAAACAAACAAAATCCCCCACCTTTTAAAGCAGCATTTTCAATTTTCTGAGCTCACAGTTAAAATAAGTTCCCCTGCTGTCTTCTTGCACTAGGATATATTCAAGCAGCTTTTCAGAGACCTGTGGTGTTACAGTGCATCATGTTTTCCTCTACCTCAGGGTTCCTGCCAGTGACAATGAGACCTCCATGCCCTGGAAAGTAAGCCAGATTGGATTTCAGTTTGAACCTCTGCCCCCCAAACAAGCACACCATGATGCGGGAACCCACAACAAACTCAAACTTTAACTGGATCAGTAGGATCAAGGGCAAAAGGTGATCTGGAGGATAAAAAGATTGCAAATCTTATCTCCATAATTGTGCTGAAACAACATGCCAGTCCCATTGCTTTTATGCACATATTTCTGGCAGCAAATTAAAGGAATGTGTTGTTTTCTGCCACCGTAGAGAGTCATCCAGTACTTCAGCTACTGAGTGTATTATTACTGAGGTTTTGCCATTGCCACTCCAGATTCCAGTCTGCCTGTATTGTGTCTATAAGGAGGCATTATCAAAGTGGCTGACTTAATTCCACTTTTTAGTGAAGAAAATAAATGTTATTTGTCACAGTGAGAAGACTTAAGAAGTTTTTAATTGTGAAATCTCAGGCAGACTAACTTTGGCTGAGAGGTTTCCCATTTTCTCTGTTAGCTGCTCGGGGGGAGGGACAGAGGGGGGTTAGAGGGACGGAACCTTTTTTTTATTATTCTGTAATATTTCCCCACATTTAGAGCTGCTCTAAGGTCATTTACATTTATGGCATTTGGGTTGGAATTCAATTAGGCAACAGACACAACAAGCAGTGCAATTTGGGTTGTTGCTATTTGCGCCTATCGTGGTGTTGTGAGGCGCGAAGCCAGAGCCTGAGTGATTGAGCTTCTCAAGAAGTCATTAATCCCCTAAAAAATGCCATGCCTGGAGAGCCTAGTAGCTATTAGGCAATGGAAATTATAAAGGAATAAGGATAAAAGTCAGACCTTGTGTATTTACTGAACTTATTGACATAGCTGTGACATCACTGACGGGCAGACAGAAGACACCTTTTGTCTATATAGTTATGATACCAGCTGGCAGTGATAGCAATGCCACCCATGTGGCTGGAAATTTTGGTAAAGTACCTGTGAACGTGATTGCCAGATGCCTTCAGAACTCTGTACACAATAGGTGTTTCCTGATGGCGTGTCAGAGCTGTCATAATCATGTCACTATCGTCTGCTATAGACACAAGTGCCAACTTTTTCCTTTCATTTCCATATCCTAACCCAATTTGAATAAAAAATATAGCAGGGAGGGGTAGTATACCTCCAGTTCTACTCAGGTAGGATCCCTCAGCTTGGAAGTGGGCTCATGTGCTTGTACAACATGCCTGCACCTGGAACTTGCAGAGGCCTCTTTGCTGGTGTGGGTCTAGGTGTGGAGGTAGAGGATGGTGACTTGATGGGCCAGAGAGATGGGTAAGTTGGAGAGAAGGGGCAAGCATCATGTCTTCTTTGGCGATATGGAGATTCCAAAGAAAAGAAAATATACCCAAGACTGTATTATTTTCTGTGCAGCCACTTCCAGAGTAGGATTTCTTCAGAAGAGAGGGTCCCTGGGGCAACCATAGGGAATCTCTTACAGACCCACACATGTAGGGACCAGGAGAAAACTGCTGAGGCACAGAACTGCAGAAGAGATGCTAGATCTCTACACATATGGCCATTGCCTCTCTGGGATCTGTGTGGATCCCTCAAGATCTGCAGTGTGTTTTAGATAGGCCTTGTGGCCTGTTCTGTAAGGAGGCAAACCCTGCCCACCACAGAATGATTTTATGGGAAACTTTGAACCAGCTTGAGAGAGTTTTACCATTGGAGGGGGGAATGCTGCCCATGGGAATTTTAGGCAATTACTCTTACCTGACAGGACTAATAGCTGAGAGAGCTGGATAATTAAAAGGGAATGGAGTATTTTCCTGCTAGCTAGTTCAGGTCAAGTATTAGGTATTAGGGATTTGTGCAAATCTGATATTTAATTGAAAATCTACAGCTGCCTGTTTGCCAGAATTCATGAGTCTGGTATAGAAATCCCACAAAGCTTGTGGGTTTTAGCTACCAAGTTCACCGATGGCTTCTGATATAATTGTTAGAGCCACGGAATCTAAATGAGAAAAAAATAAAACTGTAAGAAATACTAAAGATAAAAATCTTGTCATATACAGGAATAAATATATGGCCAGGGAGTCCTAAACACTGCAGACAAGTTGTGCAGGAGGTCAGACTAGGAGATCACAATTGTCCCTTCTGGTTTTACAATCTATGAGTCTGTATTTATTGCACAAGAAAATGATAACATGGTGGTAAGAGGGTATATGATGATTCATCTTTAACCACAATATATATATATATTTGTCCTAGGGTGAGAACTTACAAATTGCCATAGCAGATCAGACCAGTGGTCCATACAATATCATGTTTCTGACTATGTAGCAAGTAACAGCTGCATCGGAGAAAGGTGTGATGAACCCAGTAATGAACAACTATGGAATAACCTACCCATAAGAGAAGCTTCTTCCTAATTCCATCAATTAGTGGTGGGTTTATACCCTGAAGCATGAGGTTTTACATCCCAATTTTGAAATTCTATCTAATGTAACTATAGATATCCTCATTATGCATCTAAATATCTACTCCTTTTGAACATTTTGCTTAGCTTTTCTCCTTAGTCCTATCTTATAACAACGGGTTCCACACGTTAATTATTTTTTCGGGAAGAAGCAATTCTTAGGTTTAAATATGCCGCTTTTCAGTTTCCTTGAATGTTGCTTTGTTCTTATAGTATGAGAAATGATAAATAGGAACCCCTAATTCAACTGACTTATGCCCTTCATTGTTTCGCATACCTCTGCAATTACCTTGTGAAATAGTATTAGTTTTTCTACAGGTGATTGACTACATAGATTCTACTCTTGATGCATATGAACCCCAGACACAGGAGATCAGACTGTTTTGGGCAGCCGTGTCTGTGAGGAATGTACTTGCACCCCAGATGTCCTTATTACCCACACCCAAAGGTGGAGTGGCAGAGTGGGCCCATCCATTCCTCAGTTCCTTCTTACCACCCATTGCAGCAAGATGGAATCCCTTCACAGTCCTCCTGCTTCTCTGTGTACTGTGCTAGTGTTGCTTAGTACTCTTTTTTTAATTAGTTGGTTAGTTCTTATAGTTAGTTATTGCCCATTGGCTGTAAATAAAATTTTCACTTAAGTGTCAATTAGGCTAGACATTCATACCCCTCACCCCTGTACAGCAACATAGCAGAAGCTACTATATTGGGATTCAAGGCCTGTCCCTCATGTGATACTTCAATGCTGGCTAGTGGCAGGTACTC
Source organism: Natator depressus (assembly GCF_965152275.1). Lineage (NCBI taxonomy): Eukaryota > Metazoa > Chordata > Testudines > Cheloniidae > Natator > Natator depressus. The sequence continues at coordinate 34,766,552 of NC_134236.1, forward strand.
TGATGCTTCATGAAGACAGAACAGGGACTCATGGAGGAGGAGCAGGAGGAGGAGGAGACTTGGGACTCATAGTGTACCTCTCTCCTTGTATCTCCCCACCACCCATCATGTGTTTCCCACTCGTTATTCATATCCCTGCCAGTGATTGCCCTACTGGATTCTGTAGAGGGTACAGCTGTACACTAGAAAGCTTGCATCATCTAGAGCTCCTCCCCCACAAAGAAACAGTATAGGCCACCCCAGCCAGTACCACTAGTTCAGCCTCAGAATCTGGAGGCAAGAGGAGGAGACTGAAGAAGAGCATCAGCTGCAAGGGGAAGAACAACTGGTCCTGCGTAGGATCTCTACATCTGCCTCAATAGATGACATCAAGGTGTTCCAGGAGCTCAATAGGCCCATGGCAGAGACCTTGAATGGCCACTGTTAGTGGCTCAGGAGAAATCACATAAACTCGTGGTCGTTTTACATTCTTCCACACCTGGCATGCTTGCCAGGCTCATAAATGAGGGACTGCTGGAGGCTGTGAAGGACCTATGGCACACACCAGTTTCCATCCCAGTCATATCAAAACAAGTTCATATGATATACCAGGTCCCTTCTAGTGGATTTGAATATTTTTATTTCCATTCAGTACTAGTTCATTTGTACTGGCTGCAATCCAGGAGAGGTCAAAACAATAAGGATCTCCTAAATACACATCGAGAGAAGAGAACCTGAACAAATTAGACTTCTTTCTGCATATGATATATTCATTAGCCAGCCTCCAGATGTGGGTGGCTAATTATCAGGCCCTCCTCTTTAAGTATGACTATTTCAATTGGAATATGCTATCTAAGATTGTAGATGAGCTTCTGAAGAATACCAAAAGGCAAGACAGACCAGTGTGAGAGAAGGATAGTTGATTGCCCCCACTTTCTTACTGGTGGTGCTAGATGTATCTGGTACCATGGGATTTACTATGGCCACATCTGTGACAATGAGGAGGTTATCCTGGCTCGAATCCTTGGGGATCCCCAGTGAGGTCCAAGCAACAATCAAGGATCTTCCCTTTGCGAGCAATGGACTTTTAAACTCTCAGATGGATGAGGCCTTCCATTCATTAAAGGATTCCAGGGTGACGTGTTGTCTGGGTCTGCATATTCCTGCCCCAAGGAGGAAGCAAGCAAGACTTCAGACTTCCTTCAGACAATGTCTTTCTGCCTAATATTATTATCAGTCACAGAGGACTTCAGAGCTGCCAAGAAAGAAATGGATATTTCACCAGAGATGGCCCTCTGCCTCTTTGACCCTAGAGTCTGGTGTTTCCACCAGGCCACAGTTTTGACACCAATGTCAAGAGCTGGACAGAATCATCTGAGAATCTTTTGTTTCTATCTGCCACCCTCCTTTGGCAGCCGTCTCTTTTATATTTGGGAAGCATGGACTTCCCACCTCTGACCAGTGGGCCCTGGAGACTGTGCACAAGGGGTATTTCTTCTCAGTTTCAACACTTCTTCTCCCTTCCTCCCCTTTCCCTATCCCTTTTCAGGGATGATCCTCCTAAAATATGCTCCTTTCCTGCTACAAAATAATCCTACTCCTCTGGTATTTGGTACTGGCAAAGGAATTAAAGGACAGTGGGACTTGCTCCTCCCTTTATGTTCTTGGCTGGGGAGAGGAGCAAGGACATGAAGGGCACAGGTTCAACTCCAGTGGACACTGGTGATCTCACATCCCTGGGTTGAGTGGGTACCAGCAGTGGAATCCCATGTGGACAGCACATCTCAAAGTACCACAGTTACTGCAGGTAAGTAACTCTTCTCTGTGTATGTATTATTTAACTTCCAAGATTTTAGAAATGTAAACAAGTGAACATGCACAATTATTGGACCACTAACGGAGATAATATTAAACAGCTGCAGAGTGTGACAGACAACTGAATTTACCTGAGTTGGTCTGGTAGGCAGGACAAATATGATTCCTCTCCTAACTTGAGTACTTTGTCTACCTTGTAATCTTATACTTTACCCAACGTCATACTACATGACTCCTACTTAAAGGAGCTCTTCTTTTTATAATCCCTGTCTGCGTTTAAAAGTGTCAGCAAACTCAGAAGGCATAATACCTAAAATACAGCAATGCTCTATTGTAAAAGCAGGAATTCCTGAACAAGATCCATGGCTTTTCCCCATTTTGTATAGTTTCAATTCCTAGAACACAAATTAAAAAGTCAGCATTTGGCGACAATGTCTGATGTTTCACCATTTCACCTTGTACTCTGAATGAGGAATCACTGTGATCTTAGGCAACTTAAGCAAGAGAGGCACCTGTGGGGTATAGAGCTGATTTTGCCACATTTCAATTTTTGGTTCCTCATTGCTGTGAGAGTTTTGGGAAGCATGGGTTGTAAAAGTAGTTTGCAGTTGGAATGACCTGACAGTGGAGTTAAATGGTGCAAAGGAGGCACAATGCTTGTAGCTCTCCGAACACCTCCAATCATTAAAGTAAATGTCAGTTTTGCCACACTGGCTACAAATTAAAAAAAACAACAATCCTGTCAAAGCCAAATATTTTATTCAAGCAGTACAGCAGTGATCTCTGCATGACACCTTTCATGCCTTTTCACAGCATGCTCTTTTACAGGAGTAACAAAATTATTCCACACACAGTTCTGGAAATGTTTGCCCAGGGAGGAGCAAGAGTCAGGACTCTGCCACCTACAATACCTCCAGGGCAGACATGCACACAGGTGTGCGTGGGTGGGGAGTTTATAACTAAGGAAGAAGAATACACAATGAACAGATAAACCACACAAAGGGACTATGTTTGATCTTTGTTCTAAAAATTCAAAGAGAGCAAGAGCTGTGAAAATTACTTGCTGTTCCACTTAACAACAGAATTGGTAAAATGTTTTGCATAGTCCCATAGCTATTTTCTGTTTTCATAAGGGCTATCACATAAATTTCACCTTATTAGCTACAAATGAGATTCTTCACAAGATGTGAGCAGCCTAACTTTCCTAGTGCTCCTACTAAGGAATCCTTTATTATGTTAAAATCTTTGTGGCAAGGACTTCAATCAAAGGACTTGTCATTCTGCATGTGAGTTTATATTCCCCAGTTCCACTGAACGATATGGCTTACTGTATATAATAAATTCTTGAGCTTTTCACAAGCTCATTTGTGTGAGTCTCATGATTAAAAATTCTGTTTATGTTTTGTTGCTTGTCAAGACATAATCAGCTTTCATGCTGGGTCTATCTGATATCTTCCATAATCAGTCAGGTTTATGGGGAAAGCAGGAGTAGAAATGCCATAAAAAGCACTTCACAGAGATGATTTTGTAGCTGTGAACTCCGTTTTCATTCTGCTTCACCTACAATCTTAAAGCTATGGGTTGCCATCAAAGAAGTTTTTAGTAATGACTTAGACTCTATTAGCTAACTAGCTCCCCCTCTTGAAACTTTAAAAATCCTGACAGAAAACTGCACAAAGAACTGTAATGCAAGAGGTGAAAAGAAATCAAACTGTACTGTGTTACTTTTGTATGTTTTTAATAATTTTTTAAATTTGAGCAGCACTCTGAGCACTGGGGAATTAGCTCTTTGATGAAGTTGGTGCTGATTGCTAAGCTGACCCTTTAAAAGAAAAAAAAGACAAGGTTTTGTAATGTCTGTTGGAAAACAGTTGTGGCTGCAGAGGTCACTGTAGTGTCTTCTTCATGCAGTGAGGGAGCCAGGCAGCACCCCACCCATGTGGCTTTGGTCACGGGGAGAGCAGGACAAGGGGGACCAGATGAAGTGCTGGTTCCGCGCTTCCTTTCAGCTGCCTCTGCTGGGGACTCCAGTGGACCCCCTGGCAGAAATTAAAGCTGCCCTGTCAGTGGAAACACCATCTGCATCCTCTGGGTGGTGAATCTCTTCCGAGGCACAGGAGGCCCAGTGAAACAGGAAGTGCAATTCAAAGACAATGGCAGATACAGTTGCTCTTTAACTCTGAATATCAGGCCATTTCTTCAGGTGTCTAAATGTGGAATTAAGTGCCTAATTTCAGACACTGAAGGTGGAGAATGTTGGTCTATGTATAAGTTTGCACGCTCCATAGAGGATTACTGATCATGTGCATAAAGTTACACATATGGACGTATTTGTAGGAATTGGGGCTATATAAATGGTGCATAGGAGTATCCGGGTTGGGCTGAAATTGCTATTAGGCTCTGAAGCAGTTTCCGTTCTCAGGTGTGCCCTTCCCTTTGCTATGTATGGCACATTATCAGAGGGTTGCCAACTTTCCAATTTCTTAAAACTGGACACTATCGCCCCTCCCTTCACCTGCTTGCTCGCTTCCCCCCATTCACCGCTCATTCACTGTCCCCTCCCCCCAAGACTCACCTGCCACCTGCAGAGCTGAAGCGGAGCCTGCCCACGAGATGCAGGTAGGAGTCGACAGCTCTGGCTGAGAAGAGGCTGGGGTGGGTTGATGACCCAGCCCCCCCAGTCCTCATGCTCTGGGCCATGCCGGCAGTGGCGTTTGCAGGCAGCGATCATGGGGAGCGGGTGGTGTTGTCACTCTGTTTGTCTGGGTGAGCCAGGCTGGGCTGGGGGGAAATGCTCTTCCCTTCCCACACTGTGCGTGAGAGCTGGAGGCCAGGCTCCGCAATGAGCCGCAGGCCCTGGGCTTTAAGGGCACTGGTCCCCCATCCTCCCGGGCCGGGCTGAGCCCCCGTCCAAGTGGCATGGGGAGAAATGCGAAGCGGGAAATGGTGCTGCAAAGTCACCTCTGCCCTGGGGAAAAGCAGATGCCCCACATGGGATCCCTGGCTCAGGTTGTGGCTCCGGTGCCAGTCAGGTGTGTCTCAGAGCCCTTGGAGTTGCTTCCCATGAAGATGGGGTGTTTCTGCAATGGGCGAGGGGTTGGGGGCAGAGCCGGGGAGGAGAGAGGAGGATGGAAACAGGACACAATCCAAACACAATCCTGCATCGTGGATTGGCCCGCACCTGGCTCACAGCCATGCTGCCCCCGGCTCTCTGTAAAGTCCACACTGTGGTCACACACGTGGTGGTGAGTGGTGCCTTGGCTCCCCCATTCTAGCTCCTCTTTGGGCGGTAACCTGACTTTTGGAGTCTGCTCAGTACTTCTGACTGGACATGGTACGGATCCCCTTTCGACTGGACTTTCCGGTTGAAAACTGGACACCTGGCAACCCTACATTATCATAGATAGTGTTACCATGGTAGCACCTGGAGGTACTTCAGCTGAGACCAGTGGCTCATGGGGCTAGGCACTGGACAGACACAAGTAAGAGACAGTCCCTACCCTGAAGAGCTCTAACTCTTAATAGACAAGGCAGATTATTACCCCTGTTGGTAGATGGGGAACTGAGGCAAAAAGAGATGAAGTCACTAGCTGAAGGTCACACAGAGAGTCTGTGGCAGAGCTTGGAACTGATTACAGATCCCCTGTATCCCAGTCCAGAGTCTTAACTACAAGACCATCCTCTAAAATACTCAAAAGTGACTCCTGAATTTGAGTGCCTTAAATTTTTGGGTGTCTAACTTGAGACTGATTTTCAGGGGGTAGGTCCTTAGCACATTCTGAAAATCCAGCACTTTATAGTGTCTCTTGAGTTGGGCACCCAAAAATGGAACCAACCAAAATTACTCATTCCTTTTGAAAATCTTTGTCTCCATCTCTAGTCACACATGCATGTGTGCAAAGGAGGAATTTATGAGATACACACTGCACATGCAAATCTGCCAGGATAGTCCAACTGCTTTAGAAGAGTGAAAAAACCAACCATATCCAAGTGACAAAAGGGATTAAAATGTCTTATTCTCTACAATGCACTTCTGTCTAGCACAATAATACCATATGCAAACAAAAAAAGCTGTTTTTTTAATCAAACACAGACACATTTTATTTAAGAAAAACTAGTGAACTTTTTAACAATGTGCAATTTGCCCTAAACTCTAAATGAATCCTTGTAGAAAATGATAATCATCTAAAATCAAAGCAAAGTGTTGAAATAGATGTTGCATATCCAATCATCTATCTTTTTTTAACCCTCGATATCTCCTTATTTACTCACTTTAGAAGCAGAATGTAATGATTCAGATCCTCATTAGATGAGTTCAGTGGAGCTATACCCATTGACATCAGCTGAGGATTAGTCCTAAAATGTTTCCTGTAAGAAAAATTAATTGTTTGGTGTATGCAGATTATGTACATTTTATATCATAAAATGTGGTACAGTATCACTTTATATATTGTATGCTTGAGATGCTTTTATAAACTGACAACAAATACAGGCAGACATTCAATATCTGTGGCTGCATGCAAGAGCACTTTTTAGTGTTCATCATGATTCAAACAGGGGGTCCTTTAGGCAAAAAGTGACTGTCTGGCTTGGAGGTGACGCAGAGAAGGTCATTTACATTAAGTGAACTAGACTGGGCTCAGTAATAGTGAGCCATTCTCAAACTACTAATGACCATCTGGATTACAGATGCGGTAGCCAGATTGTCTGTTGTGTCCACCAAGTGAGTTGTCTTGCCCTGGGAAAAAACTGTCATCTGTCTGTCTTGCCCTGTAGACACAAGCTTTCTTCCAACCTGTCCACATGGATTTACTGGTGGCAAGGTCATCCAGTTCTCTGGAACGTCACTCACTTGCATTTTCTAGCTGGTTAACAGCTGCCAACGTGTTTGGAACAGAACAGGATGGCAAAAGGCTGGGAATAAGACTGTAGAACTGAAATATTTTCTATTTCTTTTTGATGCACATTTACCAGTAGTTAAAGAAAACAATACCTATTTATTAGTTGAATAACAATTCTTTGTTAAATAGATGATGTGGGTTATAGGGTGTTTCTTTTCTCTGCTCCCACGCTGTGAAACTCCTTCCCTTTTGTCTAGAAGAATAAGCAAATCACTGCAAGACCTAAAATCTTGTTTAAAAATGCACCCGTTTGATTTGGCATTTAATTAGCACATTTTCGTTTTGTTTTACTGTGGTAGTCATGACTTTGCTTTCAGGTTTCCTTTTAGTTTTATTAATGTAATTGTGCTTTGCTTTGCAATGCTGGCCAGGAAGTGCACAATCTATTTGTGGGTTTTTTTAACATCACATTATTATTGTTGCAGCAGAGGAATGTAAATATTTTCCCAGTTGCAAAAGCAGCAGTTAATTCCTGGAGATTTTACATTGGCGAGTTTTATACCTATGCATTACACAGCCATTTCTAAAGTATATTTGCGAATGTTAACCTGAGGGTGAATATAATGGACCCTGCTAATTATTTTCAGGACTTACTTGTTTCCTTGACTGTGCATGTAGAAAATGAAGCCCTGAAAAGGAGCAGTGTCCAAATTAACCAGTTTGCCCTGGGAAACACTCCTTCCTGAAAGGTTCCACCCTGAAATCTCTAGGTAGACATCTCAGGGATTTATTTGTGATTGTCACAGGTGAAGTATTTTTGCTAATTAATTTTGCTAATGAGGTGATAAACAAACTAAGGAAGTCATCTACCTCTCTGACACTAGTTCAGACTTCATTAGTGAAAGCTTGTCCATGACAGACACTGGTAAATCCCAGCCTGGCGTTCTTTACATATGCCAAATATATGGCACTGCTGCATTCTGCCTCAAACTTCAGAATGAAACCTTGGATGTTGCTGGTTGATACCCTGGTGTTTGTGTGTGTGTGTCTGTGTGTGTGTGTGTGTGTGCACACGCTCACACATCTAAGCATGTGCATAACTATACGCATGTGTGCATATGCTTAAGTACCTTACTGAACTGGGACCATAGTAAACAAAGATAATTGAATAGAGGAGAAAGGGATGATGAGGGGGAAATAGGGAGAACAGACAAGGAAAAGAAGAGTAGAAGGAAGGGTGTAATGCTCATTATCCAGGTTTCCTGGACTATTAATGTTTAAATAGTTTGTGCGCTGCCCTAATATTTAGAGGTATTGAGTGTCATTATCGCCTTTTATCTTCAGTATACATGCAAAGACAAGACAGTATGTATTCTGGAGAAATCCTCTGTGATCAACTGACATTTCTGGAAGAACTGAAAACTTTTGTGAAAACACATTGGAAACAGCCCCCAGAATGGCCCATGACCCCAGTATTGACTGGATAATGTATCCGGACAATAACTAGGGTCACCATATGTCCTGTTTTGGCCAGGAGAGTCCCCTTTTTAAGCCCTGTCCCGGACGTCCTGACTTTTTTTTGCAAAACTGGGCATTTGTCCCGTTTGCTCTTGCACAGTTTTGCAAAGAAAAAAGTGGGGAAATGCTCCCCTTAGTGGGGTGCGGAGGAATGTTCAAGGGGGCAAGCAGCAATGTTTGGGGGGGAAGTCTCGTGTGCAGCCCATGATCCCTGTCCCACTCCCCACCGGGAGGCTGCACAGGAGCCTGGTCGATGTGTCTTTGCTATGCCCTGCCTCTCCAATCAGGGAATGATGGGGTGTCACATGCTCACTCTGCAGCCCAATCAGAGGGCAGCTCTGTTGGAGCCCAAATTCAAACTCTTCTCCGGTTTCCATGGAGACATCCGGGCCATGGAGCTGCCATACGTGGGCCCTGGGTCCTACTGGGCAACGTGGCTGGTAAGTGCCCGACTGGGTCCCTCAGCATCTGCTTTTACCAGGGCACCGAGCACGGCATGCCCTCCCACCCTGTCCTTGTGTCCCCACCCCCAAGCAGTCCCCGGAGCCCCCCTCACGACCTTTTGCCCCCTGCCCTCAAGTGATCTGCAGAGCCCCCCACCCCGGCCTTGTTCCCCCTGGCCTCAAGCAGTCCCAGAGCCCCCCACCCGGCCTTGTGCCCCCCTGCCCCCGAGTGGTCCCCGGAGCCTCCCACCCTGGCCTCATGTCCTCCATACCCTGTGTCCTTCTGAGCTGGTCCCCAGAGTCCACTCCAGCCCTCTCCCCTGCCCCAACCAGCCTCTTTCTCTTCCCAGTCTGCCTCCAGTCGCCCACTTCTGCCACTTCCTGGCCTCCCCCCATCTCTCCAGGGCTGCTATCTGGAGTGTCCTTGGTCCCTCCTGCTACCCGGAGCCCCCTTCTTGCCCCTCTGCTATCCCAGCCCCCAAAGGGGCATCACACCACTAGCTGGATCATAGTCAAATAGCTTCACCTCCTGGCTCCAAGCCCAAAATTACTCACACATACTCGCACACCTACACCCTGCTTTGCTGCCCAGATCCCAGCCAATACCCATTCCTCTTCCCCCCTGCCCCCATATCTGCTACTTGGCTCAATTGGAGGCACAGAGGAATGTGGGGGGGGGACATGAGTGGTGATGACAGGTGGCTTGGACCAGCCCTGCATGTCCCATTTTTAGTTTAGGGAAATATGGTCACCCTATCGCTAACTGGCAGCTGGTGGAAATCCTTGGAGTAAGTGAGTTTTGAATTATGTATGGGCTGACCTCATGGAGTTTGAAGATTTGTGAGCTGCTCAATCTATTTGGATTAAAATAATCCCTGTATTCTGAATTTGCAGCCTTTTATATCTACCTTAAACCCATGTTATTCTTTTAGGGCAATTAAATGAAAACAACAGCAACATATTGTTCCAGCTAAAATGAAACCTATGTTATATATTCTGGACAGAAGTGCATTTCCTGCTCATAAGGCTGGCATAACACGGTGTTCCACAGTTTATATTCTAACAATATTACATTTATAGTTTCACTGGAATTTCTCTCTCCATCTCTCTTGGCTCCTTTTTCACACTCTTTCTTATCTACTCACTGCCTGTTTCCTCCATTAGAGTTTTTAAAATCCCTGACCGTTTTCTTCTCCTTTATTTTCTCATGCTCTCCTAAGAAAAAAAAAAAGAACCCAATAAACATTCAGATCAAACATTCAATCCCATGATGTTTGAATGGGTTCAAAAGGAGCCTGGCCATTCCTGGTTTGAACTCTCCCTGATTGCAAGATTAGTGACTCCTCTGTAGTGTCCAGGCAGGTGCCTTTGGACCCCTCCTAACCTGGCAATATTTGAGCTATTGTAGCTGTACCCCAAAAGGATGCAGCAAATCTAAAACTAACCCATGTTCTGTGATGCCCACAATTTTGAAATATATGCAACTGCCTTAAACAGCTAGGCCAAATTCACAGGGCATTTGCAGATGATTTTTATTCAGGGTCACAAAGCCATTGTTTTGCTTAGGTAATTACTGCTCAAGTGTATTGATCTATCATTTAGCAAACTCTATAGATCTCAGGGGTCTGTTCTTTGAAATTCTTGTCAAAATCCCTCAGATTAGATTATCAGGCCATTAGGCAGAGGCTTTGCCTTCTTCCGTGTCTGTAAAGACCTAACATGGGGGTTAGTGTTAAATAAAATAAAAATAATTAGTGTCTTTCTGAGGGAATATGTGGTAAGTATGCAAAGTTAAGTTAAGAAACAGAGTGCAACTGGTTCTTGGTCTTTTATATTTGACTGTTGCTGTTCACATACAGTATAACAGCCATGCATGGGGGAGGAGTGTTAACGTGATATTCAGTGAAGGTTACATGGCGTGGGTGGATCACAGTTCCAGGAAGAGCCTGAGGTTATGGTTAACAGAGTTCATGCCAACTCTTCATTTGAAAATTTAGTGGCGCACTATAAATCTGATGTTGACAGAATGAAGTTTCACTGACACATGACATGGCGACTGTGAGGCCCAACCAAGCTCAAAATACAAGGCTGTCTTGAGATAGCTTATAGGAAAGCAAGACTAATTTCAGCTGAAATTTTTGCTATATTTCCCTTATTTCTCAACAAATTTTCTTTCCTTTGATACATACTTTGAAACCCTGTCTCTTTTATTTTGTTTGCAGGAATTCACACTCGTTTTCCACACTTATCAGTTAAGCAGACTCACTTCTCAAGTAATCTTAAGTACAGTTGCTTGTACCACTTAAAAGTAGACTTGATCAAGTCATGAAAACTACATTGTAGGCAACAATCCTATATTATCAAGGCAATCTAGAGTCTTAGTTCTTTAATATGAGATATCTTTACTCATTCTTACTATTGCCAGGAAAAACAAACAGAAAGACCCACTCAGTTGTAACACTGAACAAAGGACTTTATTACAATAGAAAAAAGTATTATCCCTAAAGCTACTATTTCTCTCTATCTCTGATTACTATAGAGCTTCTGCCTCAGTCCTTCCCCAGCTACCTCCTGCCAAGTTTCTTGCTATAGATTTAAAGAAACAGTACCCATCCCCTCACAGTTAGCACCATAGAAAATATATAGCTTATTGTGTCCATTAATTGCATTGGTCATTGTACTAATTGAACTAATTGAACTAATATTCAACAAAGGAAAAATATATAAATAAAAACAGACAAGTTACAGTGTGAATGTGAATCCTGTGCATGCAGCTAGTATATTCTGCATTATCAGCTTTAAGATTTAATATCCCATATATGTTGTGTTGGAAAAATGTAACCAATGAACAGAATGCTTGGTAGGTGAGACATTAGTTATTACCTTTGAATGCTTCACATTGAATTCCATGTTTTTATGCAACCTACCTAAAATGTATTGTATTATATTGTATCATCAGACAAATGGACTGCAGTCATTCACAGCTCAGTAAGATAAAAAAGTATCCCTTAAATGCAGGACATGGAAATCCTTTCTTGTACTGTGGAGCTTGAAAATGAAGTGCTGTGCTATATAGGCAAAACCACCAATGATTTCAGTGATACTAAGGAATATAGGATTGGACCATTTGTGTGGCCAGCCATAGTATTGTCTTTCTATGCTGGCTGTTTCCTCAAATAATTGTTCATTTTTATACCCTTGCCTTCATTTTAGGTGACATTCCCCCCATGCAGAAATGTGTACCACTTGACACACAGGCCTTCTGCTGACTTTTTGTACAGGGGTGAATCACTCTTTGAATGCCTCCAGTATGACATGAGCGGAAAATCCACAGGAGCAAGAGTAATACAGGACTTTCAAATTGCTATGAAACAAGAACACATGCTTGTTCTTCCTTTCTTTCTTTGCTTCTTGAAGGCTGTAGTTTATTAGATCTCTTTTGTTTTGCAGCGTAACAGGAATGATGCCTGTGGAACTGGAGTATACTTATAATAAATGGCTTTTGTGATTTTCAAACACTTAGGCTTTGCTTTGGCATTTAATCGCCCCAAAAAGCCACTTATTGTGAATCGTACACCTCTACCAGGAACATTATCTCTTCATTATCCTACATTACAGGAAGTTGTTTTATCTTGAAAACATACATTTTTAATTAAAAATTTCACTTACGCTCAGCAGGCTTACATACACTTCATAGTCTACTAGCCTATTTTTTAAAGCATAAAAGTCATGTTTTAAAGCAGGTACAGTACAGAGAGAAGCTTGGATTTAATCAGTTAATCATTATGGTTACACTGTTCATAATCACATTATTTGCTTTTAATGTCAATGTGATTGATAGTTCCAAAGGAATCCAGTGCATTAATTATTTAATTGATCTACCATTAAATGCTTAAATACTTGATAAGCCTTACGGGTGTATGCTGTATGTGAAATTGAGCACTCCCTCCCTCCCCACAGAATCATAGAAATGTAGGGCTGAAAAGGACCTCAAAAAGTCATCAACTCCAGCCCCTTTGCTGAAGCAGGACCAAGTAAACCTAGACCATCCCTCATAGGTGTTTGTCCAACCTGTTCTTAAAAACCTCCAATGATGGGGATTCCACAACCTCCCTTGGAAGCCTTTTCCAGGGCTTAACTACCCATATAGTTGGGCAGTTTTTCCTAATATCTAACCTAAATCTCCCTTGCTTCTTGTCCTACCTTCAGGGGACATGGAGAACAATTGATCATGGTCCTCTTTATTATTGCCCTTAACATACTTGAAGGCTGTTATCTGGTCCCCCTCATAGTCTTCTTTTCTCAAAACTGAACGTGCCCATTTTTTTAACCTTTCTTCCTAAGTCAGGTTTTCTAAACCTTGTATAAGTTTTGTTATTCTTCTTTAGACTCTTTCCAAGACATCTTTCCTGAAGTTTGGTGCCCAAAACTGGACACAGTACTCCATCTGAGGCCTCATCGGTGCTGAGTAGAGCAGGACAACCTCCTGTGCCTTACATATGACATCCCATTAATAAAGCCCAGAATTATATTAACCTTTTTTGCAACTGTATCACATTGTTGACTCATGTTCAATTTGTGCTCCTCCATAGCCTCCAGTTAGTAGTACTGGTTCATTTAGTATTGGCCAGGGACTTGTAATAATACTAGCAGCCAAATTCTTCAGTCATTTGCATCAAGTTAAACCTGGAGTCACACCATTTATACCAATGCAAGTGTGTGCCATGACCTGTCTGTGACTTTCACTAAAAATAACAGGGGGAGAGAGGGCGGGTGGGGGGGAGAAAGGAATGACACCTGGATCCCCATGTGGGGGACTGACAGCCCCAGCACCACCACCATGCAGGGTTGGGGGGCACAGCTGTGGCTCCAGACCTTGCCAAAGCCGTGGGCACACAGTAGCAGCTTGGGCTCCAGCCCCAGCCAAAGCTGAGGGGGATGGGTGCACTGCCCTGGCCCCAGACGCAGCAGTGAGGGATATAGGGGGGCTCACAGTCCTCGCTCCGCTGAAGCCACAGGGGGAAGGTAGGCATACAGCCCCAGCTCTGGCCCCAGCTGAAGGCTCGGGGGTAAGGAGGGGGCGCACCGTCCTGGCTCCGGCCAAAGCCGTGCGTTGGGGACACACAGCCCCAGCTCCACTCCCATCGATGACAGCTGAAGCTAAAGTAACGGAAGTCTGGTAAAGTCATGGAATCTGTGATTTCCCTGGCTTCTGTGACTAAATGGTCTCCTTAGCTATAACTTTGCACAACCCACTGTCAAACAATGGCACTAACAGGCAATCTTAGTGGAGCGGCTGAGGACTGAATGGGTACTAAGACTGAATTGACCTCTTGTCCCGTAGAGAACACAGCTTAAGCACATTAGTGGGGCAGTACCGGAAAGCATGCTCTCTGGGTGCCAATGGCATATTTATTTTGTAGCTGGGCAGTGGACTTCAGACTCCCAGACTTTTAATGTTGCACTTAAATTAATTCAAACTAAGCTAAGGTTTGAATAGGTTGGAGGAGACAGTGCCGAGAATCAAACATGTGTAGGTTAGTCACTAGTGGATTCAGTTACTGAGATGGAAAGATTTGGGGCAGGAAGAATGCAAATGAGAGAGATATCATAGGACAAAGTACAAATGAAATGTAATGGGAAGGTTGTGACAATTTGGGTAATCTGTGCATACACAACTTATAGCTTCTGGTTGACATGCTGTATCATGGAATGTCGCAATGTGTAATAAGTCAGCCATGAATTGACAAGGGCTGTGACACATATCTGCTGAACCAGGGACAATAATGTGTCACCAAACCTTAATGATCGCCTATTCAGGTGGAAACATCTTGGGACGATGGGTGGTTGAAACCTAGGAGAACTAGTTCCTCCAACTTCTCTGCCAGGAGGGTAAGTGCAGACTGGAAAATCCCTAAAAAGGACAAAGGTGACAAAGCAGGGGTTTAAAAAGCACTCACAGTAGGAACAAAGACTCACACTTTTGCAGGAAGAGGAAGCTTTGGGCAGGAAAGAGGAAAAGAGGGTCATATTTTCATAGCAAGGGTCCATAACTACAGGACCAGTTAAGGCCAAATGAAACCGACCTGCAGGAAAGAGACTTCAAGATTCAGAAGAGAAGCCATGAGCTGCAAAAGAACGATATTGGACACTTGAGGGGACTCTCACTTAAGCCCAGAGGATGCCACAAAATGGTGAGGAAACTGAGACAGGGAAATGCATATAGGTGTGTTTATTTTTTTGTGTAGCTCTGTAAGTCTTTTGTGTTATCTAAGGAAGAGTAAGAGTATTTAGAATCCCTTACAAAGCTTGCATGTCTGTTTGCCTTTCTCTCTCACATGTCCCTAAATAGGTGAATTGTAAACCCAGAATGCCCACAATGGGGAGCACTGGGAAAGGGTGGGCGTAAGCTACCAGAGTCATCTGAAGTAGCCAGAACTGATCCTCAGGCCTAGGGCAGCTGGGCTGTGTGTTTCCATTTCCCTGAAGGGGTAACAGACAGAGTGCCTGTGCCAAGAGGAAGTGCCAGAGAAGCTAAGGGGAGAAACACTTCTGCAGCCTACTAAGACCCAGAGAAGAATACAGGGACTCAGTGTGAGGCCCCAAAATGCTGCATCCTGGTGCATGGCCAGTAGGGGATGCTTTATCAGGGCTGTGTGTAACAGAGGCGAATAGCTGTTTAAAGCAGTGGCAGAATATGAGCAGAAGCAGGACAATAATGGGTGTATAAAAGCCTATGAGAGTCGTATGAGGAGAAGTTCGACGGCAGAAAAAGAAGATGGCGGTATGGTGATGTTATAGTGAAAGTGAGAAACAGGTCAACTTGGGCCTGATCCTGAGAGAGGCTGAGCATCTCCTAGTAGGTATTGAATATTCAGAGTTGATTGAAATCGAAAGACAAAGCAATGGGTACAAAGAAAGAAAGATGATATAGCGAGAGGGGTCAGTGGACTTAAATACTGAAATATGCTGGAAGTAGGGTACAGATTTACATTAGGCGGAGGACAAAACAATACATATGGAGAGCAAAGCTCTCTTTGTGTCTGTACCACATTGCCCAGTCCTTTTGTTGCTATGGTTTTCTACCACCTGTCTGCTCTCAGATTGTTTACTTCTCTTAGTACTGTACTGTACTATTTAGATGGTTATCTCAGTATGATGCATTGCGTTACCTCTCTGGCTTCACATTGTATTAACTTGAATTCTGTGAAAAGTGTCCATTAAACCATTGTGTACCAGCTCATTTCTTAGATATTTTTTAAAGAATTATATAAATCGGATCAGGCTTTTAGAGTCAATCAAAATAATTGGTTATTTCATTATAAACCAAGTCTGTTTTTTCAGCAGATTGGACAAATGATGATCATGTGGGTAACATTTAGCACACAAAAGACTATACAGCAAATGGAGTGTAGTTTACCTTTGGATCTTGAATTGCTCTCTCCACTGTGATTATCAAGAATCATCTGCATACAGGCACATTTTCATTTATGATGACAATGACCAGAATTGTATTACAGCAAATAGATTTTGATTTTACCATTTTTTAAAAATAACTGGCATAAGACTTAATTTCACCAGTTTAACTCCAAGTGGTAAATGTTCGAATTAGCTGTAATGTCCAAGCAAATTTCTAATTATTTTATTTTTACTTTTGTATTGGTGCTGGTGGAACCCACACTGCAAATTCTGAGCCAGACGTTCAGCTGGTGTCAAACAGTATACTTCCATTGACTTCAGTGAAGCTACACGCATTTACACCAGTTGAAGATATCTGGCCCCAAATTTGTATTTATTGGGTTATGCAGACATCCCAAATATTGAATATTCCTGTTAGCCCTGGAGAGGCAATATAACCAAGAAGCCTTAAGCTGGATTCTTGTGCAATGGAGTCAACTGAATTGTTTACTATTTTCCGATCAGTTGTACCTGTGCAAATCCAGACTAAGTCTCAAAGCCCAGGCTGAGTTTGTTGAGATAATTGAAGAAAAATCTTTTTACTTATAAATTGAGTACATTTGATGTGCAAATCTTCGAGAGATACATATGAAACCTAGCAATACCACTGTTAAGTTCGCTTTTCAGCATATAACCGAACTTTCAGCCCTGAACCTGTATCGTGCAAGGGCATTGCAACCAGATTTCAGAAAGGAAGTCGATGAGAGGAACAGGAAGTTAAGGCGGGGCTAGCTGCGAAGAGAACTCCCTAACAGAATGTCAAATCAGACCAAATCAAGGCCCCTGTAATGTCTCTGTGAATACTACTGGACCTATTAGTGATACAATATATCCTGGTCATAAGGTTCTTGCCCATCCATCCTTTAATGTAGTAATCCCATTTCATCCCCAGCTTCCTTCATTCCTGGCCTTGAGTCTTGTGGATACCTCATCCACCTGATCGCAAAAGAGGTGTTTTAAGTCCAAAACCATGCACACTGGAATACTTTTGGCATGTAGTAGTCCTGAGAAAAATAATGAGAAAAAGTAGCTTTGTAGACATCAAAGAGAAGAGTCCTACAATCAGACTGCAGACTCCTGCCAGAGGCAAGAGTGGTGCAGCCTAAGGCTGGGGTAGATGCAATCCCTTCCCAAGCTTTCTATTACACAGGGGGATGGACAGGCTGCACTGTCCATAGGGATGGGACAGGCTGCTTTCCTCTTGTCACCTGGCCAGTTGCAAAGACAGAAGTTCCCTTGTACCTTCCCTTTTCTAAACACCTGTATAACCCACACACCTTCTGGGTGTGGTGTTCTGTCCCATCTAGTGGCACCGAGACCACTTAGAGAGAGATATAAAATGAGTATGCTCTATAATCTTAGTTAAGAGCCAGTTAGCTTTTAGCTCATGCACTAGAGGCTGATGCATTAAGCTCCAGAGGTCCCAGGTTCGATCCCACCCACTGATGACCGGGGTCTGTCAGTGTTACACCTGCACTAGGTCTAGGAAGAATCTGGCTCAGAGTGAGCACCTTGTCCTCATGTAGGTGATGGAGAAGGCAATAGAACAGCTGTAAAAATGGTGTTATGCGTGCAGCAAGCAACAACAATTTCCCCTCACTTACACTTCTCCCTCCTTACGCCAAACATAGTAGGGATGCAAAGGTGGGTCATTCAGCAATAGGAGATAGCAGATATGGCAAACAGATGAAACATAGCTGAATGGTTGCCATGGAATGAAACCTGTCATGTGTACTGTTTCTGTCTAGCATGCTTGACAGTTCCCAGTGAACAGAAGTGAAAAAAGTACCTCTGGCACAAACAAACTAGAGTAGTGGCCTCTGATAGCTAGCTGCCACATGGGGGAGGAGCAAGTCAGAGCAGTATTACTCCTAATAGTCACTTAGAGCTAGTAAATTCTTTTGCTTATTTGAGCAGTAGGTATTTTTTTAGAGTAATCCCCACATTTAAGGCCTGATCCTGTATGGTGCTGCCAAGTGCCCTCTAATCCTATTCAAGTTGGAGGGTGCTCAGAACAAGAGGATTGGGCCCTTACTGAACTTGTTAAAGCTGCATTTTCAGGAAACCTGTGACATCTGAATGATCCTTACCCACCCAACCACCAGGGCTAAACCTGTGGGGACTGTTTAATGTGAGCTGCAGGCTTTTTAGGTTTTAACCATAATTTTTCAGAAAGGATCAAATCTCTCACAATTTTAACAGTTCTGAGTGACTTGACACTATGAGAAGCTACAGCTTTTTATTTCTTTTAGTAAAAATAGGGTTTACAAATTAGTTTTACCAAGAAGAATTCTTATTTAAGTATAACATAGTATTTAATTCTCTAAATAAAGTATATGCTATCAAATAACAATATCCTCCACTGCAGGGATTTGAATTTCTTTGGCTGCATTATGCAGGTCAGATTAAATGATCACAATGGTCCCTTTGGGACTTAAAACGATTGTATTCAAAGATTCAAATGCCCTTATTCCATTAAACAAATGGAAAGTATTTACCCCTTGTGCTTTGCACAGCACGTATACATATGGTGCTCACGAATTATCGTAAAACTAATTCTTGGAATTTAATAATTTACAATCAATAAATTGTTTCAATGTCACTGAATTTATGTGACCAACACAGATTATTTCAGGAAAGCTGATTGCAATTTTTAACTACTAACAGTAATAACTCTTGTAAATTAATTAATATTACTTAATTGTTATCTCCAAACAATCAAACTCTCTATCATTCTCCTTCCATAAAACTCTGCAATAACTTTATGAGGTGTTTCTATGAATCTGAAAACCTAATGTGATGCAGAATTCTTCTCCTGAAGAACAGAGAATAAAGACTTTAACTTTCATCTTTCCTGTTTGCTGAAATATTGTCCAAAGGCTAGGATTTAAGGTAGCCTCAAAACAGTGTAGGAGCAGTGTTAATTTATTAATTAAATAGTAATTTTGCTGTGCAGACCTCTTACGGCTTTGTTCAGATGACAGTTAAGAGTCAGATGGAATCTAAGGTTTGAGATTTGCATATGAGAAGCACAACATAACGTATCCCAACTTTGGTATCTATTGATTCTCCCTTGGCTTCTCTGTCAGAATGTCTGTCTCTTTCATTTGTCGCAAAGTGGTCACTTCCATTCCCTGTCATATCCCAGTGTCTCCACTCATCCTTTCAACTTGCCTAGGTTATGCCTCTCAGGATTTCAGCTCCACTTTATACTCAGAGTTTCTTCATTGGTCACATCTAAACAGGGACTTGGTCTTATGTTGCACTTGTCCTTGGAACTCCATTCCCAAAATATCTGGCACTATGCTGGTGCTTCTGCAAACAACTAACATCTCGCTCACTTATGGCTCTTCTGGTTGAAATGCATGGTTGGCTGATTTTCTTGACAGTTTCTGGCAATCAGGGAATCACTTGGAACATTTCCCTGAAAAACTGGTAGCCTTGAGTGCTCACAGCTTCCCTTTTATGTTTCTCACAGAATTTCCTTATGCCTTAAAATGGATTTTGTCTACTTTGGAACTCAACAATTCTATGAAACCGACTGCGTACAGGCTGGTTCCTATCTTTCCTTTGCGGCACACTCTTCTGATCTCTGTTATCTGTGTCTAGCCATACTTTGATACCTCCTAATTTTGTATAAATGCTACGCCACTCTTCTTCTCAGGGCAGGTCTACACAAGAAATATACATCTGTGCAGCTGCCCCAATGCACCTGCGCAGCTGTAGTGCATCTGATGATGACACTTTAAGATGACCGGAGAGAGCTCTCCCATCAGCTTAATAACTCCACCTCTGCGAGAGGCGGTAGCTATATCAGCAGGATAAATTCTGCCATCAGCATAGTGCTGTCTACTCCAGCGCTTAGGTTGATATAACTATATGGCTCAGGGACTCAGTCAAATTCCTTTGCTGGTTGCTTAGCCTTTTGCAGCAGGGTTCCAGCACTGCCATTTAGTTCTCTACAGTTTACCCGTCTTTCATTTCTCAAAGGAACATTGAGCAGCAAAGGGCACCACTTTTACCAATGCAGGTGCAATGGTCCCAAGGCAGGTGGACATGCAAGGTAGCCCATGTAAAAAGGATCCATGTAACAACCCCGTGGGCTGCACAATACACACAGTATAATTGAAGCAGGTACCGCTAAACAACTGTTGCCCCTGAATAAATCAATACAACTCTCTGCCTTCCATTATGCATGCTCTAGTGGCTGCCTGCATTTTGTGTGTATTTCATCTATGGCTGCTTGTACATTCCTTCTAATCACATGTAGCACATGCGGTACCCTAGGAATCATTGCAATGACACGTTGCAATCTGTCCTGTTGTTCACGGTGGTGGTGTCCAATAGCTTTAGTCAGGTTTGGGGCACCACTGTGCTAAATGTACAGCTATATAAGAAGATACAATCCCTGTCCTGCAGAATGTACAATCTAATACGTGTGCACAGTGGTCACACATGGACCTTGTCTGTACTGATGGCAGGTGTAGGTATCCATAGCTACATGCCACAGGAAAAAGCAGGCTGCCTGTACACATGGCATGAAAGACTCTGGCAGCTCCCTGTGGCAGGGAAAGGTTCTACTGACGGGGGTCTACTTCTGCCTTTCCCAGTTGCCTCCCCCTGCAGAGCCTTTTCCCACTGCCGGAGCTTTTCTCTGCTGCAAGGAGTGGGAGGCAGAGGGACACTATGCTACTAAAAACAGAAGTGTAGATGGATAAGGCACAGTTCGGGCATGCAGAGAGCCATGTAGACTACATACCGTAAGGTTTTGGCATGTCTTTACTCGCCCAAGTCATGCCTCACCATCTACACTGCTATTTATTCCCACCCTACTTAGGCATACAGTGTATGTGCTTGACATGGTGCCTTAAGTGTAGCCATAGCCATTGTTGAGTGCGGTACCCTGCCACTTCTGTTTATTAGGTTTATCTATCTTTGGTTGCATATCTCCTTCCCCCACACTACGCCCCCACCACTTGCACACTGTACTCTAGACAGGAAGATCCTTATGCATCCTAAGAATGATTAGTCAGACAGGCAATGAAGTTGAAGGTATACTCCAAGTTATATGTTGTCTCATATGCATTAATTAATACTAATGTATAATAAATTATTATTACTAAATTATTATTATTTTATTGTGGTAGCACCTAGGACCTTAGCACCTGGACCAGGCCCCCATTGTACAAATATGTAAGAAAAAGATGATCCGTATCACCAAGAGCTTACATTTTAAGTAGACATAGTTACTGTGCCTTGATTTCGATCTGTTATAATAAGTACACCCTTCTGTCACTCAGCATACAATTTTTAAGGATACTGAGTCTTAGAATGAAAGTAAACACTATCCTTTGTTTCATTTGTGCCCATCAATACTCAGTTCACTTAGGTTTATATACTGATAGTACATGATTTAAAGACTATCCCTGACTTTACACACAGGTCACACATTATAGAAAATATCTGCATTATAGAAAATGAGTAACTAAGTGTTGTGGGAAGATCTGTTAACAATCAAAAGAATTAGGTATTAAAAATTCAAATCAAATATATCAGGTGAATGGGTAATATATATGGTAATGCAAATAATTTAATTTGAACATGTTTTTACTAACCATTTTAAATGTTTTATAAAGTTTTATAAACCCTCAATATTTATACCATATAGTTTCATGGGATATTTCTGTATTAAAGGTGGTCAATCATTGACATAACTGGCCTACTATTGTAACCTGCTTTACCAGCAATACAGTTGGCACAACTTAGTAGATATGGGTTGGGAAAAAAGAAGGGGCGTAAAGAAATATTTTCAAAAATGTTTCTGTTTTTTCAAAAACTGAACTTTTGTCAAATATCAAAAATGTAAAAATTCTGACCAGCTTTAGAAGCTGATCCAAAAATGGGGGGGAAATCCTGAAAATATTATAAAAAACTCTGTTTCCCCCTGAAATGTCCACATTCAACATTTCATCATTTGGTTAGCTCTATGACTAAATTTGGCCTCTTTTAATAGTATATTTCTAAGATGTAGTATTTCTTGAAATTATGTCAAGAATGTTGTTGGTCAACAATATAGACTCATAGACTTTAAGGTCAGAAGGGACCATCACGATTATCTAATCTGACCTCCTGCACATTGATGTCAGATGTGATGTCATTCCTCGGAGTATCACTTTATTTTGGACGGGAGAAGGTAGTACTGCTAATAAACTGAAACTCCAAGAGAATAGATGCTACCAGTGTGTCAGACAGTCCAGATATCCAGCATATCCTCTCACTTCTCTAAACCAGTATGTCCATCTTTCTATGTTGTTTTTAAGTTCTGACAAAGATTAATAAATTCCATTTTTGCAGCCGTGTTGGTCTCAGAATATTAGAGAGACAAGGTGAGTGAGGTAATATCTTTTATTGGACCAACTTCTGCTGGTGAGAGAAACAAGCTTTTGAGCTTATACAGAGTCCAGAAGAAAAAGAGCTGTATGTAAGCTTGAAAGCTTGTCTCTTTCCGCAACAGAAGCTGGTCCAATAAAAGATATTACCTCACCCACCTTGTCTCTCCAAAGATTAATAAGGACTAGATCATATTTTCATAAAAAGCAGTACTTAGTTCCCCTTTAGCAATCCTATTATTTGGCAGAGATTGTAATCTGTTTTTATAGATCCATTATAGCATTTATTTTAAAATGTCTCATTTATCTAATAAAGCAATTTTTCCTTTCAGTGAAATCTATCTTATTTTTACCTTTTTTTATTGATCAGATATGTTTTATGTGTAATACGGAAAACAGACTGTTACCAAAAACAAGAACAAAAGGCAAATCATTGCAAGATCTGAACTGCCAGAATTAGGCCATCACATTACAAACTGGTAATTCTCTTTGACAGCCTCAGCTGTACCAATCATGACATTCGGCAAATTAGCCAGGCCAAGAGCAAATAAAAAGAAGAAACAGGTGTGAAACCAACTTCCTGCCTCCCGGGATAAATACATTGTACACTGAAGGGCAATGCACCTGCACTATTGTTTCTAGTCAGGGCGGCAGGGAGGGGGGAAAGCTTTTAAGTGCAAATACACTTGAGATTCGACAAAGACAAGAGACTTCTCTATAATTTGAGTGTAAATGGGCATTTTCTTTTATGGGAGCCTATAATATGTTAACTCTTTGAGTTGAGATTTAAAACTCAATTTGAATGTTCAACGAGCACTTGCTCTTAAATAGAAGATGCAGTGTGGCTAAACAAAAAGCTATTTTCTGCCCTTGTCACAAAAAATCTGAGTGTGGATAAGCAATTTTATGCCTACTATGGTTCTGATCCTGCAAAGAAAACCTGATGGCTGGAGCCCCTTTGGCTGCAACTTTAACCATGGCTGTCTTTGCTGGATCACAAAGTGGAGACTGTCTATATTCCCTGGTTTCAGAGTAGCAGCCATGTTAGTCTGTATTCGCAAAAAGAAAAGGAGTACTTGTGGCACCTTAGAGACTAACAAATTTATTTGAACATAAGCTTTCATGAGCTACAGCTCACTTCACCGGATGCATGCAGTGGAAAATACAGTGGGGAGATTATATACACAGAGAACATGAAATAATGGGTGTTATCAAACACACTGTAATGAGAGTGATCAGGTAAGGTGAGCTATTACCAGCAGGAGAGCGGGGAGAGGGGGGAACCTTTTGTAGTGATAATCAAGGTGGGCCATTTCCAGCAGTTGACAAGAATGTCTGAGGAACAGTGGGTGGGGGTGGAGGGGGAAATAAACAAGGGGAAATAGTTTTACTTTGTGTAATGACCCATCTACTCCCAGTCTTTATTCAAGCCTAAGTTAATTGTATCCAGTTTGCAAATTAATTCCAATTCAGCAGTCCAGTTCACCAGTTCACCCCCCATCATAGGGCCTAATCACAACAGCCACACTATCAGAGGCTCATTCACCTGCACATCTACCAATGTGATATATGCCATCATGTGCCAGCAATGCCCCTCTGCCATGTACATTGGCCAAACTGGACAGTCTTTATGTAAAAGAATAAAGGGACACAAATCAGACGTCAAGAATTATAACATTCAAAAACCAGTTGGAGACCACTTCAATCACTTTGGTCACTTGATTACAGAGCTAAAAGTAGCAATTCTTCAACAAAACAACTTCAAAAACAGACTCCAACGAGAGACTGCTGAATTGGAATTAATTTGCAAATTGGATACAATTAATTTAGGCTTGAATAGAGACTGGGAGTCACTACAAAAGGTTCCCCCAACGCCGCTCTCCTGCTGGTAATAGCTCACCTTACCTGATCACTCTCATTACAGTGTGTTTGGTAACACCCATTGTTTCATGTTCTCTGTGTATATAATCTCCCCACTGTATTTTCCACTGCATACATCTGATGAAGTGAGCTGTAGCTCATGAAAGCTTATGCTCAAATAAATTTGTTAGTCTCTAAGGTGCCACAGATACTCCTTTTCTATATTCCCTGACTCTCTTATACATAAGGGATCTAAGAAAATGAGGGAAATGGTTCTCTGGATTTATTTTCTCCTTCTTGTATGTTGATGAGTCCAGGAAAAAAATTGCCACGTTTATTTGTGAGATGTGAAATAACTATTTTGTATGCAACATATGGCCAGCTTAAATGTGCTTCTATGTTGAAAATACATTCTTTTTTTAAATAATCAAGATTTTTTGGAATGATGGGCTGAAATTACCATGATTTCCATCCATCTATTTCTACCATATATGGTGTTGCATTTCCCTGCTCTTATGTATGTAGTGAGACAAATTGTTTTGCAATGAATAGTAAAAGAGAGAATGAGCCTGTCGGGGGGTGACGGGAGCTGCATTCTGAGGGGGCTGCCCCTGTTGGCCCAGTATGGGGTTGGTACACTCCATTGCACAGTTGTTGGGACTCCCTGTGGGATCAGGTAATTGCAATGAGATCAGCTCAGGACCCCAGCAGGGCCAACCGAAGAATCAGTCTGCAGCCCCCAGGCAGGGCACAGCAAACAAGCAGTTTATGGCCCCTGAGTCTCCTGGCTGGGGCAAGTAGGATTCTGACCCTTTGGGCAGGGAAAAACAAGCAGTCCGTCTGCAGCCCCCGGGTGGGGCAAAGCTAACAAACAGTGACCACACCTAGTGGCAAATGGGGGTGGGGGTGAGTAAGATGATGATAGACATATTTAGGATGCTTTAAGGATGCCACCAACACCAACCACCCTACTACACCGGGTTCCAACCCAAGGCCCTGTGAAGCCTGGAAATTCCCTATTAAGGGTTTAAGCATCGGCTTCTACTATTTCCTGGGTCACTTCCTATTGCAAGGTGCATTTCTGACATGTCCCTGGCTGGCAGCAACTCGGCGTCCCAGTCAGTCTCCATGGTCAGCTGGTCATCTGCATTATAGTCCAGGTGCACGGTTCCCACGCCTTGGACATCGCAGCCTTTTGCATCATGGACCATGTCATTGTTTCATGCCTATCATACTCTTAGGTGCTTGAAACATTATTACTAAGAAATTAAATAATATTAGATAATGTTCTGGCTGGTAATTTTGTTCCTGTGAATTGGATGGAGGTAGCACTGCTCAGCTAGGTCTCATTGGCCCTGAGATTAGTAGCATTAATGCAGTTCTTCTTTAGCTCCCGTGGGAGGGAGCAGTGCTTTGGGCTGCAGAGGACCTAAGTCCACTCCCCACTGCAGGCTTGTGGTTCTAAGTAGTCATGGAGAGCTACTGGGAAAGATGGGCTACCATAAGATATTTTTTTCCCTGTGAGCTGCCACAGTTTAAAAGCAACATGGAATATTGTGGCCGGTACTCACAATTTCTCCCCATTACTACTTCAGTCATTGGCTGCATTGGAGAACCTTTTACCAGCTGAGCTGGCTGTCAGTGGAATTAGAGGCAGTAGCCCACTGTTATTATTTTGTTGAGAGCTATGAAAGAAGGAACCCCCTTGCCCCTCCAGATGGTCTAGGTAGGGGTACTTACTGTCTGAAGAGGCAGGAAGAGGTGCATGGGAAAGAAGAGAGAGAGATGGAGACAAGGAAGAAGCAGCAAAACACAGTCTAAATGATTTTCTGCTGGGACACTCTTGCTGTCCCACCCCCAGATTCTCTTCCTGTATGCTTTGGAGCATTTGTTTCCTGGTTATTGTTTGAGGTTGGTAGGTGTGTAGAAAAGGGGATTCTTTTTTCTTTATCCTCTTGCACCTTCGGGTGAATAGGTTGTCCAACAGCTTCTGTCATTTATTTTGCTCTTGTGCTAATCGGTTCAGGCTTCTCAGTGTCTTGTTGATGAATTTGGCTTCTTTCCCTATTGTTCTGCATAAAGTTTCTCTAGGTCAACCTCTTTTTTCTCTTCCCAGGTGGTGGCCATATTATCCTTTGATGTGGACGTTTTGTTCAGGCTTCTCATTCAAGTCCACCATGAATTATGTCTAGTGTTTCCCAGAATATCTGACAAGCATCCTTTGGAGGATGCAGTGTACACTGCCCTTTGACTGACTATGACCCTGCCTCCTTCTTGTCCCTGTTGGATAGTCTAGCATCCACAAGAGTGCTATTTCTGAGCAGCCCCTGTGCTAGTGTGAGAGAAAGGGCTGAAATTGTAATCATCCCTGACTCCCTGAGATGAGTAGGAGATGCTCTGACACCCCAAAGATTTTCCTAAGTAGGTAGGCATGTAGATAGATGGATAGGAGGGCTCCTGTGCCAGCCATAATCTGGCCCCATTTGTGTGTGAGTAACATCGTCTATTGTTTAGATGCTGCTGATATTGTTGATTATTTGGAATCCCTGGATTTTTAGTGAGTTTATTCAGAGAGGTGTCACACTCTGATTTTATTCCAGGCCCAATGTGCATCCTGAATGAGGATGAATCCGCTCAGAAAACCAAGCTTTTTTTATTGTTGTTCCCCTCCCCCCCTTGAAACACAGGGCTTTTAGGTGACTGCTTCCAGATGGGACCTTGAGCCACTTTATATAAATCTGGAAGGAGGACAATGGAGCACTGTTATGTATCCTGAACTAGGCTCTTACCGCTGTCTGAAACACCTTACAGAAAGATTGCATGTGCAGGAGAGAAAGAGAGCTGTTGTCATGACAGAATAAAAATGTAGCCTTAGAACGCTGATTCTGTAGGTGATGGACCTGCTATAGCGACTGCTTATGATAAATGCTGCCATTCTTATTTATGTTACGCAGAACAATAGAGAGAAATTGAATACACATCTATAGGACAGTACCATTACTTTCGTAATTTTCTATAATCAGATAATTGAATTGCAAGTAAAGTGACTGGTTATCCTTTCTTCCTAAGTACTGGTCAGTCTGAAGCATACACATGCATGGCGGATTAGTGTTTGATTGCCTACGACCTTTTTCTTTACTTATGCCTTTACATCATATGGTATAGGACTAAATGATTTACTGAAGTTTTATGAGTAAGCACCAACACTCATAATTTTAACATCTGTCAGTGAGCAGAATTGATAACAGCGACTGCTATTATGGTATCTTTCTTCCCTTAGCATAAGGCCATCTGGGATTTGTGTTATCTGAGGGGGAATGAGCATCTTTTTTATTGCTTCACTCCTTTATTTAAAGTATTGGTCAGAACTTATTTCTGAATAATAATAATAATAATAATAATTAACAATTGTTTTGTTATGTAAGGCCTTCTAAAAGAATACATGTAGAATACCAAAGCTACCGCTCTGAAGTTGAGCACCTGGTCTTGTCATTTGTATCTGAATTGGATTCACTTGACATGGTATTTTTGTCAAGCTGTGGTGGGTGAAGCAAATGGAAGGTTGACATCCATGGATGCAATGATGGATTTAGTGCAAATTATTATCAAAGTGGTTTAATTTCAGTAAAGAAATAATCCTGTTTTTCCTTTGTCTCCTCTCAGCTTTGGCTATTTATTACATTGCTGTTTGCCAGGTATACCCATATACCAGGAAGACCCTGTTTTATATCATTATAGGCAGAGCTGGCAGTGCTGCCTGTTGTGAAGGTTGCCTACCATACCCCATTATAAGGCTCTTTACCTAACATTTTACAAAATTTAACCATTTGGCTTGAAAATTTTTATGCTGGGTATCTGCCTCTGGCTGTTGTTTCCCGCCCCCCCCCCCACAAGTTTACACAAAATGGTTCAGATTCTTGTTTCCGAGAACAGGTTTAGGGGAAAATATGTGATTTTGCCATGATTAAATTTTTTAACTGTTTTATTGAGATGTTCTAGTGCCCTTATATTTTGGGCAGAGGCTTGAAATGTGACTGGGGATTACCTTTGTGCCAGGGTGTGCTTTTTTCTGTATATATGAAAAACTGCCCAAATTTGGCCAAATTATAAGTCTCTGAAAAAATCTGAGTTTGTAGAGACTTGTTAGACCTTTGCAGGTAAAACCTCTGCAATTTCCAGCTTTACTTAGCATGTTCCAATCTCTCATAGCCCCTGTGCGCTGACCAGACTGAGCATGCTCCAGCCCAAAGCTATGGAGACTCAGCAGGATTTTCCCTGCAATTGCTGTTCCATTGCTGGTGCCCAGGCAGCGTGGCAGAGGATGGTACCTGACTCAAATTCAGAGGGGACAAGAGCTGTGGCGGGTGGAGGAGAAGATAAACTATGGCACTGGGAAACAGGTGGGAGACAGATTGGGGTTGGTTGGTCAAAGACACTGGGACTGAGAATGAAGGTGAGACTGTGACTGGGAGGTGGGGGAGACTTGGACTCAGATGTGGAGTCTAGAGGGGAGAACTAGGACTGGCTGTAAAAAGACACTGGGACTGGAATGAGAAGCCTGAAGAATGGAGATCAGGTCAGTGACCAAACCTGAAATGGATGGATCCCAAGATTCTTGAGACTCACCTCATACTTCCTCTGTTCTTAGCAAGTATCTATGAAACGCTCTGGGGCAAAGTATGTCTTACCCCCTCTAGTGTTGATCTACAAAAAGTATGCAAACCTGCTAATGCTATCAGGTATTATGTTAGTTCAAGCGGTAAAGGTCTGTCAGGTGGATCTAAAGCAGAGGTGGGCAAACTACGGCCATATCCAGCCATGGGACCATCCTGCCTGGTCCCTGAGCTCCTGGCTCAGGAGGCTAGTCCCCGGCCCCTCCTGCACTGTTCCCCCTCCCCCGCAGCCTCAGCTTACTGCGCTGCCGGCGCAATGCTCTGGGTGGCGGGACTGCGAGCTCCTGGGGCAGCGCAGCTGCAGAGCTGCGGCCTGACCCGGTGCTCTGTGCTGCGCAGCTACCTGTCCTGCGGTAAGGGGGCAGGGAGCGGGGGGTTTGAAAGAGGGCAGGGGAGTTTGGGGTGGTGGTCAGGGGGCGGGGGTGTGGATAGGCGTCGGGGTGGTCAGAGGGGTTGAATGGGGACAGGGGTCCGAGGGGGGCAGTCAGGAAGGAGGGGGGGAGGGGTTGGATGGGGCGGCGGGGGGCAGTTACGGGTGGGGGATCCAGGGGTGGTCAGGGGTCAGAGAGCAGGGGGGGTGGATGGAGCAGGGGTCCCTGGGGGGGCAGTCAGGAAGGAGAGGGGGGTTGGATGGGGAAGTGGGGGGCAGTTAGGGTTGGGGGATCCAGGGACAGTCAGGGGACAGAGAGCAGGGGGGGTGGATGGAGCAGGGGTCCCTGGGGCTGTCAGGGGTAGAGAAGCAGGGCGGGGTCAGATGGGGGCGGGGGCTGGGTCATGCCTGGCTGTTTGGGGAGCCTCCCCTAACCAGCCCTCCACACAATTTCAAAGAAACCTGATGCGGCCCTCAGGCCTAAGAGTTTGCTCACCCTTGATCTAAAGGTTCGAGACCGGCTGATGAACAACGTGGGTGTCAATATGGTGCTACCTAATAGAATTTTGTTTTTATCCATTTGCTTTTTTATAACTCTAGGAAATTACACACACAAAATTACATTGAAGAACATTATTAAGGTTGCAAAGTCAAGCACTCAAAGCAAGGAAATGCCAGAATGAAGATCGCCTGTGCAACCATAATTTGTTTTCTTGCGCATAGTATTATCACACATTCTTTAATTACATGATCACATACTATTTTTTACACTGGACCCCTGGCTCATTCAGTGCACAGGGTGGACCTGCTTTGTGGATAAATAAAGGTTGTGTAGTAGATGGAGCTGTTTTCAATAGGACGGTGCATCATTCGTTGCAGAAGTTGGAAGGTTTGTAGTGAATGAGACAGGGACCTGCAGGAAGAGAAAGGATGATTTCATTTTTAAGGCAGCTGAAAGTTGCCCTGAAGAGCTAGATTCTATCCTTGCCTCTGCCAGAGAATTTCTATGTGATACTAGACAAGTCTCTTAAACCAAACCTCTCCCAGGTGGTCACTAATTGTGTGAGCCCCCAAGGACTGATTTGCGATAGTGCTGAGCTGCAGCTGAAGTCAATGGGAGTTGCACTTTGAACATATAAAATGTTACATCATGCTAAATATTGTAAAAAAATAAATAAAAATCAGGCATCTCAAGTTGTGCACCCAAATTTAATGGACTTTTTAACCTTAATCTCTGTGCTTCAGTTTCCCAACTGTAAAATAGGGATAATACCATCCCTTCATCCCATAGAGGTGTTGTGTAAATCAATGAATTAATGTTTGTAAAGTATGCAGATACTAGCATGATGAATGCAATAGAGAAGTCAAAGAAGGACTCTGAAGAGAAGCTAAATGACTGTCTCATTTGCAGCTTTGGTGACAATGTTTCATTTCCCCCTCCCCTCCACCCCATTTACTTGAAAAGAGTGCAGAGTTTTAATTGTGCCTCAGAATTCAGCACTGGTACATTGCTGCAGACTGTAGTCCCCGTTTGCTGCAGAATATGTTGGGCTTTGTGTATAATCTTTGCCATATAAACCTTGCAAGTTCAGTCCCCCATCTGGAAAAATTGTTTTGGACTGTGTTCTTACTTGTTCTGCATCAGAACTACTTCATCCTCAACCCCTAAGGAACAGAACTGGTAATGGTTGGTGGGGTTTGTGAGAATAAGCTCACTCTTTTCTTTGTGTTCCTGCTTTCTCATTTGAAGCTAGTGAGTTTTGTTAAGATTCTTGGCATTACTTCTGGCCTTTTCTTTCAGTGGAAATCCATGTGCCAGATGTAGTATGATAGTGTTTTTTCCAGCTGTGCAGTTTGTCCAAATTATATCACAGTACAAGAGCAATGTATGATTATAATGTCTGGTCCCTGTAATTCCCAGAACCCACTGTCGCATTTTTCAATAGGCCTGTGAAATAAGGTTTTTTTGTCTTCCCCCAAAGGTAACTAACCTCTTCCCTCATAATCACATTACAGGGAACAGGCTCAGCAAGAGGATATGAGAGATTCTTCGGGAATATATTCCAGACTCTAAATGGCCTCTGTGTGGATCTTTAGATCTTTTCCAGTGTGCCTGCTGCAGAAGTGGAGCCCAACTGTTGGTGCTGGGGTCTTCACATAGTTTCCAATATTGTTTTTTAAAGTTTGGCAAGAGACAAATAAGCCCCAGGAGATATGTGTGTACATTCTGGTGAATTCTACCATATAGTCAGCATGTATCATGTATTCAGCATACTAATGTTGTATGTTAACATACACACTTATTTCTAAAAATGTAAAGGAGAAGCTAGGCTTTTATTTATAAAAAGTTTCTAGCTCTTTTTCTCAAAAAGATAATCTTGAAAACATAACCCAATGTACCACTTCTTTTAGTAGTGTGTTCTCTGGGCGTAGACTGTCTGTCTGGTTCCCGTCCCTGGAAGTACAGCTGCCCAGGCCCCAAGGCCAGTGCTGAACCTCTGCCCCCTCCAAGGCTCTGCAGTAGATTAGGCACAGGCTTTCCCAGAGCTCCTCCCGAGTGGGTACAGTTTAACCCTTCAGGGACAGCTGACAGTTGAAGCAAATGGATTTCTAAACCAATCACTTCACTTTTAAACAGCATGTGAGCGTGTGAGCTCCTGCCCCATGGTTAGAATCTGTGGTGATAAGTGGTAGGGGTGGGGGAACCTGGGCAACCCTGCCTGTGTCCGCAAACGCTGCCCCTGTAGGTCCCATTGGCCAGTTCCTGGCCATGGGCGCTGCAGGGATGCTGCTGGGGCAGGGGCAGCGCAGGGAGCTACTTTCCCCTCCCCCCCCCCCCCCCCCGCACCAGGGGCTGCAGAGTCGAGCTAGCAGCTAGCTGCTTCTGGGAGCTGCATCGGGCCACGGAATGCAGGCAGCCTGTCTGAGCGCCCCTCTTAGTAGCCCAGAGATCACTGCCTGTGATTTATTTGCGCGGGGCCCCCCTTGAGCCAGGGCCATGGGCTGCAGCCCCTAAAGCCCGTGCCTTAATCTGACCGTGCTTGGAACCAGGTCTGTGGGCTTCTGCAGGATAGGAAGTCC